>NC_135085.1:5040500-5358500 GCF_051107435.1 Chaetodon auriga | reverse complement strand
AACATGATCCCAGTTAAATATTTTTCAGCTGTCATTTATTATGAAGTCCCTCTTGTCAAGTCAATTTGATAAAATAAGATCCCAAATTACAAATGTACCTCAACGGGTACAGAATACGACACCCATATCTTTAGTTCCCCCTTTGCTGACTACTCAAATATCCACTGCAGATGTGTTTAGTTACTCTACAGTCACATGTACATGCATGAGAACTGATGCTTTACTTTGTGAAATAATACTCACCTAACAGTTAATATTTTGCAGGATCCCACTCTGTAGCCTCCCCTGCAGAATTATCCAGCTTATCCAGACTGTGATGCTGTTTGGAAAATAGACCTGTGGCAACTGTTATAGCAGTAGCTGGCTCAGACTCTGGCTGCCAGCTGCTTTTTGGAAGGAAGGAACAATAGTTTACACAGAGGAAATAAGTTTTAACTGCTGTTACGATATCAGGAGAATGGCCTCTTCACTATGGTGCAGCAAACCAAGGTACTTGTTGTACCATGTGCAGCAGAAAGTTGCTTTAATTGCCATTACGGCTTGGAACTAAGTACTATACCTAAGCTATAAAAGAGAAATCAACAACTTTTTTTTTGTGTCTCACCTTCTGTGCAAAGAAATGTTACTCACAGATGCTTCGACTACAAAGTGAATATACAGCAGTTGCAGGCTGAAATTCAATATGATGAATAACAATTTTTTGACCACATAAATAGGGGGTGCAGTTTTTTTGTGTTCTCAGCTGATTATAAATGAAAATATGTGCACAGTTCCCTCCCTGTATTACTCATGTAAACTAACCTTCAACAGAAGCATGAAAAAATACTGAATGAAATTTTGGTTTTGTGTAGAGTTAGTCAGTGGATCAGTGGATTGAACCAGTTTCTTTCTAATCTGCTCAGCAGACACAGCCTCTAGTAATGAATAACGCTGGCATTCCTCTGAGACGGTGACAGCGGCTGTGATGATTTTACTGGGATATGGGACAATTTCTGATTCACAGCTGGAAGAGACGTTGTTGATTCGTGATCTGAGACTCAGCGTTAGCTGTTTGTGTGAAGATCTGTTTCTTCACTGATATTTTATCAATAAGGCCAGTTTAATAGCTGAGAGAAAGAAGCATTCAGTGCATAACAGGATATAATAAGATATGATATGTGACTAATATCATTAATAATACTTAACTGACATATGCTGAATATATGTCTTAGATCATTGTGCCAGCAGTGCTCTTTAATAGGCAACAGTGAGCAGCTGAGCAGCTCCTCAGGGTGCCTTTGCCCTCTGCTTTCAACAGAAGACTCACAGCACGATGGCTCAGAAACTTCCTGGAAAAGAAACACAAAATAGCTGGTCTGAAGAGAATTATGTAATTGCTGGTTAAAATAGACACACACACACACACACACACACACACACACACACACACAGTGCACATCTTACGTAGGTGAATACTGGATTCCTGCATGCACAAATGCACACACAAATCTTATCTCTTGATTTCTTGGGTTGGCTTTTGATTGTTGAACAGTCCATCAGGAGCAATCAGGGATGTACTCAAGTCTTCATCAGTGTGTCTGTGTTGTATGGATTTTCCCGTTTGTCAAAGGTAGACTTCAGCAAAAGTTTTAGTTTTTAAAGCTGCATCAAGAATTTTTTGACCACTAGGGTGCAGTCAAACGGCAAAACAAACACATCCTCCATATACTGTTGATATCTCAAGTCAGCGTCAGGTTTAGTCCTGTTTCCAGCCAGTAGACAAATCTAAGTCCAATACGCAGCTGTGTAGCCAATCAATTTCTGATTTATCGTATCTTGTACTTCCTTTATCTCCATTTTGTGCTAATTATATTGTCATTGCCAGTCCTTTTCGATAGAATTTTATTGTGTACAGGCAACTTTGTAGTGCTTATTATTTCAGATATGTTTTATTTCAAGTGTTTTTAGTTAGAAATGTGATGATCGGAATGAATGCTAATTAATTACTCCATCCGCTGGGTGAGTTTGCTATCAATGCCACCATATCAACTTGAAAGGTGATGGTTTGACAGTGTTTCATTCACAATGTGTTTCTGTTGTCCCCAAGAGGGCAAAAAAATCAGTTAGAACTCAGTCAATTCACTTTGTAAACACAAAGTCGTCACAGCCAGTAGGAATAATGGCCAAAACGATGTAAATAAGACTCTGGTTGTAATCAACTGGAACTGTGCTTAAAGACTTGCAGTTTGAACCTCGCTTTAATGCCCAATTTTCTCCAGCAGAGGCTCAGTAGAAAACTGGCAGCTCCCAAGTGGGAATATGTGACTCTGTATGACTGTGATAAAGGCAGAAAAAGTGCTCAGTACGGGTTCCTTGAATAAATAATGCTAAACACATGTAAACACACACCTAGCTACCCTTCATCAGTCACCCCCACCCTTCACTGCTCTGCATGTACACATCAGTGCTCAGGAAGCTGCTCTTTAGCTCTTCTAGCTTCCTTAATTAAACCGACCATCACTTCTCCAATTTTGCCCCATTAAGGAGCTGTAAATCCAGCAAGCAGCTCTGACTAACAGCAATTTACCCACACAATGAAGCAACCAGCTTATATCGGCCCGTCAGCCTAATCAGCCCCCATGAATAAATCAGATGGTAGGGGGAAGCAGGAGGGCGGTGGAGATGTGTAAGCATGTGTGGTTGGGCATGTCTGGATGTGTGTGATGTTTACCTTCATGGCTTTCTGTGTTGCTTGCTGGTTGAGGGTATACATTCGAGGTAACGCGGATGAGACAGTGCATTCAGGGCGTCATCTCAGGCCGAACAGATGGAGGGAGAAAGAGTGTGAACAGAAAGTGTCATACATGGAAGAACTTATTGTTTTGCTCATTGTTTCCTTGCAGTTATTTTTGTTTAGTATCTGTCAGTCTTGGCCAGGAGCAAACGCTGCCATGTGTATTGTACAAGATGGCCTGTTTACAGAGGGCCGGCCAGAATGGATGAGAATGTGCTTCTGGAGGGGAGACAGGCAGCCATGAGTAAACTCACTGTGCTCAAGATGCACAGGTCTATTTTGCTGCACAGGATCCTCATATGCTCTGTGCTCCCGCTGTGTCTGATGTCACTTTCCATTGCCATTTTCTCCCTTTTGTTTTTTTCTGAATTATTTTCCTGCTTTTTCACAATCACTAAGATTATCAACAAAACATAAACATTAAAATATATACAAACAGAAAAAAATGAAAAAAATGTACACATATGCAAGTAAATACACAGATATGCATGTATCTTTATATAATATACCGATATGCTGCATTATTATTATTTATATTGATATATAGGCAGCCACCTTCATATTTGCATCCCCAAAAAACAACAATTTTTATGCACTTTGTGTATTTGTGCACACACACACTTATGAGTCCTTCAGTTTTCCTTTTCTATGAAGATGCCTGATCCTGAGAATAAGACAGGTCCCTGATGAGACATTGCAAGCATTATAAGCATCTCCTAAAAAGTTACCGTTTTACCAGTGCAGCAGATATCTGCCACTACTGTTGAAGCAGTAATCCATATTCTTTCCTGTCAGCTGAACAGAGAGGATGCAGTATGGTGCTTTATGAATCCACCTCCTATTAATGTTGTTATACGCGCCACAGAATGACTGTGAGCTATTTTCCCCTCTGTAACATTTCCACTGTACAGCCTCATCAAGTTTCATAAAGTAAAATCATTCATCATCGTGCTTTTTGTGTCGTTCTCGGGCAAAAACTAAAAAGGCGTGGCCAGTGTCATTGCAGTCATCTATCAAATTTCCCATCATGCATTGTGACTGCTGCCATCTATCATATTTCCCATGGTGCACTCTGAGAATCCAAATATTCAGAGATGTCATGTTTTATGTACGCCCTGCTTGTCAGGTATAAGATGTGTATATGTGCACTGTTTTAACTGTGTGTGTGTGTGTGTGTGTGTGTGTGTGAATAAATCTGTGTGTATATCTGCCTTTAAGATGAGACAGAGAGATGGAAGATAACACCTGGAGGCTAAACGTAAGAAGCACCTTTCAGAACTGCGTTTAAGATAAGGAAAGGGATGAGACAGCTTTATAATGCACCTACACACACCCTCACTTCATGGAATCTTCAGCTGTGTGTATTCTGCATATCACTGCATTATTTGCAGCAAAGATATACTGCCTGGGACCTTGTGAGCCGAGATGAGTGAAGATATAGTTTCATATCTTCCCCGACACATCCTGTAGTCACCTAGTGGTACAGTAAGGTCCAAACACACAAGTATATTATCTTTTATTAAAACAAATCTGGCCATCTTCAGGCCAATGTTTTATTCTTGGCAAAATCCAAAGCAGAAGATGTACTGAACAACACAGATATTGCAGGAGGAATGTGTGGATGCTGGGTGACTCTGATTTATTGTGGTACACTGCTCGCCTCACACAATATATGATGAGAAGACTAGTAATAAACGTACATATTGTTGTCCACAGTTTGCAGCAGCTACAGGGCATTGCAAACAACAATAACCCCACCCAACCATCTTTATCCACCTGTAACAATGGGAAAGAAAAAAGTAACAATAAGAATAATTAAAAGTGAAAATAAAAATAACTAGACTAATTAAAATGGATGCAAGATAATAAACAGTTCCTAAAAGTCACATGTGTTTGAAGTAATATTTGCTGGTAGAGGGATATTGCGCCCTGCAGCATGGTCATATGCACCAAATTCAACATGTTACAAAACTGTCATTCATACAATGATACACAGACCCACAACTAATTCTGTGGGTATCATAACATCTAATAAGAGTCCAAGTGGGCTGGTATGAGTAAGAAATAGAAAGCAGAAAAAGAAAATGAGGATTTTAGTACATAAAATAAAATTAACAAACTGCTTGGACCACATGTTGACAACAGAATCAGTCGCAATAATGTGGCTCAGTGCCGTTGAGCACTTCAGGTGACAGCCCCTCATTGGAATTAATGATAGAAACGTGCAATGATATCATTTGAACGCCTCAAAGAATACTTAACTTTCTCAAGCTTGAGATAGAACATCACATCTTCAAGCCAAATGGAAATGGAGGGAGAAGAATATCTGCGACAGGCCAGTACAGGACATGATTGCAGGTTAATCTTGAGAGCATCAGAGACGGTTTGGAAGATTGAAAGCCAATAGGTTTGCATTGCAGTTCAGTGAACAAGCACATGACTGAGGTCGCAGGGGGAGGCACGACACCTGTCATATTTGTCATTTACATGTTTGGATAGCCTGGGTTTGGGGAAATGCAGTCTATGCAAAACTGTGTATGAGCACAAGAGGCTGTACTCTGCTCCCTGTCAACTGCCTCATCCCATCATTCCTCAGCGAGTTCAAGCCTTCATTTCTTGTATCCAAGCAGTTTTCGTCTTGTTTATAGAATGTGCATCAAACGTCATAATAGCTGAATAGATGTGGGGAATGGCTGCTCTGTCTGGGCGGTAAAGCTATGATATAATTCCAAATTATCTGGAAGGAAGAGCGGGAAAGTTAGGAAGGAGGAGACATAATGAATAATCTGATCAGATGAGACGGAGGTCAGACGAGGGTGTGGCAGCAGGCGAAAGCATTGTAATAAACTCACTTCTTACGATAAGCCAGCTAAGTACATAGGTGAGCTTTTTAATAACCGAAAGTTGGATCTATCTGCTGCCTTTTAAATCCCCTAAGAGATGTAGTGGTGTCATTAAAATTAAATAGCCATCCAGCCGTAGAGTTGCTGAAAAATCACTTACATGATCGCATCACACATTGCGTGCTAAAGCATTAACAGTACACACAGCTGTCTTATCTGTGACACAGAGCAGCCCTGTCTGCTGTCTGAACAGTGCACGTGTGTCCTGGTTCACATATGGTTTAACATGTGTGTATGTGGTTTTACGAATAGGATAAATTCACATGATGGAAGCACTTGTGATAATTATACATGGGAAATTAAAGACACGTGAAAACAACAATTTCATATAAGTTATCACACGTGAACCTTCATATGGCGTGAATAACTATCCAGGTCCATGTAGTCCATGTAAGATGAACATTACAACTCAGCCCATGTCACGCTGCACATACTGCACACTGCACATATCACTTTATATTTTATATACACCGTATACCTCATCTGTTCACTTTTACTTTTTACTGCACTGCCACTTACTACCTGTTGCACGTCACCTCTTTACATATCAGTTTCATAGAAATGACTTGCACTACTTGCACATACCTCATACTGTTTATACTGTTTATACTTCATGCCACTTGCACTACTTACATGTATTTATATTTTTTGGATATTATGACTAGTTGCACTTCTGGTTAGATGCTAAACTGCATTTCGTTGTCTCTGTGTTGCACTCTGACGATGATAGTAAAGTAGAATCTAATCTAGTCTTTCAGACATATGACTTGTGAAACACTACATTGTACTAAACATCAATGTTTGAAGAATATGTATTAACATACTGAATGCATCCTGTCACTGTTCAGTTTATATAATTCCAATTTGTTTTATGGAGACTGTTGGGATGGGAAACATAATCGCTGCCTGGATCATGTTCACAGGCTTAGAGTGAAGGAAGTGCTACATGTATGTGCTGCATGCAAAAAGGGAGATTGTTGTGGTGGGTCCAAGATGTTGACATTCTGTCTGTGGTGAGACGCAGGGTATGAAGGCTTCTTTGGGTAAGGTTGGGAAAGATCATTGCCGACTAGCCTGACCCAGGTGCTGTGTCCCTTAAAACTACTGGGATGCAGGACGCAAACCTCGGTCTGAACCTCACTCCTCTTACAGTGCAGATATTCCTCCGAAGCAAAGATGATTAGTAACACATGAACATATGTTGTAGGAAACTAGGTTGAAAAGAAGTGATTTTGTTGCCAGAGCTCTTGTTGCATGTTACTCCAGTGTAATCATGCAATGACTTGAAGAATTGTCACACTGATCTATTTCTATTTGTAGCAAAAACAAAAAAGGTGTTTTGTAGGTTATTACTGCAAAACACATTGATGCATTCCAACATTTCTTCTGATGTTTTGAGCCTGCAGAAAGCTGAAGCATTTGACGTATTGTACTGCAGTGCCCAGCAAGCACACGAGGGATGACATATGAGCCGAAGCCATAAACATTTTTTTCCACCATGATCAATAAGTCTAATGTTACACGGCTACAGCCTCCGTGCTCTTCCCACACTGTCCTCGACTACTGCATAATCTCATGTTGAAGCATGGTGGTAAAATAGCACAAAGATAATCAATACATTAAATTGGCACCGTGAATGAGAGTGCAGCTTAATGTCTTGAGGAAATGTTGGTCTCATGTTTCTTATGCTGCATGCTGTTTCCCAGTGGAGGTATTTTTTATTGAATTTTGACTCCCTTACAGGCAAGAAGCAATACGGCAAGCTCTGCCTTTGTGGCCCTTTGAGCCAATGAAATGTTTGAGACGTGTTGAAAAAAAGTCAGCTGGCAGAACTAACTTCTGTCATTTATGACGGGGAGGGGTAATCTGGTCGAGTGCAGCCCCCAATTTATATTTAAGTTTGGAAATAAATATATTTAAAATAATGATCTTCGTTCATGAACATACTTTGGATTTAGACATTATCTCCATGTTTTCTTCTCTGTGACAGATGGGGATTTATTTATTTATTTTGGTGTAAAACACAAAACTGTTCACTATTAATCTAAGAATAGATTCATAATGTGTTATTCCTGCCTGCACGTTCCAACAGAGAAAAAACAGAATTTACACTTGCAGCGAAGCAGTCCAGCCTGACAGCTCCTTACTCCAAACAGGTAAGCTCAGTGTCACAGCGGTGTTGCCTGAAGCGAGAGAAATCCACATACCTGAGAGTTAACTGTCACAGAGGACATTTGGGAGGGATAGACTACAGCAGCTGCTGCTGCTGCTGTATAATGTAGGACGGATGGATAACAGGGGACCTATCAACCCTACAGTTTGGAGCACCACCCTGAGTACATGTGACGGGCTGAACAAACACTCTCTGGATCTCTTTCGTGTGTTCATTTCATCCTGACATCCAATCTGGCTACACCTTCCTGCTGGAGCTTATACACTGCAAAATGAGCATGTGAAGCAGGGACAGAGGCAAGATAAAAAAAACTGCTCCTTGTTGATTCTGGTTTTATATGAAAATAATTTCTCTCCTGAGGAAAAAAAAAAAAATAAGTGCGACCTCCATATGGTAAATATGGGAAATGGCTATCTGTGAACAAAGAAATGAGTGTTGGTGAGGATAAACATGAGCAAATCAGACAGACTGGACTTGATCAGAAGAACTAAAGACTATATCCAACATTTAAACTCGATCTCCCAACACTGTCACACACTATTAATAAGATATGACAGCGGTGACACGCTCGGCTTAACACTAAAACACCATGACAAATTAACAGAGATCCTGACACAGACTGTTATGGAGAATTTAATACAACACAGTGTGCCAAGACAGTTGTCTGGCGCTGCCATGTTTGCTGTTCACTTTTTAAAGAATAACTAGGGAAGTTTGTAAAACTCGATCATCTCCCTGGTGATTGAGTCTTTGTCCTTAAATCACTATCCCTGTGAAAGGCAGTGCCACTCACTGAAATGTCTCACAAAAGCATAATAATGATAATAATAAGATAATAATCATTAATATGTCAGTGAAGGTGCCACCTTGAAAATAACAAGCCAACTGATAACATCAAAATTCAAGGCAGATTTATTTGTGCAACCCATTATCACATACAATGTCTCATCAGGCTGAACAGGTCCATATCAGAGAGAGAGCGAGAGAGACGGACCATGTTATTCTGAAATGATCTCTGCTCCCGTCCGGTCTAAATTGCAAGTCATGAGCTATTTCTGGTGGAAGCTTTGTCAGCAGTCCTCGGCTGAAAACACTCCCTGATGAGCAAGGTTATACTGCTGATGCTCATCTCCGCTGGAGATGACTATCCAATGTAATAATTCTCCTGCTTCACTAAGGGCCACCTAAATTACTCCTGTCTTTTTCAAAACATTATCCTCTCAGCTTAAGTAGCATGGAAGCATAATGGGATTGTATAGAGATTCTGTATTGTGAAATGGACAGCCGGTCCGTGACAGTGCCCATGAACGTATGCGAGCTGGATACAGTGTTCCAAGATGAAAGTTTGGACTTCTGCATTTTCAGATGCACAGAATACAGTATGTGTATACCAGTCTCTACCTGACTGAGCCATAATTGATATGTTCAAATGGGCCTTGGTGGCGTCTTAATGTGTATTGGCCCTACTGGCTGAAAGGGTGATGATTTTGAGAATGATGTTTGATTTGTGTGATACGGACAGCACTTTCTGAATATTGTTTATTACAGGGATTTCTTCACAGAGATAACTTCTGATAGAAAGATAAGCACCAATATTTGGAATCACTAAATAGTTGAAAATGATTTTTTTTTTTCCCCCTGATGCTTCTGCACTGTCAACTTTCTATTCCAAAGATCACCATGAAAAGAATCTATCAATGTTTTTCCCTCCACAATTGTTTTTACCTAGATTTTATTATAGGTTAACCCAAACTTGTGGAAGCAGCTGACAAATTTTACAAATTATATTTAGGGTCTGCATTTTAAATGTCATGTAAAACTGTGGAAAAGATATTTTATTGCTTTTGTCTTATACATGTACATATATTCTACATACATTTTAATCAACATCTTCAAATGCAAATTGGTGAGCAGTTGAAGCAGTTTGTCAGTGAATTGATGTAACAGCCGTATGATTAGAATGCTGCATGTTCTTACCTGCTGCATGTGAGACACAACAACACATCAATGATCCAAAAATCAGGTGGCCCTTATCCACAGCTCTGTGCCGTTCCTGTTATCCCATTCTGTTTGTGAGCGCACCTGTCACAAAATAAGGAACTCTGATACAGGGACTGTAAATTGGTTTTCTGGTAAACTGGTTTTCCCCCAGAGCCAGTCCATCAAAGCGTAGCACCTGCAGCCAGATGGCCCAGATTTACTATTTGTTTACTGGTCATTTTTTACTTCTCATGTTCGTTGTACTGATATTCACGTGTGTATTCACTCAATTCAATCCTTATTTCACCATAATCCTTAATTTTTAGGGTTAATTTCTCAAGACTTGTCATTATGCTGACTATATATATTATCTATTATAGGCCTTTAGTACTTTGATGACTCTTTTTATTCAATCGTGGTTGTCACTTTATTAAGGTATTTAATCTTGGTGAATTCATTAAAAAGCTTTTTTATGTTTTCCTCTCCATTTGCAACATAATGCTATTATAATTGTATCATCAATCTGATATGAAAAAGTCAACAGGATATACATAAACTGCAAAAAGACAGAAGTGAGCTCTTTGATTTTGTGTTGAAATCAACTTAGAACAGTCAACAGTGATATTTCTTTTCTTTAATTCCCATTGGCTGGTGTTTGTTTTATAGTGATAGCAGTATTAAAACACAAAGTAACTTGTAGTTTGAGTAATTTATTGATGGCTGTGTACTTTTATACATTTACTTGAGTAGGTTAAGGTTAGGGTTAGGTGGTAATTTTTACTTTCACTTTTTACAGGAGTAATTCTACTTGGACTTGAGTCAGGATTCAGTACCACACTGATTATACCCACAGTTCACAATCAGCAGATGGATTTTACAGTGAAACTCTCTTCATCTATGGTTGGTCTGCTTTTCTTCCACTCCAGAACTGCACCAGATTCCACTTGGAACTGGACCTTCCTTTTCAGGTGGCCTTGGTTCTTCTGTTAAGCTCCGACCACAGTTTGACTGACAGCTTTCACACCAACCCAAATGAACCAAACCACCAGAGCTTGTTTAAATCAAACCAAGCTAGTTAAAATAGCACTGTGCGATAGTTGCTTCATGTTAGGGAACGGTCATGGCCATGGTTCAAGGAAACCAAGGTTGACTGTTAGTAGGAGACGGGACTCAAACCTCTGGTTTCGAAGTCACATGATCTGGGAGCCCAACCACTTGTTAGAAAAACCCAAACAAAGGTCATTTGAACAAAAAAAAAAAAAACCCTCCATGCACTTGCACAAGTACCACTACTAAACTGTCTGATATGTGCTCAGTTCAGCTCATCTGTCAAAAAACATTACTGTCGGATACTGACTGCCATGACAGAAGAGATCGTCTTTGCCTTTTAGCCATACGAAAATGGATAACCCTTTTAACCCCTCGCAGGTTCACACACAGCCTTCAGGCTGCACTTCAGCATATACACAAGTTAGCTGGCTGCGGTTGATCTGTAAGTGCAGTGTTAACCTCTAATACTTCTTATTGGCAAAGCTAAACACACATATTCCTATCAGCGAGGTGGGAAGGTTAAGACATAGTCATTACATTAAGCTGCATAAAGACTCGAGCCGTCCACTCGTGTTCAGCCCATTTAAGCATGTAGGCGGCATATTAAATGTCCTCAGCAGAGCTTTTTCCCTTGCTCTCCCTAGTTTTCTTTCATGGCGATAGAGAGTCAGGCAGATGAAGCCAGCAGGCTGAATAGAAGCCTGAAAATGATGTTGCTCCTCCACTGCTGTGTAAAGCTAAAAGAAGATTCTGAAAATGCCCGTGGATATAGATTCAGAGGGTGAGAGGGAAGCGAGTTATGTGAGAAAGAGGGAATGAGAGAGATGGCCAGAGCCAGACAAAACAGAGAGATGAGGAGGAAAAGAGGAATACAAAGCGAGAAAGTGAGAGCGAGGCAGCTGACAGATATAGCAAAGACGGGATGCGGCCGCTGCCTCCATTATCTTCTGATACATTTTTTATACATTTTTGGAATTTAGGAAATTAATTTCAAACTTCTACCCCGTGGGGCCAAACTAAACGGTGCTTCAGCCACAGAAGAAGGAGTGAGGCGATTCCTCTTGCCTAACATCCATGTCTAACTGTAGAGGAAAGCAATCACAGTCTCTGTACTGTGGAGCAGAGCTGGGGAGTAACAGCTTTCACTAAAGGCCATTCAGTAATCACTGCACCCATTAATGCTCACTTAGCTAACCTTTATGTTTTTGGCGGAAAGTTTTCTGGCTTTTAAGGCGGCCAGTCTCTGAAAAGTTGTTAGAGGAAGAGGGTGCTGAGGTAAAAATAAAGCTTTTTGTGGACTAAGGCTTTTTGAAAAGCTTTGATTACTGCACACTGTTATTGGATTTATTTGAAAATGTTGGAAAAAATATATTTTTTGGCTTAGTCCAAAGCTAAGCACTAATTGTTGTGCCCATATAGGCTATCTTTGATGTAATTAAAGAACTGGACACCTTAGTCCAAGATGGTGCCCATTCAGGTTGTGCCATTCATCACATGGCAGTGTCAGCTCATCCCATTGACTTTACACTGAGACGATGTCCCTCAGATATGAATAGCTACAAATTTTAAACCCTCATGTATCAAAATGTACAATATGAAGCCTAATAATTGACCTTGGTTGCAGTTTGGAATGCCATTTTAACATAGACATTTACATACAGGACTGTTTGGTGCTACCTGCTGCTGTTTGGAATAAGGTACATGAAAGCGTTGCGGTTCAGATAACCAAAAAAAGGCTCCACATCCAATCATTTCGTATACCTTTTCTCTCACTTTGTTTTATCCTACACACGGCTCCATACCCCAGTGTCAGTTAATGTTGTGAATTGGTCACAGTTAGCTTAGATTTGGGCACCAAACCTACCTGGTTAGGCTTTGGAAAAGATGAAGTGTTAAAATAAGTATGTTACTGTTACCGACATGATGTAGTCTAAGTATGTTGTGTATCTCCAAATGGGCCAACATTGACTTTCAGTTTCACACACAAAACAACAAGTGGTTTGACAGATCTGTTCCCCCCACCTCCCTCAAAATATAGGTTTTGTTGCTCTTTATACTACTCCACCTGACTTCCTCTTTTGCTCCTGTCATAATTGCAATGGCTGGCTAACAAGAAATGTAAATATGAGTTTTCATAACCTGCTTGCAGAGTACGGTCATTTTTCTGGTGAGGGCGGGCTCTCTTTTCAAAGGAAGCAGCCAGCAAATTAGGCCCTCTATTTCTGTTTGCTCACTCTTTATCCCCTGCCTTTATCTCAGCCATCTCTCTCGCTGTGACCCTCTCTCTCTCTGAGGGCATCTCTCATTGAGTATCAAGAACACAGAGGTGTTTGTTTCTCGTTAGCTGCTGGCTTCATCCTCCAGGGGGACTCAGCTGTTTTGTAGCGATGCAGGACACATGATTGGAGTTGGCATGGCAGCGTTGCCAGGGGCACTGTGCCTCCAGCATCACAGGACTGTTCTTAGACTGAGAGAAGTGACAGTGGCCAAAAACGCTCAATGTTTTCACCTTAAAAAGCCCCCCTGGCAGTAATTTATGTACTGTTTTCAGGTCTGTCCGCCATGCTATTTTGCATCTTCATATTTTATGTAGAGATCATGCATGGCATGTTGGCTTCACCACCAAGTTCATAAAGGTGGCTAAATATTTATTAAGTGACTGACCTTTCCTCTTTGCCTGTGTCCTCTCTTTATTGCTTCCTTTCTCCTCCCTTACCCTGAGGACCAGGAATTGGCACGACAGAGCTGCTCGGCACCCGCTGTGCTCCAAAGTTCAGCACCCAACCCACCTGCTCATAATTATTTAACACCACAGTTGCCCTAGAAACATCTAAAATGCATTTGTGCTCGTATGAATCCAAAATAAGTTATGAATGTACTACACTTTATGTAACATTGACAGACAGCAGGAACTAGTTCCCTCTTTTTTCTTTTCTTTTCTGTATTAAGTTCCCTGGAAATTGAATTCTTTCTCAAGAGAGACCTTGACAAGAAAGCAGCATCCAAACGTGACCCTGTCTTGACAATAACAACATTACAGACAACATTAAGAGACTGGGAAAATGTAGTACATGCCATAAAATAGCATAATAGTATCTACTTAAACTGAGCTTACAGGTGTATGAGCTAGTATTTCAAACAAAACCTAACTCAGTGTTGTTTATGAAAGTTGGCTCGCTTCCTCCATCTTGTATCAGATGGAAGAGGCAGTGTAAAAGCACAGGTCATACTGTTTGGTACACAATTGAAGAGGAAACACCCATATTTAAGACAAAAGTCAATCAGTTGGCACACATAGAGTGACCACGTTCACATATTCCATTTGGATTCTCCAAATTAGGCCATGATCTGATTGTAGCATTTTGCTGCTGGAAAATATCATGGACTTGATCTGTCTGGATCTGACACCAGCTTAAGTTGAGTTAGATGGGACTGAGGAACATCAAAAGCAGACCGCAAGAATTCAGGAGTCTGGACAACTGACTGGGTAGAGCAAAAACCTCCACATTCAAAAGGCATCAATTGCACCATATTCATTTTTAGAATGATTAGAAAAATGCTATAATGGTGTACAAATTTCTGTGCATAGGGGCTTTAATTTTCAGTTATTGCTTGTTTCGCCAACAATGAGTGAGGCTCCCTGGTGTAGCTTAGAATTGCGCCAAAATGTGTTCTTAAAAAATGTAAAACAAAACAGCACAGGGAGATACTGAAGGGAGATTACAGAACAAAAATGGATACAATTAAGAGAACAGTTAAGGGAATACACAGGCTCACAACACCACTGCATATATAAATAGGAATCACCTTGTCAGACACTGACTGCTGCTTGACTGAAAAATACTTTCTACTTGAAATGCATCACAAGCTTGGAACCTGTATGCAGAACAGAAAGCTGTGAGAAGTGGTCAACGGAACAGACTCGCTGAACATTTCTTTACAGTTCATTTCAGTGCAGCCCTATTCATCTCAATACAGATGCCTTTTGACGTTATTACGTGCTTTCTTGGCGCAATGACACTGATGAATAACCTGACAAGAAAACATCTGTGCTCTGAAGTAAAAGACAAAAATGAATGCTCCTCTTGTGGCGCTGTCTTACACATCCCTCTCTGTTCACATTACTGTTTACTTGCAATTCAACTCTTGTGAGGTCAAGTGCTGTACGTGCTGAACAACTTTAATTTCCCTGGAGCATATGACAAAACAAATATAAAAAAGCTCATTTCAAAAATGCATGTCTATGCAGGCCTAACACTGATTTTTGGTGTGTTTTTCATAAATCAGAGGCCACTTTTGCTGTCAATCTCTAAACACTATCCACGAGTCACCTTTCTCTAAAAATCCTCTAAAACCCTCTAACCTTCGCTGCCTTTGTCAAACACCTGTGTGCCAGCAAGGCTCTCTCTGTATTGATCTGTCTACTTGAAGAGGTTTTAATAGTCTCCCTAGCCTCTTCCCCAAGAGTTGGAATTTGAGTGGGAGGGGAGGTAGAGGGTGGTGTCCCGTCTGAATCCAGCTGCCTAGTGTGTTGTTAGCAGAGTTGCTGACAAGAGAGAATGAGGGGAGAAAGAGATAGGAGAGGGGAATATGTTTGAATAGAGGCGCAAAGGGCAGAAGTGATGGACCATGGTAGATTTCGGGAAGGATTTCCAATTAAGTAAAAGAGAAGAAATTTGAGAGCGTGAGAAAAATGGGAGAACTCAGAAACACTGTAGTCCCCAACTTCTAAAATTCAGCAGAAACAATTAAAACATAAAAGGTTTTGAAGCAGTTCAAGGCGGTTTGAGTGGTTACATAAAGATGCTGTTGTAGTCTTTGGCTTCTGAAAAGGGATGTCTTTGTACTTGTCTTGGCCCCTTGAAGCCGAACACAATTGGCAAATAGTGATACAAATACAGCTTATACATTCACAAAAGGCTGTGACAGGAGAAGGTTGACAAAGTCAAACAAAGATGGAGGAATTGCACTGGCGGCTTTTCTTCTCTTCTTGGAGTCTGTTTGTTCGGTGAATTGAAAGGGTGCGCTTTATTGTTACTGCAGTATCATGGGAAAGACGTGGCTTTTCGGAGGAACAGGGGATAAATTGGCATTTTGATGTCCGTTTTGAGGCAGCACTTTTGTGTTCCACTCACCAAGCTTTCAGCTTGGTTCAAGAAAAGAGCTCAAAACGGTGTGACTTAAAGACAATGGGCCTCAATCAAGACCCACTCGTGCAAGTCATTCTCCATTGACATGTACGAGTTATTGTCATGGAATTTTCATGTAGACATGGACAAAATTCTTGAGTGGTCCAGTCTGGTTGTCTTGTCTACCAAACCCCCCTAAATTGTCACTGCAAACTGTGACTAAAAATCAAAAACCACCTTAACTATGCGGTACTGTTCTCTGTGTTTCAGAGACACAGCTGGCTAGACAGTTCAAAAGAGGTCTATATCAAGAAAAAGCTGGTGAGTCTGCTGTTCCTAACCTAAATTTACTTTTTCCTTTAATTCATAAGTTATGCAGTTGGAGAATAAATGAAATGGAAAATAAAAACCTATTTACATCCCTGATAAGGTAACTAGCCTAATCTATAGCTCTATAAGTAGCTGCCACTTTAGCTCTTGAATGTAATTACCAGTTTTAGTTTCACTGTAAATATTATTAGCACATAGCCAGACACCTAGCTGAAATGAAGTTTCTTTTCTTAAGCTGAGCACTTAGAAATAGACAAGAAAGTGTGCTGTATTTTATGGGGGGTTTAAAATAACCAGACTTATGGCATAAAATGCTGGCCAGCCTGAAAACATTGAAGACCTAGTTTTTAAATTCACCCTTGTGTAGTAATTGCTTTCTGCCTTTGTTGGACGTTGGGTGCCATCTTTACAAATGACAATCCCCAGATTGGAGAGAGGATGTAGCCCTATATTTGGGCCTGTCTATTCTATTAACGATCAAATCTTACAAATGTTCCTCATGAAGTACAGCGAAAGAATTCACAAGAAGTTTGTGCAATAAAGAGGGTTTAGTGAGTCTTGGTGAACTGGCAAGCAAACCTTACAGAGTATAAATAATAGGATAAGAGTTCCTATTACTCCTTTAGGATAAGGAATAAGACCTTGTTTCACATGAGGCTAGTCTTTGTAAATCCCATGCATCCCGAACATATCTGTGTGTGTGGCAGATACTGTTACCAGCTCTGCAACTAAGCTGGAAGGCTTTTGTTTTTTTGGCCATTACAGAGTGATTGACCTGATTTTACTTAGTCACGTCCGCCCTCTTCAACGCCGCAGCCATTTTATGTGAGGCCATCACCGACCTCAGTGTGGTCCAATCTATTTTCTCATCTCGCCCCTGATCAGTGCAGCTCAGCTCGGAGTTGTTAGAGTAGAATGAAAGCCCATGCACACAACCACTTTACAACCATATCGCTTCGAGAAAATGATTCATCAAATGGCTTTGGCAATTCTAAAGAGCCTAGGTAGGAGTTCCGATGTTTGCATAGTGGGAAATAAGCAGCTATGACAGAAAACCCCTCTTAAAGCTGCTTAAATCTGACTCCCGGGAATAGTTCGGGTAATCAATTTCTCCTCTCCTCTTGTGTGCGATGCAGAAAAACAGCTTCTCACTGGTTTCTGATAAGGCCCCATGAGCAGCCACACAATAGTTTTCCTCCTCAAAGGTGCTGAGAGGAAAAAGGTATTTTTCAAAACTTTCTGCTGCTCTAAGAGACCCGAGAGCAAAGAGCAGGCACTCTCCACACATACAAACAGTGCCAAAGCTCCAGCAGTCTTGACAGGCAGTATCGAGCAACTTTTACAGACCACAGAAATAAATGACTTCCCTAAAGAAACATTTCCAGCTTTAGATCTTTACTGTAGGAATTAGGTGTGCCACGCATGCTCGTCTGTGTGTAATTATTTCAGAGCACCACACAGAAGTATTGTTATATCGATCCACAAAGTGCAACCCCAGAAGAAAAGCCAATACATGTGTTATTGATCCAAATAAATAGCAGTGGGACTCTGTAAGCCTGGTACATACTGCTCAAGCTAAGGAGACAGGCAGAGTGGAAGATTACTCTATTAGTGATTCTCCGTGTTCCTTGATGCAAGTGAATGAAACCAAAGCATTACTGCTAATTTAAGTAGCAGTAGCATGGACCACACCAATTTATTACAGTGGCCAGAGCTATAGACGTGAGCGACTGTGGTTGCTAGTGGTGATAATGATGGGGGGGGGTTGGTGGTAAGGAGATACCTTTTAAGGGTGACATATGCCTCATGGATGATCTCTGAACAGATCTTCTTCTTGTAAATGAATATTTTCTGCACTTTTGTCAGTTTGATTTGTTGTTGCACTTCTAGCAGCCTCGCTGTGTGTTTGTTCACCATCTTTCTCTGCGTAAGACCTCTTCTTCTTTGTTCACCATAAAGAGCTTTTCAAGGCTTGCTGCCTTTTCATCTTTTTGCTGATCTTGCCTTAAATTAACCATGCATGTGGTGTATTAGAATTAATTTAAGACTTTACTGTCAGAGTCTATCTTTGAAAAAAGACTGAAAGAAAATTACCTTATTAATGTTAACTTAAAAAGACCTTGGACTAAGTCTGTTGCATTTGAAATTGGATTCACTGAACTCTACATTATTTCAGTCTGTTCACCCAGTGCAGATCACCATTTGATACTCTCATCTGCACAGCATGTATGAGTTCATTTTAATTTTCATAGGATCGCCAATATGCTGATTGATCAAATCAGCATAAAACATTTTACATTTCTGCTAAATAAATGAGTTGTTCTGTCTGACATTCATGGGTCCAAGGTGATGAATCCCAGTCACCTTGGTGGTACCAGGACTTATTAATCAAGTCATCAGCTTAAAAACTCAGTTTGTCATTCTTTGATTTATAACCAAGGTCTGAATTTCAACTGTTGGTTAATAAACAGAAGTGTTCTCGAAATATTCAGGAAGACACTTTGGTGGCAAATGAAACGCTGGCAAATGGAAGGACATGTCAGGGCAGTTAGTGAAATGCCAGTAATTATTTAACCCCACAGCACATATACATCAACATTATCACTGAATAGGAACAACTTAATCAACATAAACACTGCACATATGCTGGGATACGCTGTGATAGAGTTACTGTTGCCTCTAAAATCAAATCCTTATTTTCCTTCCTATCTACAGAGAAATGCTACCATCTTACTCTAAGCTATAAATGGACTGAGGCTAAATTAGAGCAATTTGCATCTAATGTGAACCATTAAAGACATTTCAACATTTCCGAATTACACTTTTTCTCTTTTGTCCCAGCAGGACTGAAATCAGCAACAGAGCAGTAATGTGTAAGTAATGTATGTGACAAATGGGCTTCATTATCAAGGATAACGCATAATGAAGAGATACAGAAGTCTTGTGGTATGACTGTGCTCACTACAAAGTCAGCTTGACCGTTAATGGTCTTCTGCTCTCAAAAGGTGTTGAGGTTAGAGACAACACAGTGATAAAGAAACAGCGTGAACAAACTGAAATGTGTCACAACATTAAGACAAATGTCTGTGTGTGCTCATTTCAAATAGAAATACTATTTGCACTTAACGTGGACAAAGAAGAGGAGGGAGAGGAAGGAAGCAGCACAGAACAAAGAGACGCTGTAACGGCAGTCAACAAGCAAATGATAACTTGGCCCTAACATTTCAGAGACATTTACAGTCCAGATTCAGTTTTAAGCATGACAATTGATTCACCAACGGCTCTGAGAATATCAAACATAGTTGGTATTTACCACCATCTACAGGGTCCTGAACTGTCCTGTGGTGTGTGGAGGATTAGAGAGACTGCAGATATAGCTCAGCACTCACAGCAAAGAGAGGCTGGCTGACATCCATTGTTGCTCTGATTGGAATCACATATCACAGGAGGTCTTACAAGATTAGAGGCCCTAATGTCAGCAGATATATCAAATGGCTACAAATCCTACCAGAATTTTTGAGGCTTGGAGACCGATAACTCAAAAGCACAAGAAGCTATCGAATTCACATCATTAGTGTCACGGTTTGGTTTGATTTCTCAATAGCATAGTTTGTGAAAGCAATGCTGTTTAACAGCCAACTAATGTCAGAGCTTCCCACACGGCTTTGAACACACCAACCCAGGACTAACATTTCCATCATATCAAACCCTATTTTTGCTCCTTTTTTGGCAGGCATATTAATGTATTTACAGTTTATCTTTGCCTCTCTAAAATGCATGGTACTTCCCCAGGACCCAGCCACACACCACAGACTCATGGGAAATGTTGCACACATGTGCTGGACTTGACTTAGAAGACTAAAGTGCACATGCATGCTTTTCACACCTATTGACTGTTCTCTTTAGTCTGCAGTCTTTTTTATTCTCTGTTAACAATGTGACATGATGAATCCTCTTAACCCACCTGCTATGAGCAATAACCACATGTTGCCAAATACATGGAAATTTCAAACCTGCATTTTTCATTGATGGCCACTTGGGAGCTGCACAATTTATATAATTTACACATCCATCAGGCAAGATACAACCATTATTCACTCTCTTTTAGCTCTGCTGTAGTCTGCTAAGAAACATATCTGGCTCTTTAGCTGCCAAATGTTCCACTATGTTCACCAGCTAGTTGCTAACTGTGTCTCTCTATCGTTTGGTGCATTATGAAGTTCTTCTACAGTTCTATTCTAATTCTTACTATTCTGAAAATATCCATTGGATCAGTCTCGGGGTGTTACAATGCATCATCATAATCAGTTTGGTTTCACGTCTTTGAATCTGCTTTGCTTACCTAAATTGCCCCTTATTTAACAGGCCTCAGAAATATCATCAGCTGCAGCAGCAGCTGCAGGATTGAGTGGATGCACATTGTAACCTGAGGGCCAAGAGGAATAAGACAATAGCAAGTACGCACGCCTCATGTGAAGCCGTACCTCAGACACGTAGAGCAAAGGAGCGAGGCAGCCATGCTGAATGAATGAAGAGGAACTTGCTTGCAAGGGCTTTAGCAATAAGAGCACAAAC
Organism: Chaetodon auriga; assembly: GCF_051107435.1. Classification (NCBI taxonomy): domain Eukaryota; kingdom Metazoa; phylum Chordata; class Actinopteri; order Chaetodontiformes; family Chaetodontidae; genus Chaetodon; species Chaetodon auriga. Next base: position 5,337,587 of record NC_135085.1, on the reverse strand, counting down.
TGTGGCAAGATTAAAAGAAACGTAAACGTCCCCCCCTTTCTTTTAGCATTAGCTTTTAGGTCAGGGCAAAAAAAAAAGGTGTGAGCTTCCAAGGTCCACCTATGTTGCTGGTGAGACGTGAAATGAATACTGTGGTGCAGACTTGCAGTAATCTCCCATTTCCAGTGTCAATAGGAAAAAGGTTAGATAAGGTGCATTTTCACAGATGTCTGTTGTTGACAGTATCTCAGGTTGCCTTGGGCTAATCTCTCCGAGCTGGAAAAGTGCTGAGCATTCAGATGGAGAAATATTTCCCTTGCACACTTTTAAGCAAAATTACTTTCATGTTTCAGATCATTTTCTGCAATTAGGAAAGGAATCAAGAAAAATGCAGTCTATGAATAGATAAATGTTTTGTATTTACTGCTGACCCTGGATGCCATAATGCCCTGCTTTTATCGCTGATGTTGCTTAGAACGTTTAAGATTTCCCTTTATTCATGAGGCTCATATGGCTCCCACAAATTAATGACCAAAAATAGATCCCTGGCTTTTTTTTTTTTTTTTCTCTCTGTCAGGAAAACGTTCTCTTTGCTGCCTTTGGAGTGTGCAGGAGCTTCTCTATCTGTTGTCCCTCACGGTGGCTTTCAGGCACATCTGCCTCTCAAGATTCTTATGGAAGATTGCTCAAGTGTGCTTTTTATGTGTCATTTTCTGCCTCTTCTCAATTACCCAAATCCCCCCAATCAGGCCACTTTGTATCATTACCACCGAAAACCTCCATTTAAGCAGGTTGGTCCCATTTGAATTGTGGTAGCTTGTGTTGTTGGCCATTGAGATTGTTATTCCTGTTAGAATTCAGTCTTGAAAGGGATTTTATTTAGCCAATTAAGTCCAGATAGCTAAATAAATATTAGGGTGTTTTTTTTTTTGTTTTTTTTTAAATTTTGATTTGATTTTAATTGCGTTTGTGTCAGACTGTGTCATTGTCTGAGCAGACACTCAAGATAATGTAGTTATTTTTTTAAAGGAATTGTTCATCATTAAATGAAATATGCTTGACTTTTTTTTCCAAAAGTGAGATGAGAAGATAGAAGATGTTTGTGCCTTAACATGCAGTGAGGATGTGGTATACTTAAATTACACTTTTTGAAGAATGTACTAAATACACTTTGTGCTATTTTGTGTCACTTTCAGTATACTTAAGTGTACTGAAATAGTCCTTGAGTACAAATTGAGTAATACTAGAGTGTACTTGAAGTGCAAATAGTATGCTCAATGGGCACAACTTTTACAATCTTCAAGTACACTGAAGTACACCAGCTAAAATCCGGATTCATGAGCATTCTAAACACACTTACAATAAGTATACTTAATTTAAGTACACATTATTAGTATTAAAAGTAATTGCAATTTAGTACACTTTTTAAAAGTACACTTAAGTACAAATCTGTCCACACTAAATAACAATGCCTAGCAGCACCTCTGGAGCTCTTCTTTTTTTGTTAAATCTGTACACAAATGGTTAAAATGTAAGACTTAAGTATATATATGTAGTACTTTACTTCAGTAAAGTATGCAGTGAGATACAGTCACTGGGCACAGGTTTTGGTTTTGGTCTGTGTGCGGACGTGATGATACCGAACTTGACATTTTCACTCTGCTGAGCACAGACACTCCAGTCAGCTGTTGTTTACCAAGAAAGAGTCACACACACACACACGGAGTTAATCAGTGAGCTTTGGGTGTGTTTAAAATCAAATATATTGGGTATAAATGTAAATGTAAGTATACAACTGTGACACCTGAGAAAAAGAGATTCAGCAGCAAACTCAATTCATGTTGAAAGAAGGAAAAATTGGGAGTTTTGCCATCAAGTTTGAGTTTGTTTATCAAGAACATGATAAAAATGAACTACATGTTGTACACCACTGATTTTTCCTGGAATAAAGGAAATAAAAATTAAACCATTCCAAAAATACTTGGCTTTGTTTGTCGAACAGCCTGTTCCAATCCCAAAAGTGGAACAAAAAAAAAAAAAAAAGGAAAGGAAAAGGAAAGAAAGAAGTTCTCACCTCTTTTTTGAAATTATGAAAAGCTGTACAGCGTATCGTGCGGTTCCTACAGAGCGGTGTCATGTGCGTTACAAGACACACACAAAATGTCTAAGTCAGCAGTTGTGTCCTGTCTGTGGATCACTTGCATACATTGCGACATAAGAACTGCGAAGACTCTTGTTTGTCTTCATGGCTCATAAATCTTGTCGCGAACGTCCAGGCTCCCAGGAATCACAGCACCTCGAATAGTGGATTTTGCTTAACCAGAGTGCACTTTGTGAAGGCTCTGTGTAATGAAAGTGTGTGGCAGAGTTTCCATGGCCGTATGAGTGGCTGCACTGACACTTTATGTCTGCAGGATGTCAATGTATTGACTTTGCTAACCCAGATAGGGGAGTAATGCTCCATTAAACTAATTGTTTGAGAAGTGGTGGGGAACTCTCAAAGGACAGGCTACACCAATTAAAAATGCACGCACACACACACACACACATACACACACACACACACACACACACACACACATACACACAGTCACACGCACAGATACACTCAACCACATACAAGTAGAAAGTCAATGAGCACTGGCCTTTGAGTGTGTTGTGAGTGATTTTTAAAATAGTGGTTGGAGATGTCAGCAGATACATCGCTACTGATCCCCTCTGTTGACCTTTGCCTCTCACCCCCACCCCCCCACCCCCACTCTGCTCCATACAAGTCTCATACATGAGAGTCATAAAGAGAGCATGACAGAGTGTACTAGTGTGATATGGGTGCGTGAGTGAAAATGAGTAAAAAGTGATTTTTATTGCAAACTAAACTTCAAAATGCACCTTGTAGCTGCAGCCAGACGGATATCCTGAAAAGACAGACTGTGCCCATATGTGAGTAAAAAGATTCTGCTTCTTGGTTCTTTGATGACACTACTTGGTGGAATTTTCCTGTGTCTCACCTTGTCGCTGTCATACCTGTAATCACAGTGAAGAACACCCTGGGTATCATTGTCTCTTGGGTGCCATCACATTAAAAGTTCTGTGAGACAATCCAAAGCAATGACAGTCTGTAGCACATGAAATGTCGAAATTATGGGAAAGAAAGCACATAGAGAGGCAAGGTTGTTTAGAACTCAGCTTTTTTTTTTTTTTTTTTTTTTTTTCAGCCAGTCTCAGTGGGATGGAATATAAGTTTAACCTTCAAGAAACACTTGTTTTAAGACAAGACACAGTTTTACGCTTGCTTGGATAAGCAAACGGTTCAGTGGGTCTTAATGTGTCACAAGTGAAGGGCACAAAATAAATCACCTAAATGGTATTTATAGACAATTTTTATGCTTCCACATATTAGACTGCTTTTCAGCCTCACCTGTTCGGCTTGGTTTTATTGAGTATGGTGTAAAAGCAGACACTTCGAACTTTGGTGCAGACCAAACAATCGGATCGTGGAAACTTGAAAAAGAGAATCTTGGTCTGGTTCCAATTGGACTGCAGCTCGCTTGTGGTGTAAAAAGCAAAGCAGACAAACCACAGCATATAGTGACACGAGTGAGCAGTTGTAGTCTCAACCAGTGCTCCAAATCATTTTTGTCTTTCTGAGCTCTTTGTGACACCCGAGATAGATAAACACATCAGCTGCAGTCGAATGAACCCTGACGTGTGGCCAACCTAAAATTTCAGTTTCCAAACTGGCGCCCACCTGGTCCCAGACCTCTGACTAGCTGATGTGTTTGGTTATTGAAGGAGGCATGGTGTCGATCATGTCCATGGACAGCTGTTTCCTCCAAGATTGTTTCTTTGGATTTTTCTCTTGTTAGTGCTGGGATGTTGGAGCTAGCTATCTAAACTCATGAAAAATAGTGAAAAGTGGCAGCAAGTGTCAGTAAGGTTGATTCAGCTTCACAGGTTATTATACGTCCACATATAAAAATAACAACTCTTAAATCAATGTATGATCAGTGCAAAAAATAAGTTCTCCAGCCAGTTGCTTTTGTGTTGACATAGAAATGACAGATTTGTCACTCTCTGACAAACAATTGGCCAAACAGAGCAAAATAACCCCTTTCCAACACAAAATGGACTGATGTGAACATAATGATTGTCGCTAAGGCTGTCCAATCAATGGGTTATCTGCCAGTCCATGTGACAAGGCAGCGTTAACAGGAAACAGAGCAGGAAGAATTTAGATTTATCTTGATTCATTTGACCTTATGCTGCAGTTGGACCAGATTTTGCTTCTTGTGCATTCTGTGTGGAACGGGGTGAGACACGTGCGCTTCCTGTTGTGAATTGACCCGTCTCCTTTGCTTTGCTCCAGAGTTCAGTCTGATTGAACTCTCTAGCATCCAGCTGGTTTGAGAGACGGGGAGGGATTGATTCAGGAAATCTTTGTTTCTATTTGCGAGAGTAAGGGCAGAATCTTTGAATAAATGCTGTCTTATTTCCTACATTGTGAACTGTTGGCAGCTCACTAGCCATTCTAGGGTTATGTTTACAACCTTGCTGATGGCATTCTTTGCCCGCCCTGCTTTTGGCTTCACCTAGAGCCAATTTTGTTGAGTGGATCTCAGTCTGACTGCAGCATTAGACAATATACACCAGCTTGCTGCATTTTTCTTTCCAAACCTTATCTATCACATGGAATTTAGGCAGAGATAACTCCTAAATGTGTTGAACTGATTGAGGAATGTGTTGAACTGATTGAGGAATTAACTTTGCTGTTGTTCATTAACAATCTGAATTTTCTGTTCATCTCAACACAGTTCATACCAGCAACGTCTTTCTCTGGGAGTTTGGAGTTTTCATGAACGTTTATTCTCATTACACTCATTATCTTTTGACTGGGTCATGTGGGTAGCAGTTTGCTTAAAGAGCACCTTCTAAGGTATCACAGGCAGATATGCTTGTTATTGAGCGCATACTTAAATCAATAAAGATGCAGTCGTTGACTTTAAATAACATGGAGTCTCAATCAGGCTGCCATGGCTGGTGAATACAAGCAAGAGGTCTAAAAGATCGCTGGAAATCAAATGCGTGAGGCACATGGCAACTTTGACAAACTGGTGGAGGAATGAGGTGCAGGTGGGGAGAATAGTGGAGAAGCTCAGGTCATCGCAGTGGGAGGATCTAGGGTGAAGGGAGAAAAGTCAGAAGGCATCTGGTGGACGGGTAAAGCATAATGCTCAAGGGGAGAGTCGAGATGTGGCTGAAGAGCGACAGAGAGACCGAATGAGAAGGAATATACATACCTGAGGCGGACAGAGCGACACAAGCAGCCGAATACATGGTTTTACATGCTGATAATTCTCACAAAGCATCACAACTTGCCTTTATTAGATCCTTTTCTATCTCTTGCAGAAAGTAAGGGGCTATTAAATGATCCAATCTGTTTGTTAGTCTTATATTTGTTCACTTTTTTATAGCAGGACATTTGACTTAACAACCTACATATACACCAAAAGCTATTGTGTAAACATCATTATGCCCTTGAGGATACTCTGTGCTTGTCATTATGAGTACTTTGGTGCTGCATTTGTCTTATAACCCTAATCACAGTAAACAGTAAAATAACAGGCTATCCTCCTGGGTATTATATTTAGGAATGCACATATATTAAAATGAACCTCATCAGAAATCCCAATAAGATTCATAGATCATGTAACATATCCATATGTATGATTTATGAATTAGAAATAGTGTATAGATGCTTGAAATATATTTCTTAGCATGATGTGCTTCCAGTTAGAATGCTCAGGAGGCCTTGTCTTAAAAGACAGGCTCAATGTAATAGACCAGGTCTTCTGAAAGCACTCATGCTTTCACCAAAATCTAGAAAGAAACCCTCATAACACATGTTGCTATGAAGGAACATGTAGCATTGCAGCATTTAGTCTTCACTTGTGATGCAGGAGTTTTTTGCTGCAATGTTTTATTAAAAGTATGAATCAGTTTAAATGGAAAACATGTCCATGTTGGCAGGCATCACCGTGGGTGCTGTCTAATAATTCACCATACTTCACTAAAGAAGCCCCAGGATTTCCGGATCTCCGGCTCTGTGCTAGCTTTAGGAGATGTTTGGTCATTATCACAAATCTTGAGTGAACTGGCTGCTGGCTGGAGTTGTTCAACTGAATTGGCTACAATTTTGCCATGCTGTGTTTGATGGGAGCTTTCAATCATACATTTGCTACATGCATTAACTCTTAGCTTTTTTTGCTAATTCTCAGCCGTGCATGTCACACATCCCCTGATAACTGGGGGCTACTTGGGGCTCTGTTGTAACTGGAGCTCCACAGCTAGGGCCAGAAAGACTGCTGTGTTAATCTAACCATGCTTGAGGGACAGAACAGTGCTGCTAAATGGTTTACTGTAGATTTTCCTCAAGGTGAAGATCACAGAAAGATAATGCTCCATATTCACAAGGGCCAAGGAAAATGATTGTCTGCAAGAAGTGATAATGAACTGTGTGGCCAGTAAAGCTTGGAGAGGATCACCAGACCAACGTATGACATAGCTCTCTGGTATTACATATGCCAATCACAGCTGACACTGTTAATAAAGACCCAATGTGTAATTAACATTTTTTTTTATAGTTACTGATGACCAGGGATACACTTGATTGCCACTATTGTGTTTCAATTGACCCAATTAGATTTGTGAGATTTGAGACCCCAAAGGTTAAAGTGACCACCATTGTTCCAGTGGAGGTTAAATACAGCACAGGTGCATGATGGCCTATTTTTTATGATGCTGCTGCTGCCGCTCCTGTTCAGCAAAATGAAGCGTTCCCGCTTTGGCCTGTTGAAGCAATTACAAGACCTCTTCTGACTTTATTGAGGAGCGCTGCCGTTAACAAAATGGTTTTATATAGGAATCCCAGGGGAAGAGATCATTAAGAAATGGCTCTCAATCTATCTGTGATGCAGCAGGAGATATAATCCCTCTCTCTCTCCCTCTGTGTGTGTGCGTGCGTGTGTGTGTGTGTGAGAGGTATATACATACCCATTGACACCCAGGAGACTGTAGTACATTTGTTACAGATGAAGGGACTTCTTAAACACATTTCAATGAGCTGACTATAAGCTGCTAATGCGCTCCTGTAATGGAGGCAGGTTGCTGCTGATGATGTTCAAAGGGGAAATAAGCTTTCAATCATTCCTTGTCTTTCACTGTGGGCCAATAGTGTCTCTCTCTTTTTTTTTTTTAGAAAACACAGACGACAGAGGCGGGGGCTACTTCCGTCCCAGAGGGCAACTGTGATGAATCTTATACAGATTAATCCACCCTGTAAAAGGCCTTGAGTTGCTTCTTTTATTGATTCACCAAAATGCTAATCTCAGAAATTCAAATTCCACTGCTTGTGGCTGACTAAATTCAATTTGCACGGTTTTAATATGGTTCAAATAGAAACATATGCTCCCTAGAGAAATTCCTGCAGATTATTTTCTTTGAAAACGGTCCAAGGTTGTAATTTTTTATCTCGGCCCATCATGCAAACACCAGCTGATTGCATTACGTCGGAGGTGCTCAGAATAAAGCGCGAGTGACACGTGTCAACATGTGCTGCCTGCTAGAGAGATGAGACGATGGCCTTGCAATTGGCCTTGATTACGCATCACCACCAGAAGCAATCTAGTTACAATGAGGAACATATTTCTGTGATGACAGGGTCATAACATTCCTGCCCTGTCATACTCATTCCCCATGGTAATGGAGCCGTAGCACAATGCATGACCCTGGTGACTGGCACGGCCCACACAGAATTAAACCAAGTAGAATGTACTGCCCACACATGCATTAGATAGCACCCTATTCTTTTTTAGACTAAGTGCTGGGACCTATAATATTTCATGGGCTTACCTCTGCTGGGGACATGACACTAGTGGCAATGAATAATGAGGCTGCATAGGACCCAGGGGATGGGATTACATTTTTTATTTTGGTGCAGAACAGAAGAAGTTTTAGGACCTCTGAATTATGCAGCAGATGCTCCACTGTTTATCAAAAGCCCTCAGATATAGAGCTTATTTGAGAGGATGGAGTGTTCGGAACAAAGAGGTGTATCAAGATTCCACATTAAACAAATTTTCCTAATGACAGAAGATCAAGATGGAGAGGAATGAATGCTCTGTGGCACATAAGAGTGAACTGGAAAAAAGCAGCTATTTGTCAGGTCACGTGAAACTGGAACAAAACAAATAAGTCTTTACAAAATACCGCTGTAAAGAAAGCAGAATGTGATGTTTACCCGAGCTGACTGGTTTGGCCCCACATGCTTAGTAAGAGTACATCGGATACTATCTGGGCACAAAAACTATTTGATATGGAATACACTGCCAGGATTTATCCCTGTGTTATTACAGCAAAGCAAGGAGGGATAAAGATGTTAAGCAACATGCCATCTGTAGAGCCATGCAGTCTTATCTATGATAAAACTGCTGTGAAAGTGTGAATTGGCCAAAGCAGTTGATGCCTGGGGGTGGATGCTACAAAGTGTCCAAGCTTAGGTTAAAGTGCAAGCAACCAATCACTTAACAGCTCCTACCACTTGAAGTGTTATGACAGACTGCAAAGCAAATGTTCACCTCCTGTTTTGTGCACAAATGTGACCGCTGGACTGTTTGTGCAGTCTGTTCTCTCCAAACAGCCGATGTACAGAACGCTCAGATTTTAGCTCTAGTGACTTAGTAACATACGCACTGACCATGTGTGTGTGGAGTGTGTCTGCATGTGTGACAGATAAACCTCTGATTGATCTCAGAGCTCACCAGGAACCGCAGTACATCTGTTCTCATCCACTCTTTCTTTCCCCTGTGTCCCTGTATATTTATGGAGCTCATAAACAGCAACTTTCAACCTTTTCAACTTTGCATAAGTACACATCGTCTGGAAACTAATGCATATTCATGTTTCTATCAGTGATGGAAAGTAACTCATTTACTGCATATAATCAAGCACTATATTTTTAGTGACTATAATCAATATATTTATAATAACAACATATTCAATCACGTGAAAATAGTGTGACAATGTGAAAGGGTTTTTCTGCAACTTTATAATTAAATATTTCAAGGCAAATCATTTTCATGACACTGCATTTGTTTGACAGCTATTTGAACTGTTTTTACATACAAACATATGAGCACATTCCAAAAGTGATGATTTATTAGAGCTTGAACTATGCAACAGTATATAAAAGAGTGTATGTAAAGTAATTTGCTTCATCTCGATTAGCAGCGCATGCTGCTTACACTTTGAGGTATTAGTAATAATAAAACAATCTCATAGTGTGCATACTAAAGAAAAGGTACATTTTGCATAATAAGTGCTTATCCTGTTGTTCCTTTAATAATACTTTACTGATAATAATTTTGTACTATAACCTGAGTAAAATTCTAAGAGCAGAACTTTTTCTTAGAATTTTACTTTATAGTAGTTATTTACAGGACTGGTTTCCATTAACTCTCAACAAACTAGACCTTCCGATAGAGCAAAGAGTTCCTTTAACACTGACTGGCTTTGGTTGAAAACGTCTTATCTGACAGTCCCACTTAAAGCTGAAGCCACATTTGTTTGCTTCCTCTTTTTGTTGCTAGAGCACATTCTTTCCCACCACAGCTCGGCAAACCCTTTAAACTCCACTGTTTTGCAGGTATTGTGAGTCTGGTGCAGTGTTAATGCAGCTGGGTGAGATGGAGATGCATAAACCAGTGAGGTTCACAGTGGTTAGTTTAGTGATTGAGAGTCACACTGGCATTAATTTTGGCTCTCCAGCACTTTGATGTCAGCCCAGTGACACTTCTTTTGTCTATTCAGACCATAATCCACTTGTATTTTGTGACTCCACAGAAAATCCCAACCAGCATTTAATGAGGCGGGCATTGTTCCTGCAGCCTTATCAGTTAAATGCTGACACTCTACCTTTGCAGAAGTCGTACTCTGAATTAAACCATGGTACCCATTTTATGTGTTTTTTTTCTTTTTCTTTTTCTTTTTCTTTTTTTTTGCCTTGTTCTCTCTCCTGTTTTTTGTTTTCTACTGCCCACTGAAATCCTGTGTTTTTTTTTTTTTTGCTGCCTTATCAAGCGTCAGAAGATCATTATCAGTTGTCTGTGCATTCAATACACAGGAGGCAGTTGTGGACATGTTCAGCCTAGCTTTGCAAATGTCAGAGTATTCCTTTAAAAGCTTTTCACTGAGACAGCAGAGGTGTGAGATGGGTGAGCTTTAGATTTTATTTATAATGAGATTTAAGGGGTATAGCTGGGTCCAGAAAGAAAATACAACCCCAATAGGTTTTGTTATGCTCTCAGTCATGGGATGTACAGCCCATTTTCCTTCAGAATTACACCCGTATTGGACATATCTGTCACAAACCTGTAAGTGTGCTAGCCACAATGAATCTCTTGCTGCTCAGCTCATCGGGATTGGACACTTCTGTGTTTCAGCCCCTGCTTTTAATTCAGACTCAAATTACATGTAGTATTACAAACCAAGTGCACAAGACAAGACCACTGGGATTAACTAATTAAGTATGTGCTTTTCATTACTTGATAAGGTTACGTGAATCAAGCTTTGATGTGATTCACTAACTCTTACATGCTTGCTCTGCAGTGCACTTTAACTCTTTGCCATAACTCAGAGGACAATTATGCTTATATAATTAAGCTTATATAATTTAATGAAAAGACACAACGCAGCTAAACATTTATATCGTATTTCATTAACCTTCGCTGTGATTGTCATTTCATAGGTCAAGCAAAGAAACTTCTGTGTGATTAAACTGTGGCTGAGCAGCTGTGTGGGTGAGCGCTGAATGAGCATAAACATGACAGTTTTAGAACAAACTCACTAGCCTCTATGGCTGCCAGACGGCCCGTAGCTCTCCACCTGCCTGCTCACCACTTATTGAAGATGAATGACTTCTAGGCGGCCATTACTTACCTTGTGAAATGGCCTTAAAAGGGATGGCATAGCCCTCGTCAGCGTAAATGTGACCAAACACCATAAAGTCAGGCTCATTTAAAAAAAGATCCATTATATGTAAGAAAATGCAGGAATAATGCACTTTTGATCCAGCAGTAAATGAAAAACAGGTTCCCCCCACACAGTGTAGCATTTATAAGATCAGGCTGTAATGAAGAAAGTACAGTAGTAGTAGTTGTAGTAGTCGGTTGGTTGGACATTAACATACAACTGCAAGTGTATTGTACATATTAAGAATAGGTCTATAGGTAACAATACCAATGAATAAATTAATTATTCAGATAGAAATGTAGTGCGTTACAAGTCTTAAGTAGCAGTACCTGAGTCTTACTTACTATGTAGGTACAGCACTTGAATAAATGGGCTTACTTGTAGTACTTTTCACCACTGAATATGACTGCAGGATTTGTCATCCTAAATCCCATTCATTTCTTTAAAAACAGAAATACATTTAAGCCGAAGTTGCTGGGGGAAAGTCACGTTCCACTGAACCATGCAAATCTCTCTCCCTTAATTAGCCTCTCATTCTTATTCATATCAGTATTGGCTGCATGTGTCCAGCGTCTGGTCACAGCAGTCCAAAATGACTGCCCTCCATAAAAATTTAGATAAGGTTATGCAGCACTGATACAGTGCGTGTGTGGAATTAGAATTAGGAATTAGCCCACCTGTGTTTTGAGGTTTGTCTATGTGGATCACAGAATTTTGGCCAGTGGGAACTCTTGAACACCTCTATCACTGGACTCATTCTAACACCATGGTTGGCCCATTAGCCCACATATGGCCTGCCTGGCAATGCTCTGATAGGCCATTAGTGCTTAAGCCAGCTCAATTAACAGCCAACTGTTCCTTTCGAGTGTTCCTTTGACATGAACCAAGATACCAAGTCAGTAATGCTAACTGTGCTAATAGTCCCATTAATTGTAACATTGATGCCGATTGTACTAATAGCTTAATGGATTTGTTGGTGAACGGTGTTGTGGCAGCCTTTTTTGTGACTGGCCTGAAAAATACAAACAAAAACAAAACAGTGAGTGCTTATAAGTATCATCATTTATTTGGTAAACAAATGCACACAGAGCTTTATTCTATTTCCATTGACAGGAATGAATACCCAGCACACTCTCCTCTGGTTGTGGGTTTGGCTTGCCCTTTATATCTGTCAGACTATCTGGAAGCTTCTAATTGCTGTAAGTGACCCTATCCGGGGGTAAATGATCAGCTGTTTGTTTGTTGATAGATTTCTGTTAAATTGTGATGGGCCCTTGGCTATGGCTAATTCTACTCATTAATGGTTGTTAACGTCAACTTAGCAGTATTGGCAGACAGCAGAAGTGACTACGTAGCTGATTAATGGTCACCGCTGGTCAGCCCTGTAACCACTGCTGCTTGTCACGAATGACAGTACCAGGGGCAGTTCAGATATTATTAGAGTGACACCATCACTGAGACTTTTAAGCAATGCAAGGAGACCTATATTAATAGGAATTTGAAGCACCTTCAGAATCAATCAACCTGAAATCAACCTTCAAGCGGACATGACATATGTCATTATCTGTCTGCACCACATAACAAAAGCAAAGAATCGCACAAAATTTGTCTTCAAATTCATCTGTGGATGAAAAGCTAACCCCTTGACTCCAGTGGCATCACAATTTCACTCTGCGGTGGCTGCCGAGTTAGAACATGTTCATTTATATGTCTCTAAGGAGCGCTTCTGTACAACTAGATTATGTGCATCCACTCACTCCAACAGCTGTCTGTCCACAAAAGCTACCATACGCTCATTAATGGATGTTTTTGGTTGAATGGGGCTTCTGTTTGCGTTACTGAATATGTTAGGAATCGCCTTGTCCAATGTAATGTGTGTCCATCCAACCATCATCACAACGACATTGTGACTAGTTGTTTTTCGGTCAAAGCCCTTTTGTCTGTGTAATAGTGGCAATGATTATAACAGCTAGGCCTACATTTGAACCAGTACTAATTGCATGGCTGCCCTATTAGCCAACATGGCCAGACTGGCAAGCATCTGATGGGCCACAAGGGGCCCAATATTGGCTCAATTACCCACCAACTGTTTGTACATGTAAATATTTCACTCAGCTGTGGACGGTTCCACTCAGAGCATGTTAACATTGTTTGTGACTTCACTTACTGTTCTGTAGATGCAGACAGCAGTGATTATATTTAGTGTCAGCATGGGCTTCTTCAGTAATTGGAGGTATGATACGGCCATGTATCATAACGATAACTATAACCATGCCATAACCTTTGAATTTTGTGATATTATTTCTGTTCTGTAGGCTCGTGTACTGGGACAAAGGCGTAGAAAATTTGAAGGTAGGCTGCCTCATTCACTCAACTTAGAGGTAGCTGGTAAGCTAGCTTAGGCTACATTTGGCATGATGAAGAGTTTAGGCTACATGAGGCATGAAAGCAACACTAATAGGCAGGAAAGCTGTTTTTGGATTAGTTTGTACAAATACATAAAATATTCTCAAAATTCTACTTTTTAAAGGAGCATTAATAGATATTTTGACCATTTAGCAGACATGTAGCAACGCAGCATTCATATCGAGACGTGCTGGCCAGCTGACAAATATTCACTTTCCTCGAATTTCTGTTCCTATTCACTTGTAGTGTTGTGGTTTAATAAGCACTCCCACGTTCAAACTCAAATGAGATCAATAAGAGCAGATTGCTAACTGTAAAAACAAAAACCTGAAAGATGCTGAAAGGCATCTAAAAGGTAAGGATAACTTAAAAGTCGAGTGATAATTCTGTGGGTTTGTTTCACATGAATAGAAAACACTGATTAGTGCTTAAGAAAGAATCCAAATTGAGCATTCATGTGTTTTTTGCTTGAGTATTTGGAATATTTTCAAGCTCAGATTCTCATCTTGCCTCTTTTTTAGTTTATTTGCTTCGTCTTATTCTCCAGACAGTTTCCCCTAGGACTCTCCCTAAAGTGGTTTCTAAAATGTGTTTTGAGTGACCACTTGGCATTATTACCACGACTTCAGAAAAAACAGTTTGTCCATGCAAACAGGTATATTGGCATAAGTGCGTATCATGTATATTCCAAACATAGCCTCAGGTCTGCCTATATTGCTGTAGGGTCCCGTGTAATTTGAGCTCTCCATACCCCTCGGCCTTTTCAATTACCAGAATTTGCTTTCTGCTGTTGCTGGCAGAATATCAACTGAAGCCCAGCTGACTCTGTGTGGACCTATTTGGAGGGGATTGAACTAGCTTGCAACTAATAAAGGAGATTTTGCAGTATGCATATAAGGACTTTATGGGGCTGCTTGACTCAGTAGTGAGCAGCTTGTGCAATTATCAGACCCGTATATGGAGAACGTGAAGGCGGTGGGGGGAGAAGGGGGAGCGAGATAGGGAAAGGGGGTAAAGACAGGGGAGATGGGAAAGGATGAATGGATTTAGAATATTTTAATATTTAGAGATAAAGTGATTTTTTTGCTTTTCCCAAAGGGACACATCTGCAGGACTGTAACCATATCAACATCTGTCTCTGCAATTACACTGAGGAAAGCAGCCCCTATGTGAACACCATTTGGTGTAACTATATCCAACAATGAAACCACTGAAATGCATCAATGCATTAATGGGATGCATTCATTCCCTTATCCATAATTTAGGAATTCACTTCAGTCAGCCTGATAATTAGGGATGCTGAAATGCATGTTACAAGTAATGACACCTCAGTATATAACCCAGCCCCCTCCTGAGAGTCAAAATAGCACTACCATACAATTATGCAGTACGGTGCAGTATGAAAATGCTGTTCTAACAAAACTGATCACTGGGCTCAGTAATTTTGGATGCATTATGCCTTGAGGTGCAATCAGTACTTTACACAAGCCCTTTCGTGCCATCATCTATACATTTACAGGCCAATTATTGTGGACATAACTGATGGAAGTCAGATTGTTTCCCTGATTCTTGATACCAGTTTTCGACAGGTAATCAGTAGCTTCCAACTAATTGCATTTTTAAGGTCCCAGGTGACTAGTTTTTCATCATTTGCTGAAGCTTTACTTCAGTACCTGTCAACAAAGTGCCAGAGGATTAATGAATGAGGCTGTAACACGCCCGCCACTTACGCGCTCATATTTTTGTTGAGCTCTAGTCTGTGGTTGCGCCTGTAGTCACGTCTCACTCCGGCTGCTCAGATGTATTGGGTCTTCAGATCATGGTCAGTCTAACCTTAGACAGAATCACAGATGTTTTCACCAGGGTGGGAAATTAACTCCTCAAAATGTGAACATGTACTTGCCTCTGACAGATAAATCTCCCAGCCACTTTCATATTTTACCAGCATCTGGCTGGAGGCTGGCTAATTTCCCACACTGGTTCTCACTAATGCTTGAACAGTTGGTTGTACCCATATATGCAACATAGCTACATTATACATTTACACGATATTTGTACTCTATTTTGAATTGCAGCCAATAGTGTATTGTAGTATATTGTGATAACAGCATCGCTGAAAGGAGCAGTATTAATAAGCTTATCAAAAACTCTGTTTCTAAAGGTTCTGTAGGGTCAGACTGAGGCACTAATGTCATGCGTTAAAATGTGTGTCAGTGTGAGAACAGTAGTGTTGTGTCATGGTAGGAGTGTATCTTTGTTGCTGTCAAGTAAAAACAATATACGGTATTTCAGAAAAGTCCCACTTTTTATTAAATAAGACAAACAGCATTAAACTTAGTGGCTTTCTCAAAACATTGTGGCACATTTAAACACTATGAATATAAAAATGTAATTCCTAGATGCATGTAGTAATAGCTCAGGGTTTGTAGTCAAAAACCAGTTAACTCATTTTTGAGAAAAGTACAAGCAGCTCTGGGAATCAAGACCAAATAGGCTTGAGAGCAAGAAACCAAAAAACAAAACAAAACAACCCCAAAAACCAAAAAGCAGAACAGAGCCCATTCAGTATTCATCATGATGTTTTACTGCTGTTCATAGCGTGAGCCAGCTTTAACATGTCCTCACTCAGTGCAAAGTGTACCTTGTGTTTTAAATATTACAGCATCATGAGACGATTTAAAATAGCCTCAATCATGTATATTTATGTGCATATGTACATTATACTATATATATCAGTGCAATACATGCTTGATTGTTACATGTCAAAGACACACTATGGAAAATAAGCATTATCTCCACTTGCAAATGACATTTTGAAACAGAGCAAGTGATATTATGTGATTTTGCGTCTATATGTAATATATATGTAAGACCTATGTATGTGCTTGTCTGTTTACACAATAGACACACAAACAAGGTGTGCCAAAAACAGCACGTTCTGACTTTCTACCATAAATCAATGGGTGGGGTGTGTGAGGTGAGGTAATATGACTTTCAGCAGAACGCACTGCTGACAGGCTGTTGTTCTCTTAATTATCAACTGGTAAAGATGTTAACAGAGGTATTGATGGGTCTTAATTGACCATATGGCTGTTTGTTTGTCTAGCTGGAGACTGACCAGAGAGCACACTGATAAGACACTCACACACACACAGTCACACACATGGATGTGATGTGCTGCACAGAAACATGAACAAACACACACACACACACACACACACACACACACACACACACACACACACACACCCAGCTCAGCATATAATTTGTCGGGGCTTCAGTTTCCAATCACAGCTCATCGGAGTGTGTCTCCAGACATTATCTGCATTATGCTGACATTATTGCTGGGTCTGCTGCTTCGTAATCCAGCCATTGTAGTGTGTGTATGAGTGTATTTGTGTGTGTTTTTGAGGCCGGTCTGTTTCCTACTACCTGGTTTTTCAAGACCAGGTTCAGCCTGCAGGAACTGTCTGAGAAAAAGCCAATAACATGTTCCCCTTTTTTCAATCTGGTGCCTTTTCAGCCCTCTTCCTCTTGTTCTCATCTGATTGATCCAGTCACACGTTTTAATTGCAGTACACTTTCCCCATCCTTAATCATTCTTCTCTCCTTGGATTGTGAACATCTTTTTTTTTTTTTTTTTTTTTTTTTCTGCACAGCTCAGAAAGTGAAAGTGAGGCGAGCTTGGTGGGTGGAGCCGAGGCTTCCTAATCGTCTCTGTGGGGTTTCAAAAGACCTCATAAAATATTGACGGCTACATGTGGGAGTTAGCTCGAGCAAGACGATCAACCTTTTCCTTCTTTAATCATGAAGTTTTTCTCCTTTTTTGTGTTTGTCAACAAGCCGCTTTGAAAAGTCTTCGCCAGCCCCAGAAAAGACATGCTGGAATTAAAGATGGAGTTCAGTTGAAGTGGCTTAATTTGATCCAGACAGATTGCAGAGGTCTGCAAAGAGACGCTGAGTGTTATATCGGGCCGAGTGTGTCTCTGTTTGCCTTCAGTGATGAGGAAGACTTGGATGGATTTTGTGTTCCATCCAAACTTTTCAAGTATATTTCAGAGTATTTAGAGTCAAATTATCCCATCACACTGACATGTTTCTTATTTTTGATTAAGACACTTGTTTGATCAAATATCTCAGAGCGCAAGTTTAGTTTTATTATTCTGTTAATTCAGTGGATGACTTTTTGAAAGTCATATTGGAATTTCACAATTAAAATTTCTTAAGTAAGCTCACAAAATCTCTCGGCTAACATCTCTTTCTGCACAGCCTCTGGGAGCCCACAGTGATGCTTTTTGAAGCCCTCAATTATTTTGCTTTGATCACAGTCAGTAAGATGAGCTGATTTTGAAATTCGATTTGACAAA
The DNA here is from genome assembly GCF_051107435.1 of Chaetodon auriga. NCBI lineage: Eukaryota > Metazoa > Chordata > Actinopteri > Chaetodontiformes > Chaetodontidae > Chaetodon > Chaetodon auriga. The sequence continues at coordinate 5,319,810 of NC_135085.1, read as the reverse complement.
GAAAAACAGCAAAAACCTCAATTTTTGAGAAGCTGAAACGAGAGAATATTTAGCATTTTATATTAGTTTGTTTTATAATAGCAGCCAGTGAATTTTCTGTTGATCAGTTAATTGTCGCAGCTCTAATCTGAAGTGTATTAGTTGCAGTGTTGAGAGGGAGGCAGTTTGATTTAATAGAATGGACAAAAGATTAGTCAAAAACCTGTGATGATTTTAATGGCTGTTTTTTGTTTCACACGAATTAATAGTTAATGTTAATAGTGGAGCGGAGAAATCTGGCATCCGCTTTGTGCCCTCCAGCCAGCGTTTGCTCTTCACCCCAAACGGAGCCGACATCAGATGTAGGTCTGAGCTCCTCTCTCTCTGTCTCTGCCATTCTGGTCCTCTCTTCTGTGTCTTCCTCTGGTTTCATCGCTCTCTCCTTCTGTCGCTCTCTCTTAACCTCCCTGTTTGTCTCCCTTTGACTGTCATCCCGTTCTGTTCAGCTAGCTTTCGCCCAGCGCTCGCCCCTCCACCCCTCCCCAGCCTCAGTGTGCGGTGAGCCTGAATTACAGGGGGGTAGAGCAGGTGTTCAGCTGGCCGGCTATTGCTGCTGACTCGCAAAAACACTGAGAGGTGAGTCGCGAGCTGCTGGGGTTGAGGGATACAGCTGGCCTCTAATGCTGATGGACCTCCCTCTGGTCTAATGTTTGCCAAAGGCCCGGCCAGGTGCTCAGCAGCATATGCACACACGAACACACACAATCTTTACGGATCCACATTTGATGCTCCAAACGGACACACACACACACATGTGTGTCAGATCTAATAAAGATTCCCAGCTGTGGTAATTGTAGTGCACAGATAGCGAGTTGATGAGTTCTGCTGTAGGTTCACGCTCTCTGCTGCGGAGGAAAAAGGTTGTAATTTTGTCTGGCTCAGAGAAGAAAAATGCTAGGACGCTGGCTTCCCCACACAATTCTCTGCCTCCTAAACCGGAGCACGAATTACTTAAACGAGTCAGGAGGTCAAACCGCTTTCGCATTAGCCTTTGGCTCGGTCACTCAGCGGCTGGGTGGGAAGTTTCAGGAACAACTTCTGATGGGAACGACTCAGCTACATTCTTTCAAGAGCCCTTTTCCACCTTTACATTCCCTTAATCTGTCCGTCTGAACCCCCCCTCCCCAGCTTTCTGTCACCACCTCCAGCTTTCCCCGTGTTTCTCATTTCCTTCCTTTTCCTCTCCTTCCTCTTCTCCATTTTTGTGCAAACACCATACAACAACTCACTCCTTGCTCTTGCTAAACCCGGGGAAGGCGATGGAAAAAAATCCAATAAACATAAGCCGCCGCTCCCCCTTGACTCCGCTGTCGTCCCTGAGATGTTATTTAAGCGCGACACGTGGTCGATTTTTCCATTCCACCTGAATGCCCTCACCCTCCTCTTCCTCCCCCTTTCCAATATAGAATCGAGATGTTCGTGCCTTTTTACCTTACCTCCTGATCCCTCAAGTTGGGAGAGAGAAGGGTAAATACGCAAAGGGTGTGTGAATAATGCAAGGCGAACATTAAATGTCAGGGCTAAAAATTCACAATTTCCCTCTATTGTCTCGCTGGCATTCGCGGCATGTTTTATGCATTTTATAATTAGGGAAGTCTCAGAGGAGAGGAGCGGAGGAGATGGAGGCCTGGCAGTTATGGGGATCGCTTATTTCTGCGAGAGGTGGCGTTTTAAGAAGTTGCAGAACTTCATTTGAAAGGCAAATCTCACAGCTCCTTGGAGTGGAAAACCATTGCAGAAATTCTTCCCTGAATCAATAGCACTTCCAACATGCATGAGCTGCCTCAGAGACACACATGCATACTGTATATGTGAGTATACAGTACGCATGTGTGTCTCTGATTAAAGAGGGAAAGAGAAACCCGCTAAATGGTACCAAAGGCATCAATATTTCATGTCATATCATGGCTGATTTGAAATGTGGGAACCGTTGGGATTGAATGGTTGGGGTCTGTAGTTGCAGAGAGAAGAAAGACAATGAAAGGTAGCAGAGAGGTGAGAAAACAAAAGATGAGATGGAGTGAACATGGACAATCACAGATAGAAAGAGGAGGATGAACCGGGGTGGAGGAGAGGGAGAGGTGTGGTAGAGAGGAGATACAAAGGAAAGGAGAGGTGACAGAAGTGAATGTCCTGCATATGGCACACACTCAAGGTCTTCACTCGAACGTTCCTCCAATCATTTTCCACTCCTATAGACTCCACTGTCGCTCATATTTCCATCCTGTCAGTCCTTTCTTCTCCTCAGCTCTCCTTATCGCTTGTCACTTTTCTTTCATATTGCTCTCATCTTCTGCGGCTTCCACGTACCGTCCTTTTTTCATCCCTTCAATTGTTCATCTCGCATCCATTTTCCCCCCTTTATTCTGCAAGAAGGCTGTGCTGTTGGCTGAGTGTTTATTGTTTCAGTCAGTTTGAAACGTACAGGACATTCAGCCTCATTTTAGTTCCTACAAATGTTTTCATTTCCTGAGAACAAATTACAACATTGTAAAAATATATGTTGTACTTTGAAAATGACTACAAAACCATGGTTTTTGACACATCACATGTCAAGGAAAAACAATGGCTCTCTGTATTTTTGTAGCCAGCATTTGTAGACTTTGATGCAGCAGGGAATGAAAAACCTACTGTAGCTAGATTATGTGACAGATGATTTATATCATCATATTTGAGGTAGAGCCCTGCTGGGTTCCACCACAGCTAATGAGATAGATGTAATATTAAACATTTTATCAACTCATCTCACCCAGTCACCACATGAGGGGTCAAACCGCAGACTCCAGCGGAATAATGACTGACCCTGATAATAAGTCACTTGGTTTCACTTCTTTCATTTAGCCTGACATCATGTTCATGTCAGCTGATTTCTTTTTGGGAGATGGGCTGCTGGATGTTATGTGAAGTATCTCTCATTTCCTACAAAGATCAAAGAAATATATGGATCTCTACAAACTGACTTACAACTACTTGAAGATATGCAAACATCTTGCCCACATGGCTGCAGCTAAAAGCTAACAAGTTATGGAGAAATATGATATCACCATTCTTAATGCTACCTACAAAGCTTTGAGTGGTTGACAGTGGTGCCAGATTGGACTGGCCCAATCAGAGGTGAGAACCTGCCCAAGTGTCACAAAGGAAGCTCTCTCATATTAGAAATTGCCCAAACAAAAAGGAGGCAAAATGATCACACCCACAACCATTTTTATTTACCCAACTTGGCTGCTTCTTCTTTAATTGGCTGGACAAAAAAAGCTTTGGACATGATCATCATCACAAACAGCCAATCTGGCAACATTGTGGGTTGTCTGTTCCTCCAACCTGCTGAAAGAGCGAATCTTTGAATGTAAGAAGCAGAAGCTAGCTTTAGCCTAAAGGAAGTGTACGAATTAGCCAAAATTGTAGCAGATCAGAAAACATTCACATTAGTTCTTTCTGCAATGGTTGTAAAGGACAAATAACCTGTTTGTAAATGTATTTATGTATGAAGACTCACGGATATTAACCGTTCCTACATTAACATGGCAGAAAAATGTCCACATCTAGTATATCTATCATAGGAAGCATTTTATAATGAGCCCACTAGAATAAGTCCAGGGAGAAAATATTTGACATTATCTTATTAAGCAGGCACTTCTATGGCTATGGCTGTCTTATTCCCCAGTAAATGATTTTGGCCCCTCCCAGGACATCACAAAAAGAGAAATGAGATATCCACCAGGCTGCACATTTTTAATTTGCACCAGTTATACCTTTGGGCCATACTGTACAAGAAACAGCATCAGAAACCCATTCCATTCATCAAGTTCTCATCCTGCTTTTAGTTGCATAAATACAATCGTTTGACAGATGACTTTACTAATTGCCTTTTCAAACTGCCGTAATCTCTTGGTGCAGCAAGCGAAAATTAAAAATGTGGCGCCCTGAGTATTGTTTTTTCATGTCTGAGCCTGGATTTATCCACCTGAAATTAATTCTCTAATTTGTTTGTAAGATAAACAGGGAATACTTAGGATCCCAATCCACTTAAAGCATCTTCTCCACTACTTTACATATCCGTTCCAAAATGCTGATTTGTCCCTGAAGACCCCACCCAGGAAGGCTGCTAGTCATTAACAGTGAAATGAAGAGCACGCCTCTGTTCTTCTGAAGGGCACTGTAAAGTCCTTTCAGAGCGTCACCTTAATACATCATGTATGCGTTTGGTCTGCACAAGCAGTTGCATTCATGAGATCGGCGTTAGACGATTCACACTTGAGCTGTAATGTGATTTGCACCGATGTGTTTGGTGTGTGTTGCTAACACCCCTGCTCTGTATGAAGGCGGGTGATGACATCCTTGTCCAAACACGCTAAGCATCAAGAAACTGAAAGCAGTCAGATATTTTGTCGAGGTGCCACTTTAAACGTTGGACACTCAGTGAGCTACAAGTGCATTTCAATGAATAGGACATTTAAAGTCATTTAAAATTTGAGCCCTGCTAAAATTCCTTTAGCGCCATCATAATGTGCACCTTGCACTCCAGGGTCAGTTTTATTATTTGGTTCTGTATCTTTTTTATGATTTTAATAGTGAAATGTACTGCCACTAGCACACAGGTGGCCGTCTGGACAAGCATTCAGCAGTTCAGCCAAAATAAGGCATTTGTAGAAAAGGCAAAGATATTAGTTTCTCCACTTACAGAAACATAAAAAATTTCCATCCGGCAGCACGGCTTCTGGAAGAAGACTTTTTTAGCTTTAGGGCTGCAATTACTGTAATCACTAGAGTGATGTTGATTTTTTTTTTCCTAAATAATTTAAAACCAATTACTTTTTTCTGAAAATTGTATTTTTCTCCTCCACAAATTAACATTTAGTAACTTGTTAACTGGAATTTACAGCTAAAAATATTCTCTTTGTGGTGCTGTAGCGATGACAAGCATGAAACCATTTTGCACCTACGGTTCACAGTAGTCTGTGAACACATTCAGCTCAGTCATTCTGTGTCATCGAGGATGAATGTCGTCTCATACCGCTGCTAAACCATAAGGTTGGCTGAATTTCATTTGACCTTCATTAGCATAAAAACAAGTGATTACACAGAGGAGAAAACTTATTTGCATGCAAGCGCATGTTTGGACAACCACTGACAGTGCACCTGGCAGATATTAATGAGTGACTGACCGCAGTTTAAGGCTGACTGACAGCTGAGAGCATTGGCAACAAGTAAACAGTCATTCATGTGCCTTTCCCTGATGCTTTACATATTATTGAAAATGTCAAAAATGTACTTTATTTGTCTTATTTTTTGACACTGGAATAGCTGCTACTTTGCCCAGAGTTTGCTGTGAGTTTGATGCACAATTTGATAAAATACAAATGGGATTCTGAATAAACAACATGTAAGCATCATGTCAACTGAAATATTAAATCTGTCAGTAAATATAAATATATTGGGCCCCTCAGAAGCAACTGCTTCAGTTTTCAGCTTTTAGTAGTAATTTAGTTGTCCATCTAACTAAGCTCATTTTAAGTTCATCAAATAACCTTAAAGTAACTGTCTGAAAGTACAGCCTGGGAATTTTGGGCCCCTGAGGGCCTGGGGCCCCTGGGGCAGCTGCTTGCTTTGCCTGAAGTGTGAGAGTTGATTCTGTCTTCCTCCTGGAGTCACGTATTAGATGCATATTGATCAGTGATTCACTAAATGCAATGTCAATTATTCAACATTTCTCTGATCTCTGATCAGTTCACTCTAAGGATCTGTGTGGGTGAGGGCGTGGCATGAGTGAGAGCCTGTGAAGAGGGTAAACTTTCGTCTTGCTCATAATTCATGAATAGCTGATGCATATACATGCTATATTAGCTAGCTCAGCTGTTATTGTAGTTACCATGTATTAAGGAGAACTGGATACAGCGTTGGAGGCAGGGTCCCGTTCGTTCCTATTAGTGCGGTGTGAAGCCTGCTTTAAAGAAATTACCCAGATCAGTGCATGCTCTGCAGTGACCCATAGAGCAACATCCGGTTTAGCCCTCCGCTAACTTGAAAGGGGACAAAATGATACCACGAATTCCAAATGTTATTGGACTGAATGGATTAAATTTTGATAGTGAATGAGTAATTTCATGTTCCAGCCACTTCTTTCACTATGTCCCTGGGAAAAAGTCTTTTTTGTGCCAGTGTACATCATGTGACGTGGTAATTACACGGTTTGGCCACTTTGTCAAATTGGCTTTGAAGTCCGGCTCACTTCCTGGGGCCTTGATTGTTATTAAACTGCCAAAGTGCACAAATTATTCTTCTTCAGGGGCTTTTGGCAGTTACAGAACAGCTTCATAAATATATTACTACGACCAGCTTGGCTGAGGCCGTGCTGACCTTGATTTTCATGTATCTCAGGTAAACAGCATCAGATTTGTGTTCTGGATGACAGACACACACATATATGTGACTAAGTGTGCAGAAAAGTGTGTGTGCCAGATATTTCAACTCTTGAAATAAGCATAATTAGGGCCTAATACTCCATTTTAACAAGAAGCGGTGCCCTCATCTGTAAAATGCAATTTTTATGGCAACAAAAGTTCTTTGAAGGAATGAAAGCAATGCCCCTCTGATTTGTGGATTTAATTAGTGTTCGTGGTCTAATAACAATAATTATGTGTCTCTGACATGAACAGAATACCTTTCCTGTGCACACTTACAGCAGACATGAAAACAATCACACTGCTATGATTGATGTTAAGTTGATAAATACCACTTATGGGGACATTATGCTGCCTTCATAATTTTGGGGTATAATCACAATATGCAGACAGAAATGTCAAAACAGCAAAACTATGAATGACGAGAATTTCCTTCAAGCCATGAAATGAAAGCCAAATGTTTGTGTGTCTTGTGTTGTCCAGGCCAGTGGGAGGTGACTGTCAGAAGAAATGCCGGTCCTAGGTGCCCTAGCACATCACCACCGGGACCATGGCGACTCATTGGCCAATGAGAAGAGAGAGGTGCTCCCATGGCTCCTCCTGCCTTGCTAGATGGTCGGCGTCATCCTTGATGTTTCTATGGTTGCCGTGGTTGTTGCTATGGCTGCCGTGGCCCACCCGAGCTGAGCCGGTGGGCAGTGGGGGACATGGTGGGAAGGGACTCCACGGTTCCCTGTCGTCACCCTCGTCCTCGTCATCCTCTTCCTCGTCCCCGTCCAACTCTTCGCCATGGGGCTTCAGCACGAGGCAGAGCGGGGGGCAGCTGGACTGGCTGCTATCAGAGAAGGGACCTTTCCACAGATGTCCTGAGTACACAGAGTTCAGAGAGAGGTTCCAGCAGGGATTTTCTACCAGATACAAGATTTACAGGTGAGAGAGGTCTGCATGTGTGTGTGTGTGTGTGTGTGTGTGTGTGTGTGTGTGTGTGTGTGTGTGTGTGTGTGTGTGTGCGAGAGAGAGAAGAAAGCAGAAAGAGAGTGTGTGTAGCAGGATTTAAACAGCAGGATGAAGGAACCCAACCTGTTTGCCTTATGACCTCAGGGGCGCTCCTCTGATTTATTATTGTACTTTGAAAGTCGGGGGAAGATCAGCAGACATATTTTATGAAAGGAATGGTATAGGTGAAGCTCTAAAAACATTGCATCCTACATTTCCCCCAGTTCATAACATAGGTTTTTTATTGAGTATCTGTAGTTGTTGTTTGTTTGTTTTGTAGTGGAGTATTATATTGTAAGCTCATATCTGTGCAGGAGGATTTACCACATACAGTACCTCTTCAAATATAATCACACATCATGTATTAGTGTCCTCTCACATGAATAATGTTGTAATTGTTTTTAATGTAATCTGTGCTGTTTACTGCACGTAGGAGAATTTCATTACGTTAATTAAGCCTTTAACCCAGTGCCTACTTCAAAAAAACAAACTGTAAATACTGTCCTCAAATGGCACCAAGACTGAGGAGGACGTGCTGTCTTAAGGATAAACTCAGGCAACAAAAGACTTCTCTAGCTGTTTGTCCCTTCTCCTCGAACCCCAGGGGTGTGGCATGGATGAGCAGAGTTAAAACACTAGCGGCTACAGTCGCTAACCTGGCACATACACAACTACAACTATGAAGTGAACGCAACAGAGCATACAAAGAGACCACAGTCGTGCTCGTGCCTGCACCGAAGCCTGTCCCAATTTGTCCAGGAGATGTTGAATCTTCATGCAGCACGTCAAAGTTTCAGTTATCCTGTGAAATATTTCGTCATCTTGAAACCATCCATCGCTGAACCAGATTTCATGGCATTTTTGTCTGATAATTGTAGAGATATTTCAGTCCATCTAAAATTAGAAGGCACAGTATATCAACCTGCCAAGACGAATCTTATCTAAATTAGCAATGGGATGTCTTAAAGGATTTATTAGTTATACAATACCAGTTTTATTTATTGTGATGAGTTGTGCACTGCAGTTTCACCAAATGTTGCAATAAAATATTTAGCGTTTTTCTCCCATGTCATATTCCCGATCAGGGTAACAGATCTTTATTTGTCAGGAGCATCAAGAACAAAATAAATACCAAGCATACATGAAGACACAGTTCTTTCACTGTGACTATTTGATGTTGAGCAGCCAAGTATTGACTTCAAGTATTAAAGCAAATATCACTGAGAGGAATATATGAAACATGTCAGCACGCTGTGCTCAACTGGAATAAAAGGGGCATCAGTGACAATACAAGGATACACATGCATAGTAACACACACTAAAGGTCAGTGTGATGACATTTAATTTTTCCCCTGCCTTTGCTCATACATACATAAAGATCTTGTGTCATTTTTCAAAAGTGTAGAACTGACAGTGGAATTAAATCAAGCCTGTCTGTATACGACGTATGAGAGCATGTAATGATAAGATGTTCTGTATCGTTTTTACTCAAACCATGCATTATCAAACACAGCTCCTCTGCACTGAAATTCGCTGGACGGGGAGAAATCTAATTCAAGCAGCAGTATTAGGATTTGTGTAAGGCTGGATCAAACAATTGTGGGACAGCGATGTCTCCACTCCTTTCACTTCAGATGCTTCTTTGTTTTCAAGGCTGAAGGAGAAAAGAAAGGAAGAAGTGAAACTTGAAACTTGGTTAGGGTGGATAAAATGTTTTAGAAGCATTGTTTTGTTATATCTGTTAAAATTCTGTTTACAACAAGGCCTGTTACAGCCTTGTAATAAGGCTGTCCAATCACTTCATCCAGCCAGTGACAGACAAAACTAAGAGTACTGAGAAGTCGGCAGAGTGTATGTCCTTGCTAGGTGGCAGTAATGTGCCACAATCTTGCAATAAAATGAAAAAAGATGAAAATTATCTGCCAAATCAGAAGCTAATCTAGCCGCTTTCGGCTAGATTAGTCACCATCCAATCCAGTGGCTTGCTGCATGCTAGTCATCAGTGGCACCATTTCTCATAGGGTTAGGGTGCTTCTCAACTTTGACTGTTATCCTGCACCATATTCTGCAAAGCTAGACAGATATATTGCTAAAGCATTAGCAAGCTAGTCGCACAAGAATGGCAGAGAAATTGCGGAAACTGTGCGGACTCCTCCAGCAGTCGTCAGGCACTGTGCGTTCATGTGTTTTGGGTCGTGGCTTTGGAGGGAGGCATAAAGAGAAGGGATGAGATTTTTTTATTTGGGTACTTTCTAAACTCAGCTTCTTCTTGCTGGTTTCTCCAGCATGAACAACCCCTTTAATGTTTAGTGAATTCCACCAACTTTTGTCATGTTCCCTCTTAAATACAGACTTACAGGACTGGAGATTTCATTAGCTAATCAAGTTGAATGTGCTTGACTGATTTTGTATCTTTATCTCTGGAGTAATTTGACTTTACAGTAAGCTTGTGCTGTTGCTTTCATTTATGAGGTCCTTGCTAATTTAACTATATAAAATTTGTTCAGAGTTGGACTCCTTAAAGAGTGACTAAACAGGGATCAGAGGGAATGCTAAATGTATTTTGTCTAGGAGATTAAAGTCAAAGCTTTAAATACTTTCAGTGTAATCTGTGAAAAGATTAAAAAAAAAAGGAGCTGTTGTTAATTGTTGTTAATAAGCCACAGGATAGAGTGATGAAACTGGCACAGACAGTCATTCTGTCATACTTTTCTGCAGTCCGTCAGACTTCTTGCTGATTCTTTCTGTTCAGAGTTATGAGCTCAGCAGGATCAGGGAAAGTGAAGAGCAGAGCTGATAGTTGAAAGAGCATTTTATGAGCAACTTCTAAGATGGAAAAATCAGTAGATATTTATTATAGTCATAGAAACATGACTGTCCATACATTCAGCTGTCATTTATCTCAGACAGCTTCATTTAAAGATGTTCTGGGATTATGTCTGTGTGACAGTTCATAACTCCAAACTCGTAAAACAGACAAAAATCCTGCCGCCTTTCAAATTTCACTGAAATGTCAATTTCTGAGGAACTGCAGCATTCAAAGGGTGGAATCAATAGCTGCAATATCTTCAAAATCTCAACAGAGTAGATTGTTTAACAGTGATTCCCCAAACAAAATATACAGTATGACCATTGGAGAGTACCAACAACAGGCATACCGGACCTTTGTCGTCATGATAACAATAATAAACAGATGGTTAACGTTGTGAACAACAAGGCCTGTTACAGCCTTGTAATAAGCCCATCCAATGATTTCATTTCAAGGTTGCAGTTTGGTGAGGTTTAGGCAACAACAGTCCTCGGTTAGGTTTAGGAAAAGATCAGGGTTTGGATAAAATAAGTTGTGTAAGTTATGCACCTAATTTAAGTTATGCATACCCGTCATAAATTAAGCATGTTACATAAAACCAGCATAGACTTTTGGTTTCTCAGAGGACACAAACAGCAGTCTCCTGGGTGAAAGTCCTTTGTTTGACACATCAATCCACCCTGACCTCCTCCCTCCGTAGCCTTTGTCTCTCTTTGTACCACATCACCTGATGCTCCCGTCATAATTGCTACGGCCACTCGAACCACCTATAAATAAACGTAAATATGGGTTATAATAACCCGCTTGCACAGATGACTTACAATGTACAGCTGTGTTTTTGGGGAGGATGGTCTGAAAATACATCAAGTGGACTTTTTGCCTGTCATTATGAGCATCAACCTGATTATAATTCAAAACACGATACAGTTGCAAAATTAGATGTACATAAGTTGCTGAAATGTGGTGCAAAATGTGTTGTTTGGATTCACATCTAGCAGACAAAACAGATGTGTTTTGTCCAGGCGGAAAGAGTAAGAAGCACACATGTGGCAAGCTGAAAAGTCCAGGTACCCACCTGCTAAATGGCTAAATAATCTGAATGAAGACAAGCTCTGTGTAAAGTTTTTCTCCAAGCATTTCACAAAGATAAACATGCACATCCCACGTCTTCCTGTGCTGACGATTTAGCTTTACCAAAGTGACTAGGAGTGAAGGTTGGAGATGCATATCATTCACCTGAAGGGGGAAGACCACAGAGACATTTGACCCTAAGCCAGCTGTTGACCTGGAGATGGAGACAGATAAGCAGAGGCTCAACCAGGGCCTGAGAGGTGCATCTTCATCATCTACCATGCAGGAAGCTGAAGCAGAGGACAGTGAGGAAGAGTGTGTTTATTAAGACCATACTGATACTTAGGACCCTGAGGACCCCTGATGTATGTCAAAGAATTTTTATATATACTATATATGAGATAGAATTTCATATTTATAATAAAGTAAAGGAATATTTAACATATTAATTGTCAGAGACAGAGGTTTATTAACTGACTAATTAGTAGTGGGACAGTAGTCATAGTTGGACCCTGCTCAGGACAAATGTTCTGGCTTTTGTCCTACAGTCTACAACAACACTAAGCTGGCTAATATGTAATGTGTATCTGTGGGTATGACATTCATCCATACTAGCACTTTCAGGTCGTCTCCATAAAGATCTCCACAGACACACACACACGCGCAGACACACTCATTCCTGAATAAAGGAAAGCTGCTAAATGTCTTTTTGTCTTTTTCTTTGTCCTATTTTGAAAACAATTTTTTTTGTGCGTCACAGCCAACATCTGGCAAGCATTGAGACAGACGTCTCCACTGGTTAGACCTTCATTCTGTCCCCTCCTGCTCACTCTGATCACCTATACCTTGCTTTCATACAGCTGGAATTTCTTGTTTCCAGATATTTGCGTATTGGACCACAGCTGGCTTGCAAACTAGTTTTGATGTCATAAAATCATGCCGGTAGATTCACATTTTAATCTGAGTGTTCCGCATGTTGCCAGGGAAAAGGGTTTTGACCTGAACACAGTAGAAGGATTAGTGCGTGTTAACAGCATATTTAACCTTGGGGCATAGCACTCTGGGAACGTAGGACCCCAGGAACATAGTACCTTGGGAAATCAGGACCCTGGAAACGTACTACGTTGGGAACTTAAGCCCCTGGGAACAAAGACATGCTCCTGATTCAAGCTGAGCACAGAGAAACTTCCCACCTTCAGCAGGTGAATGTGAAAACAGACATCATCCTGCACAGACATCATTCTGCACAGTGAAGCTCAAACATCCAAGTGAAGGAACAAAAAGAAAGAAATCATTTTTGACTGGAGGGGGTTTCAGTAACAACAACTGCACTGTGTGATCGGCTGCATTGACATTTAGAAACGTGTGATCATAAAGGGAGTTGGAGGCGATAGAGAGCTGTCTACTTAACTACACTGACACGCAGCCCATGACCAACTGTGCAGAGCACTTTTGAAAAGCTCCATTGTCAGGTTAGTGTGGGCAAAAGGCGGAAAAAGGAAGATTTGCAAGTTTAAAAAGCCAAAAAGAACTGATATTTCTAAATCCATGTAATCATAAGGAGGAAGAGATAGTCTGGATTTTACTGATTCACTCTTATTTTTAAGTTTCATTCACGCACATAACTTTTCTGATCTCCACGTGTGATAGAGACATGTGGAGCAGAGGAAACAAAATTATCTAATGTAACTGTTGAGTTACTATCAATAATTGTATGTTCTGTAAGTCATGGGTTAGAACCTAAAATGTCCCTCTTGGCCAAATATTGTCCCTGCTGGAGAGGACTATGTGTGCTTAGACGGGAGGTTCTCTGTGTGTCCAGAGACTGTTCGCTGTACGGTCCATAAATAATGAAGTGCAATTCTGAACCAGGTCCAGACCTCATGTCGGCCACTGTCACCATTATCGTTACTCCAAATTTAATACCAAATTTGATAGATATACACTGCATCCGCTAAGGCTGCAATTTGAATTTCCATTTCCTCAAGCTGGACTATATATATGTATATATATATATCTATTCAGATTTTGAACTTTTTGTTTAACTGTTACCTTCCCCTCCCTCCTTCCCTATGTCCAAAATAAGCTCTCTTAGCTCATACGGCCTTACAAGTAATCACAGCTGTCACTGTCAGAAATGCTGACATGCCTAAAAATTATATTTTCTGATTCTCCATGGCATCCTTTTAATCTTTGACCATTACAGGAGTTGACTGTGACTAGGTTTCAAAAGACGTACAATTGCGTCCAGAACATTTTGAAGTGAATCATACAGGCTCTCCCTTCACTCTCCCTCTCTTTTTCTATTGCTGTCTGCCTTTTGTTCACTTTTACTCAGGAAAAGGCAGCTGAGCATGTGAAGATATGTAATGGCCTGGTTCACAGTTATACATTCACTTCTACTCTCAGCTGGCGCCTGTGTCTCTGGTCACTTAGACAGCAGGAAGTTCCAAATGGCTCATACGAAGGCACTTTCAAGATAAGATAATCCTTTATTAATCCCACAGTGGGAAATTTGCAGTGTTACAGTAGCAAAAGGGATAGTATAATGGTAAAAATAAGTAAAACAAAGAAGTGGTTGAGTTGACATTATTGCACCTAGTGATAATTGATATTGCACAGTTTAGTATTTGGTGTATGTGATCTACTGGTAACAGTGCTGATTGTTAAGTCTGACAGCAGCAGGAAGGACCTGCAGTCTGTCACAGTGCCCAGTGTTCTCAGAGTACTTATACTATGAGTACTTCAACAGTTACTTAGAGAGTATTTCAGCGTTGCCTGTGTCATCTATTTACTCCCCAACTTGAGGTGTTTTTCTTTCACAAATACAAAGTCTGCTGTCTTCCCTTCCTTCCTCTGCCTCAACTTAAATCAAATGGAAATGACAACATCACTTACAGATGAAGGGAAAGTCCAGAGTGAAATGACAGGTGAAGGTTTCGGGACACATGCAGGGCAGATTGTCATATGACCGTGGGACGCTTTTCAGGAATCATTGAGAATGCAACATAGCAAACTCTTCCTGGTATGTTTTCCCTTCTCCTCATTTTTTATTTTTTGACAATGCTTCTTTTGTTTTCTTTCTTCAGCCCTGTGCAGCCAGAAAACTAAATGCAGTTTACTCAGTCAGACAATATATATACTGTACAAGGTAGCAATAAATGCACCATTTGCGTTTGTCTCTGTGGCTGAATTTCCGCTGCTTTAGCATTATAATGCTTTCTTTCTCCAAAGGCAACATGTGAATCATCGAGTTCAGGAGGTCACCTCATGTTCTCTCTGTTGTTTTTTTCCCTCTCTGATGCTCAGTGAATCCACATAAGCAGCAAGCAACCTCTACATTATCGGTACAGCATATGAATGTCTGAGAATAGAATAGAAAGCTTAAAAAAAAAATTAGGAGTGCTACTCCTGATCAGTGCAATAAAAAAGACACAAAAAGCCAAAGCAAAACGTCAGCAAACAAACATCCACAGCCGAAAAACAGTGTCATTTTGCACTTGGATATGTAGATTTTTTTAATTTATTGTCCTAGCATGAACGTTCTTATTTACCAGAACCTGCACCTACCTACCTGCCTGCTTGCTTTCCAGCATCCCTGTATCAGCCTCCCCTACCTTGCACCTTGCAGCGGCAGTGACTGATTGGTTGCATGTGTTTTCAATCATCTCATCAAGGCCAGGAGCCTAAAAGAGATATCGTCAGTGGGCCATTTGACAGCTTTTAGGATCTGTGTTGCTAACTCAAGTTGCAGTGTAGCAGGACCAGCAGTCTTACTCCCTTTCAGAAGTGTGCGGTGTTTACATACATAACTAATTACATATTATTTTTTTCTATTTACATATTCACATACCTAATCTTATTATCTGAGTCTTTAAAACTGTAACAATAATCTGCTGAATCTATCTCTGTGGTTCCCTCACAGTTATGTCAGTATGAGCTTGGGTCGCTGCAGTCAGGATGCAGCCATAGTACATGAGGCACAGCCTGGTGTTACTTGTCATTAAGAGTGATCTATTCATTCACCACATATCAAACCCTTACGTTACATACCTATCTCAGCTTCTCCCTCTGTTTATAGGAAGTTGTTTTACTGGCTTTTATTGCAAGTACTTTTCTTTTGATTTAGATTGTTAATAAATCCCTTATTTGTACTCAGACAGCCATAGCCCTTGATTGTTTTTGACTGGGTTATTTTTCAGTGTTACTCTCCTCATCCCCTGGACTTTCTCTGGGACATAAACTTTTTTTTTTTTTTTTTTTTTGCCTGGCTCAGGGAAAGAAGCTGTTCTTAAAGGTCCAGTGTGTAGGATTTAGGAGGATCTAATGGCAGAAATGGAATATAATATTTGTCTTGTTTTCATTCATGTATGAGTTGTTGAGTTTTTTGCCGCCTTAGAATGAGCTCTTGATATCTACAGACTCTTCCACAGTCTTGTTGCACTGCTGTTTTTGACAGACCAAACAGTGGCTTTAGAGGGGGCTTTTTTGTGTTTTTAGTGGCCACTGTTAAAAGCGCTTAGGCTCAGTTGGTTGCAATCTGCAACTTCACCGCTAGTTGGCACTAAATCCGACACACTGGTCCTTTAAGTCTGGTGGTCTGACTGCTGCTTATACATTAAGTCAGTACGCCCTCGGTGAGGAGCAGTAGAAGGCCGCCGCCAGCTTTTCTTCTAGCCTGTTTTTCCTGAGGATTCTCAGGAAGTGCAGTCACTGCTGTGCCTCCTGGAGTCTGAGGGTATTTTTAGACCCTGATGATTTTTGCATGCTCTTATATTGTTGTCAGTTTCAACAAATATAAGCAATATTTTTAAAGTCGAATGAGATTTTTGTATTCAGCACAAGTTTGGCTGCAATAATATCTAAGTAGTGTGTATTTCATGATTGTACCTTTTCAAAAAAAAAAAAAATAATGGTTACATTTTTGTGCTATTCTTCATATTAGGTTTATGCAAAGGGAAAGATAATGTTCAGTCAGTCGCAGTAGTTTGTGCCATTCAGCAAAACAGTAATTTTACTGTCTCTGTTCACAGCCTAATTCATAGCAGGACATAAAGATAACCAACTAATGATGGGCTGTGAAAAAAGTCGGACTGCGCAAAGCTTGCAGTATCTTCACATTTCAAATGACAGTGTTAATATGTAAACATGCAACCAGAAAATATCTAAGTGTGATAGTGAGAAATGTTTACACTTACTCATCCAGCTCATCTTCATCTGGGTCAAGTCGGAGCTCAAAATGACAGCATTCCTCTTCAGGGTCAATCTCTGGATCTGAGGAGCTGTAAGTGTTTCCAGTTCCCTCCAAAATGAGGTCTCGCACTTCCAGTGTTCCAAAGTGTCCTTCCATCTTCCTGGCCAGCTTCCAAAATGCAAAGCTTGTGTCTAAATGAGTTATGCCTGAGCCCGCGTGGCATAGTATCTTATTCACCATGGCCATTCTCCAGTGTGACTCCTGTATTATTGAAAGTGATCGGCATATGTACTGAGTTGCACGCATGAGGTTGGGTTTGCACTGTTGGTTTTGCTCTGTCTTGCGCTATGCATAGGTCTATATTTGACTTGTTTAGAAACTTTTGAAATGATTTATTTAAAAGTAAACTATTTGAGGTTTCAATGCTAATATGATGTTTACACACCAACGGGGTGTGAAACATTTAATCTATATTCAAGATGGAACTGAGGGGAAAAAAATCTGCACCACTGGCAATGTAGCAGACTCTGAGGGGTTAACAACCACAGAAGTGTTTGCAGGCCAGGTTGTTTGCTAAACACCACACTGGACCTCACCTCTGTAGCCTGATTCCATGTCTCCTTCTGAGATGAGTCTGACCAAAGTGGTGTTATCTGTGAACTGGATGATGCTGTTGGAGCGGTGGGTTGGAGTAATGGCAGTAAACAGCCTTTGGGAGGCCCAGCGTTGAGTATGAGGGTGGAGGGTAGGTGGGGGCCAAGTGAAACTCTATGTGGGTGGTTGCTGAGGAAGTCTTCTATCCAGGCAAATGTCTGAAGTGGCAAGGTCAAAGTCACACAGTTTATGTCCAGTATGACTGGACTGACTGTCTTGCATTCAGAGCTATGTCTAAGAGGAGCACCCTTACATAGCTCCCTGGTGTTTTAGTGGCTTAACGTGGTGTAAAGAGCTATGCTGAGGGTCATCTGTGGAACTATTTGCTCTGCAAGCAAACCGAAGTTGGTTGAAGGTGAGGGAAAGGCTGGCTTTGATGTGCTGTGAAACCAGTCTCGTAAAACACTTGATGACTACTGATGTGAACGTGATCCGTCTGTAGTCATTAAGACCACATGCTTTTAGCACTTTCCTGGGTACTCCATCAGGACCAGCGGCTTCCCTCTGGTTCACTGGCCTGAGCACATGTTTCACTTCGTGGTCCTGTAGGCTGAATATGTGGGTGCCAGTGGCTGGTGGAGGCAGTATATCTGTGTTCGGCCTTTTGACCTTAAAGCAAGCAAAGAAACAGTACAGTTCCTCTGCCAGCACAGCGTCGGCGTTTACAGTCAGGGGGTTGCTGCCCTTGTAGTTCGTGATGTGCTGTGTTCCCTGCCACACCCTCTGTGGGTCATTTCCTGTGAGACAGTCCGCAATTTTCCTCTTATAGGCCTCCTTGGCATTATTGATGCTGCTCTTCAGGTCGGCTTTAGCAGGCAGACAGCAGAATTCCAATAGTTCAGCATAACAGGAGAACATGTGAGGGTGGTTTGTCTGCTTTTTCTGAAGACTGAAATTAAGTCCTGGCTGGATGTATGTTGTATTGTTTATAAGATTTGATAAGATGAACTTTATTGATCCTGTGCAGGGAAATTGAAGTGTCTCAACAACAAAGGAAAGTAGAAGAACAGCTACTTAGTATGAACACAACATGAAGCATAAATCTAAAAACACAAAGCTTTCTATACGGTATACAGCATTCCTAAAGAGTAGACAGTACAAAGTCTTCTCACGGTGTTCGTGATTATTCATCTTTAAACACAGTCACAGTTAAGAGACAATTTTAGATGCTTAGGATTGAATAGTTGTAATTCTGAACTGAATTCAGCTTGCACCAAACAGGTGACGTCATTGTGTCTCCACATTCTTGCTTCACCACAGCTTCCCACTCTTACCAAGTAAGAAAGATGCTGGGGTTGGGAGGGTGTGTTTCTTCTTAAAACAATGCTAGGCCCTCCCTAGCATTATGGAACCTCCCCCTGAATTAGAGAAAAACTGCAGCACAGCTCCCTAAAAATTTTAAAACAATATAACAGTATTGAAGTAGTAAAATTTGTTTCACCATAACTAAAGTTTAGAAAGAATTTAGGATGGATACTGTGTTAATGTAACAACAGTTTTCTCATATCCACCAAACTGAATGGAATTGGCCAAATTATGGCAAAATGTGATGGTGCATAAATGTTGCATCCTGTTTACCAGATATGTCAACCACATGCTGTTCAAGCTGCTACATAAACAGTTGCCAGCGCTATGACTGACTGACTGACCTCAATAGTCATACAGTCAATCCCTCAACATAAAACTGAAAACTAAAGTTACAAAAATGTACAAGAAGGAGTGGAAACTGAGGAATGTGAGAAGCATCTAAATCATCTGGTTCAAGTATACCAGCATGCTGTCTTTACTCAGCAGTACTTTAGGGTTCAAACTCCTGCCATGTTGATGGGGCATCTTCACTTTGATATGCACCACACAGAATCCTGAGTAGAATTCATAATTTCTCTTTCAGCTGACTCTTTACTGCACCATTGCTGCACAGTTCAAATAGTCCCACTCTGTCCACTGAGAACAGTAAGGTCATGTCCCTGATACAGTATGTCTGGAACTGTGCAGGTTCTAGCAACCTGTGATTCCATTTTGGAGGAAATCAGGCGTGGAAATAGTCTTGTGGGGAAATGATCAGTGACCACATCATCGTAAAGTTTAAAAGTTAAGCCTCAGCTCCATTATGTCGATCCTGTGGTGGAACAAAGAATGAAGCAGGAGAACAGAAACTTTCTGTGTTGTAGATGGAAGAACATTTAAACAAATAAACAGTCCTTTTAATGAAGTCATGCGTATTAGTGGTCAAATAGTATAACCATAATCCTTATTATTCTGGACAACAACACTTGCCACAAATAGGACTTTGGGACTCAGGGTTCATATTCTGAGTGCTTTCTGTGGTTTGGGTGAGGTGAAGGCAACATAAAGCACTTTGGTTAAGGTGAGGGAATGATCATGGTTCCCTGATCCATGATCTTTCCTTTACCTTAAACAACTGCTGTGAGTGCCTAAATATAATCATTAAAAAGCTTAATAGTGTTGGAGTCACTAAGATTAGATTTTCTGTTGCAAGATAGGATATTTTGGAAGAGAATAAATGAAATACTGCTTGTTGTTAATAAACAGATCTGCTCTGTATCAACATTTTTGTGATTTGCCAGATACATGAATTAACATTTCCTCATGGTGTTATTAGGGAGCATAACCCAGGCAGGGTTACATTTCCAGCAAAATGTATTTGCTGATGCAAGTTTGTTGTTGAATCTGAGACTGAATGTTGAAGTTGCGACTGTGTAATCTGTCACAAGTCTTTCTTCAACTGACGCGGTGATGTAAACTTCTGTTTGCTGTAGGAGCCGTTCACTGTTCGATATAAAACTGTTCTCAGTTGCTAAGAAACAAGGACAACAGATTGTTCTGTCAGTTGGGATGCTGAATGAATTCAATCATGACAGAATTAAGTTCTAAAACCAAGGAGAACCTTCATTTCAGATATGATCAAGTCATGACTCAGTCTGTAACAGTTTGCTGTTGTGTCAGAATTGCTTGGTGCCTCTCATCTCTCCTCCTCGCTATCTGAGATTCATGGCCGCCCTCTTTGTCTATGTACTTTCCAAATGAATTTCTAAATTTATGGAATTGTTTTTGCTTTTGATTTGATTGCTGCATCCCCTGCTACCCACAACAAAAAAGCACTTGGACATTTCAGCCAACACATCCTACTCAAAGAATTCCTCAAGAACACTGGCACACTTCCTCCCAATTTGTATGAAAACAATGACAGTGGCAGTGAAACAAGGCCAGCGGGGGCCTGACAACATGGGCTACAAGAAAACACTGCCAAACAGAATGAAATGACTACTTTTTCTGCAAGACAAAAATGAAAAACAACCCTATTTAAAGACTTGGCTCCAGATACTCAAATTCATTGTTAACTTCCATTTTTAAAGAAACCTTGTAATGTTTTTTTCTTTTCAATTCAGTTCGTATTTATAGCTCTTTTTGTTTCTTCTTGTTCTTCTGATAAAAATAAACTTAACTGCAAAATTAAACATTTTCAGTGCAGTAATGGAAATGCTAAGTGAAGTTCTGAGTGCTAATGAGAAACATAATATCATGAACTTTTTCCAAAGCCTGATCGGTTATGGTGGAGTATAAGATAAAACAATGGGTCGATGACTGAAGAGACTGGCAGTCCAGATCAAATTCATGTGATGTGTAATTAGACCATAATTATAATTAGACACCATGTGCTGGTAACTAGTTCTTTTGCATCACATGGAAAAGGAAGCCTGCAGTAAGTGCTGAAGATGATAAACTGACACAGTAATCAGTGTGGAGAAAAGCAGTGACTCTCCTGCCTTTCTAATTGTACTCCAGTGACCTTACTGATGTTAATATCTGATTACCAGTAAGGAAAACAAGTGCCAGTAGGCTTTTCTCTGCATAACTTTCCACAGAGTGAGAGCAAAATGGGCTGCTCTCATTAACTTTTAATAAGGTCTAATGGAGATGAGAATACATGTTAGCCACATTTTCCTGGGCTAACCATAATCCGTTAAATTCTTTAATAACATAATTGCACAAGTTACATCAGTTGCTGTGGCTTTCAACAAGCTGGAAAACTATCATGGGATGGGTCATGATGTCTGCCCTGTCCTATGAGTTTGCTATCTTGTCTCTTATGGCTCTCGTCTCTGGAGAAATCCCACTCTAACTCAATCTAACTCACATAAGAGGCATTGTTTGGAGCACTGACACACCACATCCAGATTATTATCATATACTCTATGCATTTAAAATAAGAAATAACTTCGGGAAATTACATTGTTACAGATAGCAATAATAGCAAGAATAAAGGAGATATAGAAAAAGAACAAACAGACAATAAAAAGGAATCTAAAATAGAATATAGTGTATTATATACATCAGGTACAAAAAGCATTTAATAGCATAAAGTTGCCTTTAGAAGGATGGCTCAGTTTCTGACTGGAAAAATTGGGAATTGCAGATGGTAGGATGTGGATGATAAAATAAAGTGTTTTGTACTATAAACATAAATAACACAGTATTGCAAAACAGTAGGTTTGTGATGTTGTGATGTGAAACAACATCAGCACTGTGCCACGTTAGATGATGTTGGAGTTTAACTGTCTGACAGCTGCTGGAATGAAGGACTTGTGGTAGTGTTCCTTCTTACACAGTGGATGCAGCAGTTGAGGGGTTATCCATGATCGATGTCAGCCTGGCTAACATCCTCCTGTCTCCCACCTCCTTGATAGTGTCCAAAGGGCAGTCCAGGACAAAGCCAGCCGTCCTCACCAGTTTGGTCTCAGAGCTCCCACAGCCCTAGCAGACCACTACATAGAAAATTACAGATTCCACCACAATGTCAAAATGGTCTTAACAGTGTCCTGCACATTCCAAAGCACCTCAGTCTTCTTAGCAGATGAAGTTGACTTTGGCCTTTCTTGTACAGGAGATCTGTGTTGCCAGTCCAGTCCAGTTTGTGGTTGAGGTGAACACCCAAATATTTGTACTCAATCTCATTGTCCAAACCCTGGATGTTCAGCAATGTAATGTGTGGTACCTATCACCACCTCCTTTGTCTTACCTGCATTTATGTGGAGGTGGTTCAGTTCATGCTATTTTGCAAAGTTGGTGACCTCTCTGTATTCCAGTTCTTTCCTTTGTGATACATGTCCTATGATGGCATCTTCAGAGAACTTCTGGAGGTGACAGCAGTCAGTGAAGTCCAGTGTGTAGAGGGTTATGAGGTAAGGAGAGAGCGCTGTACCTTGAGGAGCCCCTGTGCTGTAAACTACCACATCAGACATGCAGTTGCAAAGCCTCACATACTGTGTGGTCTGTTGGTGAGGTAGTTGATGGTCCACTCAGCCAAATGGCAGTCTACTCCAGTTCCCTCCAGCTTTCCCCTGAGCAGTGATGGCTGGATCATGTTGAAAGCACTGGCGAAGTCAAAAAACATGACCCTCAGAATGCTCCTAGTGTTCTCCAGGTGGGAAAAAGTTCTGTGCAGTATGGAAAGATGACTGCGTCTTCCACACCATTGCCTGAAAAATATGTGAACTGTAAGGGGTCCAGCTCACTGCTCAGCATGTGATGGAGGTGGTACAGTATTATCCTCTCCATGGTCTTCATCAGGTGAAAAATTAAAGCTGTTGGCCTGAAGTGGGTGGGCTCTCGTGGAAGCACAGACAACCCCCCGTCTAGGTTGGACTGGCTAAAGTCCAGGGTGGGATGGCTAAACAAATGTTAAAACTTCTTTCTTTCAAGCTACAAAGTTACAAACCATGACAGATACAAACTGCGGTGGCTTTTAAAACACCACCTTGACACTTCTTACTCAGGAGTAAATGCTTCACAGTTTTGTAACAATCTAACAGTGTCTTTCCTCAAATGAAGCAAATCAAGCATCGTCTTCTTTCTTGTAAATGTGTCCAACAAGGATAAGTACATTGTAATGTAGCTCAGATGTTTTCAAACTGGAGTCTCAGGTCCATCAGGACTGTCTAAGGGGCCTCGGGGGGCTCTACAAGCAGAGGATGATTAGTTATCTTTCATCTCTGTTAGAACAATGAGATCAAGACTAAGAATGATCTTCACAGTTACCTTATTAGCAGTTGAG
This sequence comes from Chaetodon auriga, assembly GCF_051107435.1. Lineage (NCBI taxonomy): Eukaryota > Metazoa > Chordata > Actinopteri > Chaetodontiformes > Chaetodontidae > Chaetodon > Chaetodon auriga. Next base: position 5,296,567 of record NC_135085.1, on the reverse strand, counting down.
CTGAAAGGATAGTTGATTAATTAATTAGTTGATTAATTGTTCAACTCATTTATCAAGCAAAAATGTTCACAAGTTGGTGCTTAAATGTGAGACTTTGCTGCTTTGCTCCATATTAATATCATAATAAATGGAATATCTTGGCTTTGGACTGTTGATGGGATAAAAAAAAATGCATTTTAAGATGTTATCTTGGCCTCAGGGAAATATGGGATGGACATTTTTTTCTGTTTGATGAAAATGTCCAGTGTGTTTCAAGAAAAAACAAATCAATAATGAACTTAATCAGTAGTTACAGTCCTGTTCTGCTGCTTTCATCTCCTGACTTGAGTTATAAGAGTCCTTCTGTCACACAGGCTTCCATTGTCTGCTATATGTGTGTGGGGTGGGGGTCTCTGACATAAACAGCTTTGGACACCCCTGGTTCAAATATGAAAGTAACTATTTAGAATTCAATTATTTCATTTTTTCAGTTCCGGGAGTTGTTGATAGGTTCCCAGAATATCCTGGAAGCCCTTATTTGCTATTGTGTTTGCAGTTGTTTTTTTCTTAAGTCTGTGATGGAGACATGCTAACTCACTGCACTAATTTATATTGTGATATTTGACTTTGCATCCCATGTTCAGTCTAAACCAACCAATGACTCCAGCTTTTACCAAAGGAGTTATTGTTCAGTCAAACAAACTTCATATCACCTCGAACTCCTGATAAGAGTAATACGTCTCATCTGGCTGGATTTGGATGTGGAAGAACATAGCACTGTGGGGATTCATCACACATTTCAACGTTCATCTATCTAAAATGACAAAGACGATGTGTCAAGCAGTTCTTATAGAAACACAGGAAGGGGCTCTGTCTAATTTTCACTTCTGCTCCTGGTGGGCTTGAGAAAGACTGGCTGCTGATGAGACACAGGATGGGGGTGGAGGGTGGTTGGAGGTGTCAGGGCTTAGACTGCGGGCTTCTTCCATGGTCCACAACATCAGAGACACAGAAAGCTTAGCGAGGACAGAGCAGCGGGGCAGGAACAGGCCTGTGGCTCTGTGATGGAAACAGAGAAGAGGCAGCAGCTTGTGTAGCTCGAAACACTTGTGTGTGTGTGTGTGTGTGTGTGTGTGTGTGTGTGTGTGTGTGTGTGTGTGTGTGCGTGCGTGTGTGTGTCCATGTATTACTCACGTTGTGGGGACATAAATCTGTTGACACAGTCGCATTGCGGGGACTCGGCTTACGTGTGTGGACAAAATGCAGGTCCCCATAATGTAAATGTAAGTTGAGGTTAGGTTTAGATTAAGGTTAGGGTTAGGGTAAGTATCCAGGAAATGAATATAGGTCTATGTTATGTGCCCAAAAGTGATGAAAACCTAACGTGTGTGCGTGTGTGTATGTGTGTGTAACTCCCACAAGTGGACATAACACAAATGCGGGTCACACACTGCCCTGCCACACACATACACAGGCACAGAGGGTCTTTGCAGTTTATTTGTTATTCTAACCTCTCTATTTCATAAAGGGATGTAACAAAAGAAGCACCATTACCACTGCTCTTAAACACAGACTGGGTTCACACACAGAGGGAGATGGAGGGATGAAGACAGCCCCGAGAAAATATGCATTCATGCATTTCAAAGGACAAGACAAAAGAGCAGGATGTGTCTTTGAAAGCGTATTTGTATATTGCACAATGATAATGATAGTGTTCTGCTGACATCCATCATCACCTCACATCGCCTCATTGGATCAAGCTCCTGAACTTTGGTCTAGAAGTCAAAAAACATCAAGTTGTAGTCTTGTCTCATTTAGTGAGAGAAATAGAGAGAGAAGGTGTAAACAAAGGCCTTTTTGGCCCTTGAATTAAGGTCACATGGTGTGATATATATTTATAGTAATGTTCACATAGTTTGGATTTTCTAAGTTGAAGAATATTTTTCTACTTGTTGCTGAGGGCAACAAGTGCATGTGCTTTTGGCCTCTTTTTGCAGCATCACACAGGGCATGTAAGTTGTTGTTGAGGCCTGATACTGTACTGTTAGCACGGAACTAGCCCTCTGGGCAAAATCTACTGCAATACATAGCTGGAAACTGTAGATACACTTACAGTCCTTTCTGACCTGTCTGTGACATGAAGCAAATGAAATGTGACATGAAATTAATTTGTTCCTATTTAAGATAGTAATCTTTCAAATATGGCCCCAGGTATAACATAAGGCTTGGTGAATTCATAAAACAGTCGGGTACAGTCGGTTTTAGTAAACCTTGGGAATAGATAGATCATGTGTTAGGGACTATTTCCAGCAGCACAGTGTTCATGGTTATGAAGGAACATGCTGCCCAGTGCTAAAGTGCCACTTATCCTTTAATATCATGCAACAGAACACCTGAAACATGGCTCAGGTTAACAGTTTAACTACTTTTGTAAATAGTGTGCAAGATACATTACTGTTTACTGCAAGTAAACACAGCAGTGGTGCTTCTGTTTTGTGCTAGGTCACCAGTAAACCTTAAGGTCGAAACACTCACCTTTTCAACCCTCAACCCCCATTTCCAAGTGCTGTTCCTGTCGGCGGCTATTAGAAAACATTAGGGGAAAAAGCGTGAGGTCATCTATTCATTTGATCTATAATGGAGACATGAAAGCAAATAGAAGCGGTGCCAGCGTGACTGGATCTCCAGTCGGCCTTCATTTTCCCGGGAGATCGTAGCCGCTGGCAGACAAGATTTCACAGTGAAAGCTTACAGGGAGCCAATCTAAACGCTGATGGTGTCATTATTCTACAGCCGGTACATTTTGCCATCAACATTTACTTCATCATGACACGTTAAAAGTAAAGCAAAGCAACAAATAGCCAGGAGTTTAACTGACTTCAAACATACAAACATGATGATTTGAACACAGCTTTCTGTCCTGCTTGCGGTTACTGGCCATGCTATCATCACGATAATGCTCTCAAATGCGTGCTGGTATAGAAGACAATGGATAAGAGGACATTCTGCTTCATATTGTAGCAGTCTTCACCTCCGCCACTTCTGTTATTTCCATACAGCACCTCATCATGTATTACGGCTTACAAAATGAAGAACCAGGCCAATCTTTTCTTCTTCAAGTTCTTTTACTTCATGCTAACGTTCCTTTTAACCATCAATAGCAACATACACTTCTTTCCTTTTGTTTATGGGTGATAAGGTATTTTTATTCCTGTGTCAAGAAATTACTGTAATAATAAAAGAAACACTTTTACTTTTTAATTATTTGCTGCATATATCAGATATGTAATTAATACTGATTCGTATTATGGTTACTGTACTGCTTCTGGGTTTTTAGCCACTGAATGATTCTTTGTGTGGAAAAAGCACAGAATTAGACCTCCTTTGTGCTCTGCTTTGATTTTATACAGAAAAAGAAGACAAGAACATCAACAACTAACCTCCCTCATCACCTCCAGGACAAAGAGTTCGGTGCTGTCTGCTTTTGAATACACTGCAGAATTCAATCAAGAATTAAGGCTACATCAGGGACTAGTGTAATGAATTGACCTATTGCGCTTGGGGAGAAAGCTATAATGAGTGATGTATTACCTTTTCAAAATGAACCCAGCAGTGGCTGTGTGAAATAAAGTGTCTGTAAAGTAGCAGGTGAATAGAAAAGAGACCTTGTCCTCAGAAAGTGACAAATTGATGTAAGGCTCTCTGAGAGCGAGATTTCACATTAAGCTTTAATATGAGCTATTGAGCATCAAAATGAGGTTTGGCTATTAAAAATGCAATTCAAAGCTAATTCTGTCAAAACAAAATGTTTTAGAAAGAGAAGCTCAGAGTGGGTGGGTGCATGTATGTCTGAATCGGTATGCCTCTCTATTTGGCCTCCATCCAGTTTACAGTCTTGAAAAAACTGATAGCAAAAGTCTCCACTTTGAGGTCTTCCACTCACGAAGAAGTCACAAACAACTGCAAATTAAAAGTTAGAGGTTCTACAAAGCAACATATTGACTATCAGCAAGTGACCCCCTGTAGGCTTGAGAGGTGTCTGTAGCTCACTTCTTTGCAGATGAGACTGTCAGTTTGGAATCACAAGCAGCAGTTGCAGTGGATTCCAAAGGCAAACTAGAGTTAATCCTGAAACATGTCAGTGTCTGTAGAACCTTTTCAAACTACTGCTGCAGCATAGCACAGCACTTCTCTGCCTTTGATCCATCCACTGTGCTCAAAATGCTCTGAACAACTGCAGCCATATCTGCTTTTGGGGGTATCCACCAAAGTGTTAATAAACTTTGGTATAACCAGAACTCTGTTGCTTGCCCACTTCCTGGCTCCCACTACCGTGACCACATCATTCCAGTCCTAAAACACCTCCACTGGCTCCTTGTCCCACAACAAAATCAATTCAAATTTGCGAAACCACATCCCCTCCTACCTTCTGCATTACTAAGCTCACTCCCACGGCCATCATTTCTCAGATGCCAACCTCCTGTCCCCACCATCCAAGACCAGCTGGCCCCTCTCCATAGATTAAGAGGATGTCCCAACACCAACCCACGGTCTTGATCACTTGATCACGAGATGGCACTCAGTAGGCAAGTCTGTCCTATGTCTGAAATAAGCCAACACACAGTACATTTCACTCATGCTGGATGCTCTCTCACATACTGCTTCAAATCGGTATTCAGAGCTAAGCGTATCCCACAATTCACCAGGGTCTACTGCACCACACCAGTGGAGTTATTGGCGGTAATGTGCCTGAAAGCTGCTTTAAATAATCATATGATGCTGATATGAAACATTTTCCAATATAACTGATAATTGAAGTACATTTTCCAGATAATACTTCTGTGCTTTTACGAAGGGAACATTTTTAATGCAAGGATTTTACATGTACTGAAATGAAGTGTTCTTATATTGTTTTCTGACAACTTTTAGGCTCCATAGATCTTTCACCACTGCCCAACAACATAGGAAGAAGTTGAGGTTTTTGATATGCTGAATTCAATCTCGATGTTCTGACAATCTGACATGGTCGACACAGCTATTACATTTCATATTGTTATTTTAGTAATATAGAGAAACAGGTTCCTTCCCTTTAAAATCTTATTAGACAGAAACAATATCTGTTTATAGTATGTCTCTTTATGGCTCCTGAATGTGTCATCTGATTCTGACCGTTATGCCGTATGGTTGATTCTACCTATTTGTTCATTATGTGGAATTTAATAGAACCAACAAAACATCTGAGCCCAATCAGCACATTTATTTTTATTTGCGAGAGCCACAGGATGTCCTCAAATAAGTTTGTCCTAGTAAGCTCTGATAAACCTCTACACGTGTGGTTACCAGAAATAAGGAGAAGTAAGGACTCACAAATACCACAAGTGTTGGGATGAACCTTAAGAATTAGTCCCTCTGGACCCCTTTACCCAAACACATATGTGACTGCTCCAATTTTGCTATAATCAAGCAATCTCTTTGAAGTCACCTCTTAAAAACTGCTTTAATGCTCTCGTTTGTGCTTGTAGTGCGTTTTCACTGATCTAATTTTTCATAAAAAGCTTTTCAGGAAAATGATGACACCTGAAACCCTGTCATGAGGCTCATGAAACAGAAGCTAATGCGGCAGGACTTCAGTACACTACAGCTTGTACACAGTCTGTAAGGGCTGATAACCAACAGGCTGCATGTTCCATGATTATAATGGATAATGAAGAGCAAAGAAACATGTTAAATTTGGACTCATGCAAATATCAAACACTTCTGAAATGCATTTGCGTAGTTCTCGCTGAGCAGCTATGTCTTTTTTATTCATTTGTTACACGAATCTTTTCAGCTCAGCCTCATTGTTGGCCCTTATCATTCCACACCTGCCAGCCAGTTGCAATCAGGCCACTTCATTAGCTACACCTGTACAGGCTAATGCAATCCAATACAGCTGATCTGCCATAAAGTCTACTTTTATGAATCCCTATCAGGTTCAGCTTTTTGACACTGTCGGAGCTGTTAATTAAATTCAACATTTTAGTATGGGGGTCATAATTAGAAATGGTGTTATACAGGACTGCATTATATTTAGAGGTTTTTTGTAATATTCTGTGCTGCTCATGAATAGCGAGGAGAAAAATTGAAATACTTCTCAACATAAAGCAGCACAGTACAACACCACCTTGACTGTGAATTCAGGAACAAATATAGAATTCAATTAACAGATGTCTGACAGTGTCTACAAAGCATAGATGTTATGGCAAGGCTGTTCTATTGGATCGCATCACAATGTAGAGGTGTACCTAATAAGTGACCACTGAGTGTAGAAGGTGTTTAAGGCAGATGATAAGCATAGAGCGTCTTCTTAGTGGGGGCTTTTCTAGGCTTCAGGAGTTTAACAGTAAATTACAATTTACTTTTATAAAATGAGTGAATGCTTCCCCAGAATGCTGTGTTTAAATGTACAATAATCCTTTTTAAATGCATTCTTTGTGTCCCTTTAACTGACTTCTTGCTTTTTGGGGCGTGTGAGCCGAAACAGAAAAGTGAAAATTTGAGGGAGACCGACATTCCAACTTTGCAAACACATCAGACACCCACATTAAACTGCATTCTGACTAACCGCATGGTACACAAGTTGTATGAGTGAGTGAGAGCGAGAGAAAAGAGAGCTGTGGAAACTACATTTCCTAGTTTTGATGTATACATTCCCAGTAGGACCTAGTGTGAAATGTGGAGACTTCCTTTACCAAGTCCCTGTGAGAACAATCAGGGCACACACACTCACACGCACATGTCTAACACATATTTAGACCCGAGGCCTCCTGCTGTGTGTGTGCCTGAGACAGAGGGAACTAGGAGCTACGTAGAGACAATAAAACATCAAAAAGAGTGAGATAGAACACTGATGGGATGGAAATCCGGGTAATGTTTTTTTTTCTTTTTTCATCATCAAAACATTACGTTTTCTGAATAAAACAATCCACCTCCACCCAACATATTTTGTCCATAAATGTTGGTTGTGTTTTCTGCAAGAAGACGTTGCTCCTTATGGTTTAAAGTAGTGAGGTTATCTTATGACATAAATGCTCCCTGCCTCTATTTATTAAGCATCTCAGAGTAGTAAATAACCCCTAACTGGTCAAAAACTCTCACAATATTGCATTTTTGGTCCTACGTTGCTGACTCGGAGTAGAAGTATGTTATCAGCTTCTTAACTCAGGAAATCACTCCTATCTCTGCTGATACTGAGAAATGCTCCAGAGGAGTTCTTACCTGTTCGGAGCTGACAGGAAATAGCAATCAGCCAGAGATATGAACAGAGGTGAACACATGCTGTCCCTGCAGAGACTAACGTCCTCACAACTTTACACTTGATTGTAGCGGGAGAAATGCAACTGTGCAACAGTGATGATTCTGCCAGAACAACGTCAGAAGGCATGAATCAAATGCAAACTGTGTTTATGCAAAGCACAAGATAATGTGCATGACACCGGTTCTTAGTGAGAGCGGACTGTAACTTGTTTGAACACACTCATGTCCCCCCTGGCTGGATGTCAACAGCATAATGAAGGACATCTCAACTTAATTACAGCAGGTTTAAATATTTTATGGGGTTATACTGTATATCCTATTATTTTTTATTTAGGCTATTTCAAATAATAGCATGGCTACAGTATTTCTGAGAAGAGGGTGCACTGTCAAAATGTTTTCCCATTGTCAAAAATGACAGTGTTTCCCTTCATGCAGGGCACATAGAGGTGTTGTTGAAAGGTGAATTGGACTCCATGAAGTATCCACGTTCTTCATAGAACAATGCGTGGCATGTGGGGCGTCACATCTGCTGTGGATTCACTGGAATGAAGCCGACACCCGTGTTCTGATTTGAGCCTCAGAGCACTTTGTTTGACCACACCAGAGTTCAAGAACAACTTTTACACTTGATCAGATGTACCATAGAGACCTGCTCTGGGGTGTAACAGCCTCAGGTCGGGACAAGAATTCTTCACTTGTTCCAAGTGTAAAAACATCATGAAAAATAGGTGGTGGAGAAATGTTGGCAGGGCAGAAGCAGCAGGCAGCACAGGATAGCAGCAGCTAACTGGCTTAATAAAGCCTGCTGATTAGTGATTGGCCTCATGCAGTGGGTGTAAAGGTTTGGGAAGGTAGTTTGAACCAGAGGGGAGCTCCCTTATGAATTTTAAATTGAGGGAAGCGAGAAAATATGTAGATGATGGAAGCCAAGAGGCAGAGCTGAGGTGGAGTAATGAGTCTTCCGGATTTTTACTTTTGCTAAAATCCATTTATCTGATTTATATATTTCAAACTCATGCTGGTGGACATACAGTATTTTGGAATATGACAGGAATAATATGAAATATGGATTATGCAGCCCCCCCCCCCGACTTCAAAATACACTGAACACTTCAGGGATGAGGGTTATCATTCGTTGCTCATCACAGCCTCAGCAAAAGAAGCTGGTCGCTATTCACCACAGCATACCAACTTACTTGTCTTGGTGTTTTCTTCCGTCTTTTCTCTTTGGCATCTGTCCGACAAGCTCACATTACATTATTACATTACATTTAGCAACCAATCAATGACAAACACACAGCCTTGACACAGGAGTAAGCACCTTTTACACCTATGTCAAGTTTGTCAGATGGTACATCACACAAACCAGCTCATAGACTGAACCTATAAGCACAAAATTCGACCAGTTTGAGGAGATCTGACAGAACTAACCTTTTAAGCACATTAGAAGTGGAGTAAGGCTATAACTAGCTCCTCATTACTTTTCTGAGAACTCACATTAAGAAGTTTTTAGAGCTATCCATTTGGGAAGCCAGTGCTGATCTAGCTCCAGGAACAGTCCGAACTCACTGTCTGTACTGTGTTTCTTACTTGGAGGTGGAGGATCAGTGCATGTCAAGTCTGTACTCATCATTTCCACTAAAGTTATCTTTGTGCACGGTCAGCTGCCAGTTTCAATTGGTCTGCCTCTCATGCACCCGAGTTTTAGTTTCAAATCCAGCAACATTTTGGCCTCATTTTCTTCACTTACACACACTGTGAAGCATTTTTTTTTTCATCTAATTAGACTGCTCTGTCCTTTAAGAAGTACACTGTTAAATTGTTCAGTTCAGTTGAGTTAGACATTTCTTTCTGCATTTTTTTCCAAGAAAAACAAGTGAAATGTTGCAGTCTTTCATTTAGTGACATGACAGTGTGGTCAATACGTCAAACCATACTCTGAAAAACTCATGACAAACCCCTGTTGTTTATTTCACATTGTGTTTGTTGGCATCTGATTTATTTTAGCAGTGTTACACAAGCCGGGTGACAGCTTTTTGCTCCCTGCTGCATCTCGAGGCAGGATGACTCATGATCTGGCAAACAGCTAAATATTTTACTTGATTCCACTGACATCACTTTTTTACATCCTGTCTTAAATTTTGTTACAATATTTAGCAAGTATGCCAAACAAAAGCAATTATAATAATGATTTCTATACAATTCATCATCAATGCAACACAAGTTTGGGTCGGGAGGTGGTCTAGGACACTATAGTTGTCGTTTTTCTTAAGCTACCTTGGAAAGAACCACGGTGCATGATTTTACTATCCAGAACTGACTTTTCTCCCCATTTCCCTGTGGCCTTAACTTATTGCTGAAATCATGATTTTGCTGCATTATGTTTGCTTTGTTCGGGCTTATCCTTCGCTCCCGTGATCCACTGACAAATCTCTGGGTGGAATAAACTCTCCAGTGGAGATAGCACAAGCCAAACGGCTTACTTAGCAACTGATTGTGAAACAGCAGACAAAAGAGTTTCTGAACAGCGGAATGCAGAGGTAACTGAAAGGCTGAATGTGTGTCCAAATATTACCTGGAAGAGAGAGAGAGAGAGAGAGAGAGAGAGAGAGAGAGGGAAAATACAGTGAAGAAAGGAATTAACAAGAAAGAGAAAGACCGTGAGAAGCAGAGAAAAAGAACAGGCAGGAGGGCAGGCCTGTTTCTGGAAACGGGTAGAGAACGATAGACGTGTGTGCATGTGTGTGTGTGTGTGTGTGTGTGTGTGTGTGTGTGTGTGTGTGTGTGTGTGTGTGTGTGCTGGCTTGTTTTCCCTTCAGTGTGAGAACGGAAGACAAATTGACCATATGGATAAGAGCAGACGGTGGCCAGGTTGTGCTAAGAACCAGTTAGTTCTACCACATTGTGTTGTTTGGCAGTAGGCCTAATGTTTAGCACACTGGGAACTGGCAAACTAATGGAAACAAGCAAACTGCCACAACACAGACTTTTTAAGGCTTCTAGGACACTGCAAGGTGCATTTTCTGGCACAGTTTGCTCCACTTCAATTGCAGAGCGATGGCTTCATGCACATAGATTATGATAGTGTCATTCAACAAATATAGATACTTTTGAAATGTGACCAGTGTTGATTTGAGGTAATCCTGTGTGCTCCGTTTGTGTTTTCATACATTCATATATAGACCAAGAAATGTGTCCTGAAGCAGTTTTAGACATCACCTGATCACAATGCATGGAATCCAAACAGTTAGTTTGTTAGTTTCCTTGATAAAAAAATATCAAAAATGTTGTATTTAAGTGTCTTTAGGAAAATATTGAACTATAAATGCAGATTAAGGTGGGAGGTGGAAGTGCTTTTCAACCCTTAGTAGTGTTTGCAGGTATACCTTTGAGGCTGCATACAGCACCAACAACCCTCACCAACAAGGTAAGGTATGTAGCTGGAGAGGTGAAATCAAGAGCAAAAAACACTCGCTGCACCACCCACTGCTACTCGTTAAAATCATTGCTCTGAGCTCACAGTAATAACTGAAGGCAACTCAGAATATTTTCATCAACGCAGATTTCCTCTCATATGGATTAGGGTGGCTCGATGGTAAGAGGAAAAATAAAATATTCATCATATTCTCCTGTGGAAATAATACCCTTTCAACCATTAACAAATTAGCTTTTGCTGCTAGTTGTTTGAGTTGGGGCAAGGACACCAAGGCCACACTTGAAACAAACATGTACCATCTTTTTAGCAAAATAATAGCCTTTATACAAAATAGCCATGCCAGGCTCTGTCTCACAAGTTGTTCAATTAAAATGAAATATGATTAAACGTGCACTGATCAATATTTTTAGATTGCAGTGGACGTTGTGAGAGGACTCCCTCGACAAAACCACAGAGAATTTACAGACTGCAAGATTATTGTTTTTGGGTCAAAATCAACAGAGCCAAAAGTTGGTGGAGACCAAAACAGAGCTAAAAGGAGAGTGAGGATTAGACCTACATACAGGGGACGGGAAAAAAACACAATCCAAAGGAATGCTTATGTTGCTCTTTGTCGGCTGAATGTGTACATAAACTGTTTGCTAACACAACAGCTTTATATGCTAATAATACGTTAATGTTGTATTCACCGCCTGTTTGCCCAAGTGGAAAAGAAATCAATTATTACTGCTTTGAATAAAACTAGAGACTACATTGTCTGTTTTCTGTTTTGTATGATCCTCATATGCCTCCAGAATCAAATGACGTGAGAAACCAGGTAGCTGCTGCTTGGTCCCGAGGGCAGGTTTTGTATACTGTGGGTTCATTCGAGCTTCTTGCTGAAAACAGCTGCCTGCTGCTGCTGCTTGAAACAAGATTGATGAGGGCGGCTTGATTGAACACTAGATGCGCTGTAAAACCAAAACCATAAGCTAATAGAGTCTAACAAGCTCTGCAGAGCTGAAGAGTTGGCCAATACTTCATGGGTTGCCATTAAAAGTATCCCGTGCCACTTCATATGTTGTTCTTTGAGTAATTGTTGAAATAAAATAATATTGAGTTTTAATTCCCTGAATTTCAATCATACGTTTATGTAATATGCTGCTTTCTCTTTGCTAAAGTATAACCAAAGATCTACTCTAAATCTTGTTGGATGCTTTAAACATGTATTGCAAGCACTGTGACAAATTGCAAGTCATATAAGAGTGGTTACCTTCTTTTAAAAGGGTATCATAGTTGTTAATACTGTCATATTGCTGAGACCTTGGAGGCTCAGGGGCAGTAGAGAATCTTCACCCCATACCAGTGCACTGGAATTGGATTGTAATTGGTCCTCATGCCCACATATGTGCACATGTCTGCGTGCAATATCCGAATGTGATGGCGGAATGGCACCACACCGTGACATAGTTGACAGCTCACTGCGATAATAAGTACCACCGGATCTGTGTTTTAACACGTAGTGATTCAATTATTTCATCCCAGCTGGAAAAAACCCCACAAACAAACTCATTCTCTTTGATTCAGCAGATTTTCTGTGGGGACATGCCTTGAGGGCAGTACAATAGGAAATGAAATAACCTGCATTTGTATGCTTGCTACTCCTGCTCTCCCTCTTTTCATTTAGCCAGAGTCAATTTGAATCATAATTCTTCAGTTCAGTCTTGATTCACTATGTGTAGGGAGGGAATTGGTGGTGGTGGAAGTCAGAATGGGGGGGGCAGAACGATCCATTGGTGTCTCAAACAGTGCCTCGTCTCATTTGGTGGAAATTGTCCCTCTTCCAAAATAAGAAAAAAAGACATCTCGCAGTTTTGGTTTTGTCTGCAGGCTGAATTATTTCATTTTCTGATAAAGCAATTTAGGTTTTCCGACAGGGTATGTTTAAGTGGCACAGTAGCAGAGAGAAGCGAAGAAATGAGGGCACATGAAGTGGACTATTGGGGATGGACCAGAGAAAGAAAGGCACAAATACAGTGAAATTAGTAGGGGTGTAAACAAAAACATTATTATACATTATTCAGATATGAACCCATAATATGCTCTCAATAGAGACAAAGAACATTCTTTTTTTGCAGCAATTTTCTTCCCCATTTGACAGAATTTACCACAAACCTCACACCACTTCTTAGAGTCATAACTCAAATCAAAGCACAGACATCATGCATGCCTAGCAACAATGAGAGGGACTGAGCCTTCGCATGGTAACAGTCAAGATCTCTGATGAATCTGTTTAGATATCAAAGGAAAAAGACTCTGTTTAACCTTAGATCCTGCTTAACTTTCTTGGAATTCCCGATTATTCAGTATCAAAGTAGGTGACAAGTACAAGCACCGTGACTCTCAATATACGAAAAAACCATAGAGGCTAAAAACATGGACGCATTATTTCCTTTTTTTAAATTACGCAATTTGAGCAAATGAGTTGTCATGGGTCATTTCTGTTGATATTTTTCTCATTTTTAAATCATAGACACTTTAGACCAAGGCTTTTACAGGGTTCACTCCCATCTGTCCTGCTGTTATTGCAGACATGTATGAACTAACCACCACTAACCACTTTTGCTGAACCCTGGCCTTTAGCTTGCAAGGGGCTAGAGCTTTTGGGACATGGTGTTCATTAAAGGCTGCTAAAAAAGAAATTAGCACAGATAATACTGCTCTGTATAGATTGCATATAACAACATTGTCCACTTACAATTAAAGTCTGGATATAGATATTTTTGGGAAATAAACAGATACAGGTGTAGTCTACTACAGATATTGAAATGGAGCAGCTGGAGATGCACAGACAGTGATGAAGCGTGGACAGACAATGGAGCTGAGACTGCTTGTCAAATATATCCCAGTGAGTATTTAACCTGTTCATTGCTATTGCTGAAAGGGACTCACATGGGTAAAAGAAACTAGTGCTAATAGCCCAGGTCTTTTCTCTTTTCATTAAAGATGTGCATGGGCATTTGCATGTGCCTGCAATCTATATAACCACACACTATAGTAGCCAACATTCCTCCTATCACCAGAGCTATAAGCCTTTAAAACTTTCTCACTGTGTGATTTGGGGATACCTATTCACATCAATAAGTAATCTCCTGCTTGCAGTAGGTGATATGAATAATGCAACTGCCCGTATAGCTGTGCCTTTTCAGAAATGTATTACTTGAAAGGCACAGAAGCACTGCACAGAGACAGGGTATAACAAATTAACACGAGCAGGGCACTTTGTATGTCAAAGACACACAAGACATTTAATCTTAATTTCTTTAGAACAATTATTCAGCCTGAGAAAAAATCAAGTTGAAGTCCTCTCATTTGAAATGAATTCGTTTTAATGCAGAAGTGATAGACTCTGTCTCTCTTTTGAGGGCTAGAGGAGTGGATACAAATATTAATAAACCCAAAACCTAGTTTTTTGGTTTCGAAGGGAAATAGGACACATCAGCCTCCTGTCACACACAAACACGCACACACTTACACACACACACACACACACACACACACGCACACGGGGAGATTGGCCACAGCACAGCTCTCAAAATAGCTAAGAGAAATTTAACAGGGAAAGTGAGGCGTTCAGCTCCTTGATTTCTCCAGTATGATACTAATACAGGAAGGCAGGCAGGTTGGCGAGCAGATTCAGAGCACGTCACGCATCCTTGGGGTTAACTTGTATTTTTTTTTTTTTTTTTAAATTCCTCCTCTGCAAAATGTGTTCAAAAGCCTCTCTTAAAGCAGCACTGAAATAAGCTTGATGCTACTGAGTCAATACCATATCAAGCTTATATTGTTTCGCTATGAATCTACAAATGAAGCCGGTCTGCAGACATCAGTGCTGTGGGCCTGTCACTCTGCTGTACCTTTCTATTAATTTCTTTAGAGAGAAAATAGCCTTTTTTAGCCAGTATAAGAAACTTGTACTTCAGCTGCCTCAGAGAAATGTATACACATATACACATATTAATGCTCTGGATATGCATGTTTTAATTTCATGCATATTTGTTCTCTGTTCATATATGTGACCAAACCAGACAGCTAAACAATGATGTGAAAGTCATTATAATACCCTGTAAAACCAAGGGGAGCTGCACACACAGGTGATAATGATATAATAATAGGTTAGTTACTACAAGCGGCCCGTTTTACATTGTCTCATTATTTTGTCATTGTCATTTCAAACAATGTTATCATAACAAAATTGACTAGCTGCTTTAAACGCAGACATTTTCTTGAAAGACCTAATCAGTTTGAATCCAAGTAAATATTTATTAATTGGTCAAATATTATTGGAAACTTATATGTGATATCTTCTTAAGTGCTAATACATTATAAACTTCATGTATAGGAAACTACTGGCTGTATCTGTTATAAATATAGTGGAATAAAAAGTACAAATGTGTATTTAATAGAGTACTGAAGTTGAGTGCAAGTACCTTCAAATTGTAAAATGGTAATGGACTGTATTTGTATAGTGCTTTTCTAGTCTGAAGACCACTCAAAGCACTTTTACACCTGAAGTCTGCATTCACCCGTTCACGCACACATTCATGCGGTAGCTAAGCTACCTGCTCATTATGAGTGTTATCCATTCACACACTGATGGCACAGCATCAGGGGCAGTTTTTGGGGTTCAGTATCTTGCCCGAGGATTCTTCGGCATGTGGACTGCTGAGGCCAAACCACCGACCTTCTGATAGGTAGACGACTGCTCTACCTCCTGAGCCAGAGCCGCCCCACTTAAGAACACTGTACGATTACTTTTCATGACTGAGTTATGCTACTTACTGAAGCCCCAAACTAAAAATGGCTCCTCCAATTTGCTGCAATCATGTCAAATCTCAGCAGTGTCATTGACATATATTGTATAAAGTGTGGTGTCTTAAGCCAACAAGATTCAGCTGAAGCATGACAAATTTTAAAAATAGCTGACAGAGACACTCAACCTAGATACGCCAACCTCGTAAGTAGGCAGGTGATGTCTTGTACAGATTTAGGACAGACCGTGCCAATTTAACATTACCACACATTAAATTGGTTTGACTTCCCCTCCATAATATAAACTCCAAACCTGGACTGCTGCATACTTGAAACTTACTCAACAAACTTAAATGTGCTTACCTCAAATACTATTGAATCAGTCATAAATTTGCTGGAGTGATTTATAATTTTGTCCACAAATAATCCTTAGCAATCCCTTCATGTCACAGCTCCCATTAGCTGTCAGAATCTGATCGTTTGGAGGGTCCCTTGCAGTCAGCTTCCAGTTTAATTCCTTTCAGGAGATGTATAATGACTCTGGTGGGAGCAACTCAGATATCATTAAAAAATCATGCTCTGACTTCCACCCTCCAGGCTGGGTGGAGGGTCTATTTCTAGTGGGCTCCCAAAAGAGAGGAGAGAGTTTTAATGAACTCAGATCCCAGGACAAGAGAATTGACTTTGTGATTCAGCTCTCAGGCTGGAAAAGTAAAGCAGCACTTGTTCCAGAGCAGTAGAACTTCATTTATTGGTACATTTGAGAGTAATAACCTTTGGTTGAGTGGTTGACGAGGCAGCTTGACAAATGTTGTATGGCAACTTAAAGTTTCAGGGTCCATATTCATGAACTTGTTAGCTCCTAAGTGACTGATGTATGAGAAACTCCTAAAAGTAATGGGTGTGCCAGTCCTAATGTTAAGGTTCTACATGTTTTCATCTTAGAATAACTCACTAGTAGTTGTAGCACTGAAATCAGCTCCTACATCTGTGAAAAACCTGGGATTCAGGGATGACCAAATCATAGACCTAACAATGGCGACTGTTCTGCTGAGCAACCAATCAAAAATCAACTTATTTGAAAGATTTAGTGACGTCAAGCTTTTAAAAAGACGCCATTCTTTAAGATTTTGTTATTGTAGGGATAAACTATCATCCCTGATGGAAAACAAGTCCCATCTCGTACAGGACACTCTGACAGCGCAGGGCAGCTCCTTCAGTGGCAGGCTGTGTGGAGAGACACGGCAGGTCCTTCCTTCCTGCTGCTCTTGATTTTACTATCAACACTGCTCCCAGTAGACCACACCGAAACTGACAAAAAAATTAGGTCATGTGCAATAGTGTTGGAGGGGTGTTTGTCAAGAAAAATTATGGGAGCAACAGCACTTATGGTTACAACTTACAGCTTAGGTTTCTGATGGTAGGTACAGCATAACAGTGAATTTGAAGTGTGTTAAGTGTTTTTAAAATTATAGTTACAGCGACTTGCAGCAGTATTTGGTAACACTTTCACATTAAGAGGATAATGTATATTTCTATAACTTCAATTTAATAGATACCGATACCAATGATATTTATGAGAGAGGCAATTACAAATAAAGGCCTGCCTCTAACACAAGCCTGCTTCAGACACAGGCCTGTTGAGGAAATATAGTGTTTAAAGTGTTTATAGGTATAAAAATGCTCTTCTTCATCACACTCTTTTCTCTTGTCATAACCACTTGACTACCAAACAGCTTTTAGCTTCCTAACTGCAAATTTTTGAGTATGCTCTGCAGTTTAGATTTTTTTTCATGTAATTTCCAGGCAGCCACTGGTTTCCATACATTTTCACAAAGTGCTAAAACTTAGCAGACTCTTGAAACTTGATTTAGTTCTGTAATCCATCAAAATCAATATCCTGTCTGCACTGAATTTTCTTTTGAATTCATTTGATTTAGACTCTGTTCAAGCCAGAAAGTGGCTTAATTCATTGAGCACCTTCACAAAACACTCGGTGCCATAAGCTTGGTGATGTAGTCACTTCTGGCAGGGCTAGCTAACCCAATCGTTCACTGGATCATGAGTCCAATTATCTCTAATTTGGAGCCATATACTGAGGCAGGGTCAAATGATGCATGGTCCAGATCTCTGTTCCCTCAAAGGTCAGCGTTTTTTAAGTCACATTATTAAATGGCTGGGTAAGATGTTGCCAGTGTTCCCAAGAGTGTTTACTAGGAGACAGATCACACATATGTTACATATCAAGACAGGAATTTCAGGTTGTTATGGCTCGGGTCATAACGGCAACTAGAACAATACTCAGGTATTGGAAATCATCTAAAACCCCAGAATATAAAGGAGTCAATTATATGATATATCCATTCTACTCTCTGCCCCTGCACATTGTGTAAATTAGTATTTTTAATAGATACCAGTGAACAATAACGGCAATACATTTAATGTGCTAAAATACAGGAAGCAGCATGGTTTGCAAACTTGTGCAAAGTACATGTGATTTGTAGTAAATGAGAAATGAGCCTAGGTAGGCTTACATAAAGCTACAGTAGAATTTAGTGGTTAGATAAGATAGTAAATACTATTACAATTGCACTCTCACCCCAATGATTTGTTTCAAACATATCACCTCCTCCTTCTGACCGATCAAGGCTCATTTCCATGGAGGACTGGTTGTGAACAGTTAAGCACAGATTTCATGGAGAAACTTGAAGGTTGTTTACTCCACCAACCACCAACTCCAGAAATAGTCCAAAGTTGTATTTGGGTCACTTCTTATTAATAGGTGAGACTGTACCTGATTCAGGTGAAACTGCCCATTATAAAGTTTCGACTCTGCTCACTTTCAACACCGCAAACCTCTGATCATGACTCAAAGCTTGGAACAAACAGGTTTGTGGTGTGCTGTGCAGAAGTGCACACTGTGAACTCAACTTGCAGTTCTCTCTTCTTTGTCTTTCCCTCACCTTCTATCTCTGCCTTCCTCTCCTATTTTTTCTCCTGAACTCTAAACCTCATTTACTGGTCTATCCACCTGAAAACATGACGACAATGGGCCTCATTCACAACTGCTCACAACAATACTAATTCTAATCCTAACAGTGATGCTGCTACTACAACTAATAATAAGAATAAGAAGAATGATAATAATGAAAAATCTCAGTAATTCACTAATAAAACATTGGAAGGATTACATCAATCAGACGGCTCGAGGGGTATTTAGATCCAATGGTGGAATGTAACTAAGTATATTTACTTTACTTTACTTACTGCTGCACGTAAGTACAAATTTTGGCTACTTGGACTTTATTTGTGTGTTTCCATTTCGTGCGACGTTATATTTCTACTCCACTACATCTCAGAGGCAAATGTTGTTTTTACACCACTATATTTGTCTGACAGCTTTAGTTACTAGTTACTTTCATATTACATTTTTTCACATCCTTCCTGTCCAGAGAAAACCACGTATCTCCAAATTTGATGAGTCTGAATATGAATTTTTCTGATGAATTGAAGCATTCCTTTATGAGTTGAGGGAATTCTCCTACTTTTTGAATTAAATAAACCATTTAAAACCTCTCCTGGAATAGCTGGAAAACAAATTGTTACAAAGCTGAAGACTGTTTTTCTTATGAAAAGTTGATTTTTTTTTAGAGATTTGTGTTTCTAATGGGACAGTGACACCACAAACATACAATGATCTTGTATAATATGATGCATAGGTGTAGCTTAAACTAACCAACAGTATATAAAGTAGTTCAAATGAGCTCAACCTTGAATCTACAGCAGTAACATGCAACATACACATTAATGCAGCAGCGATATTATTCTAAAAATATTAAATATAATAGTAAAACACTGACGGGAGCATTTTACTACACAATAAGTACTTTTACTTTTGATACTCTAAGCAGATTTTGCTGATAATACTTACATTCTTTTACTTTAGTAAGATTTTGAATGCAGGACTTTTTATTGTAGTGAAGTATTATTACAGTATTGGTGCTTTTACTCGAGTAAAGGATGTACATACCTCCCCCACCACTGTTTTCACCTAAAGACAGTTGCTAAGAAAAGGCTGTATTGGCTGCCATCCTTGATCCTGAGTAGGATGAATTCTTCAATGCACATATGTATGGACTGACGGATAATTACGTCCCCACAGCCTGCCAGGTGTTGGTGCACCACAGGTGTGCTTTACTGTTGAATGAACACCTACATCACACGGGCAGAAGTGAAAATGGAAGCAGCATGACTTAAAATGAGCATAGAAAACACATGTAAGCTGTTAAATGTAGTAGTAAATTCACAGTGAAACAGCAGTTAGAGCGTTCTTGTCATCCCACATATTTCCCCTTCACTTAGAAAGGAAAATATGTGGGAGGGGTGTGATTTAGAGAATGATCTTTGACGGCTGGCTTAAACGTGGGCCTGGCGTAGTAACCACATCATGATATGGAGCGGTAGAGAATGGTTGGCCTCCATCGACACCTCCCTAGACCCTTTTGTTAAATCAGGGGGTCGAGGATGAGGGAAAAATAAATAAATTACAGCCCAAGTATATTTTTTAGATTTGAGAGAATGCAAAAGATAACAGAATAATTAACACAGGACCACTCCAAGTTAGAATATATATTTTTTTTTTTCGTAGACTTTGTCTTTAAGAAGCCATAATCAATATTTTTTTATCACAATTTATCAAACGAAACCTTACGCTGCAGGTTTAAGTGACTTTAGCAGGTCTTAATCACAGGATACGATGGTCAAGGTCAGGTATGGCAGCTATAGCAACAAATCTTTTCTGTGCTTGTTAGCTCCTGATTGAAGTGTGCCAAAAATAGTGACTTCATTTTCTCAGCAGATTCAAGGAAATCATTGGGATGTTTTTGTATTCAGCTGAAACAGAAGCTTGTTGAGAAGTGTTTGAAGGTGTTTTAAAAAAGTATGAATCGATTGGAATATCTTATGTCCGCAACCTTCAAAGCACAGTAAGCATATGTGTGTATGATTTTATTCTTTTTTTTTTTTTTAAATTGGTTCACATGCACAAGTTAAGTTCAGATATGTGCATATGAATGTTTCAAATACAAGGCCCAATGTTACAAGTAAGACAACATACCACCTTACCAGCGCTCGTACTCATACAGTACAGTCAAACATTTTCAAAGAGAGTTCCCTCACCTCACAGCTGCACTGATGTGAAGTGTTGGCAAATACATTCACCCTGAGAGCCGTCCGTTGCCCCCTCTCTGTCTGACAGCTAATAACGTCAGGTGTTATTTTCCAACGTGCTGCCACAGGGAGCATCCAAGGGAAATTTCTGCATAGGCAGAGTTTTTCTCTTATTTTTTCCTATTAAAGAAAGAAAAAAAAATTGCTCTGCTTCAGTGAAACCAAGTGCCGGAGCTGCAGGTGCAATCAGCACTGTGCTAAAACCTTTTAATTAACACCATCTATCATCATTAGCCAAATAGTCAGCCAACAGTCTCACCGTTAACTCTTAGAGAGCGAAGCGAGGAGGAAAGTAAATGATGCACTGCTCTTCTTTGCTTTTCAGCCCGTCGCCGTCAGCTCCCCGTCCCCGTGCTCAGTCACTGTAGAGCGGCTCAGAAAACACATCAGTCTAAATCAGCTCCAGTTAATCAGCGTGCAACTACTGGCTGCCATCCTGTGACTCTCTGGACTAAATACTAAGCTAAAACTAATGCCTGCTGATGCATGTGATAGCTGCAGACTAATTGTTAGAGTTTGCCGCATTCAAATGAGATTGACCTTTGGTTTAGGATATTTGTCATGTAACTGCTGCTGGGATTAGAATAGCTATATTTGTTCTCAGTGTTGTATCTGTGAAATAGAAATCCAAGCATTGTAGCTGAAGCGACTTTGGTCATTTTGTTTCACTTTAAGTTGTAAAACCCTGCATATGTCAGAATGTCCCTGACGTCTTTGGTCTTGTTTCTCATGCTGCTTGCTTGCTTAGTGTTTTGTACAGACCAGAAATACAGCACACACAGTATTCAGGCAGTGCTACAGACCTGCTGTTGACTGACTTTGACTTGGGTTTCTGGAAAAGAAGTGGGACAGTTCGTGTAGGATGAGATGTTGAGTCAGTAAAATGATAAACATTGGTGCTTATATAATGGCTTGTGTCTCTGAACAACAGATGGAGTAGGTGGTGAAGATGATGGCTTTGTTGTTTGGAGTTGCTCTTGATTCTGAATGACCACAACTGTTAGGTATTGAGTGATGCTGTGCAATTTCATAACTAGTCAGGGAGGATTGAGTCACTTCTACCGCGACATGGTCATGTATCTGTGATCAAGATTCTTCAAAAATTGACAAGGTTTCTTGTGTCAGTGGACTGTGTTCACAGGTTGGGCAGTGCCCAGTTTGCCAGCAGGATGGAAATGGGTGAAAATCCTGCCAAACCCTTTTTTCACTAACATAATCATAGTAAAATGAGCAGCATGAGCCTCACAAAAGTGGCATTTCTTGCAGAGCCATTGTATTGGCTTTCCATAGATTACAATAGTAGTGAATTTCCTGCTATTGTGTCCATCGTGTGTAACACGAATTCAGGCATTCTGAAAAACAAGCACGGGTTATTTTCGCAGTTGTCATCATGAAGCAGGATCGCTGCGAAGGATAAAGCAGCACGAACAAAGAGCTACTGCTACACATAGCAAAAAGTGAGAGGTAATGGATTATCTGCCTGAAGAGAGTAAGAGTTCTTGGGATGACTGTAATAAAAGGCTGCATTCTATATGGTACATACCCCTGAAAAACATAACAATAATTACTCATATGGCAGGAGTGGGTGTTGAGAAGGTTTTCATAAGATGGTGATGTTCACCTTCTACATGAGTGGGCATATTAAAGCACCCATTAAACTTAACTAAAAAGAACAAGGCAGATGGTGCATGTAACAGAGGGAGCATAACACTGTGACATCA
This sequence comes from Chaetodon auriga, assembly GCF_051107435.1. Taxonomy (NCBI): domain Eukaryota; kingdom Metazoa; phylum Chordata; class Actinopteri; order Chaetodontiformes; family Chaetodontidae; genus Chaetodon; species Chaetodon auriga. The sequence continues at coordinate 5,274,115 of NC_135085.1, read as the reverse complement.
CTGTTTGATCACACAAATATTTGCTCATTTCAATATCATTTGTTAATTTTTTCAGATCAGTTACACAGAATGAGTCTAAGTAATATTACAGCGTGTAATATAATTCAACTGTAACATAATTAACCAGTATTTTCTATGTAATTTTCATGTCTGTGCAGAAATAAGGTGAATTAGTTTCCAGCTAAGGGCTGGTCTGGTGTGTTACAGCACAGAAGTACCATGACAATACTTAAAGGCACGATCCATTTATATGCATAATACATGGAGTAATGTTAACTAATAACCCAGTGTTAGTTATTGATCAGTCTGTCAAACTGTTTATTTAGCCAACGGTAATAGTTTACTTGTTATAATGTAAATTGTGGGTAAAAGCAGGCTTTTAATTCCAGGCTTATTGAGGGCCCTCCCCATTTTGGGGCCCTGTATATTTAGTTTGTCACACTTGTAAGCCCCTGTATTCTAATTTAACACAACATCCCCCTTTAACTCTTCATACTTTAAGTGTTTTTGGTGCTAATATTTCTGTACTTGGTGTTACTCCTTTCAGTACTGGTCTTAGTCAAAACTCTTTCTTTTCCTTATTAATGATAATTAAAATAGATATTTACAGTATGCAAGATGACATGAATAAATTAAGGCTACACACTGCAGAGCAGCGAGCGCACAGGCGCTGAGAAAGCAAAAGGAGCTCTTCTTGTGTTTTCAGTCTATTTGTCTTTTTTTTTTTTTTTTTTTTTTTTTCACATTTTGCTCGCAGCTCCAAACTGTGCCCTCAGACTCAGCTTCCCTGAGTTGCCCTGCTTTCATAAAAGAACAATGTGGCCAGAGTTAATGATAGCTTGTAGAAATTGTACTGTGACTGTGGCCAAGCTACAGACATTAATTGGTGCATTATGTGAGAATGAACCTCCTAATGAAGCAGTAGTTTGACCATATGCTCCCGGGGCCATTCCTTCAGAGGAAAGCTTTGTCATGGGCTGTGCTAAATGCTTACAAATCTGAGCTTTCCTTTGAAGACTAATATGCAACGCAGCAACTACAAACTAATTATAGCCCGTTGCTGTCTGTACTGTGGTACCATCTGAATGACCTTAAGCATATGGATTGTGTATTATTAAGGGGAATGGCCTATTCTATTTATCCTAGTGTAGTCACAATGCTGTCAACAGCATAATTAGAGTACCGCGTTGTCTGTAATAGTAAACCATTGACCGCAAAAAAGGGAATGTAAGAGCAGCCAGTGGAAACAGACAGTGATAGAGTGTATGTACCTTCTGTGTATGTTCCTGAGTGAGAGAGTGTGTGTGTGTGTGTGTGTGTGTGTGTGTGTGTGTGAGAGAGAGAGAGGGAGAGAGTGCTCATGGGAAAACAGTGCGTCATTGCTGGTATTTTGTTCAGAGAGAATGCATACATAACGTTCTAATATTCAACGCCTCTTGTTTTGCCAGCAAATTTATGCAGATGAGTTGGATCTGTACTTTTCTGCCGGTATTTGCATAATCTTCACATACCTTGGGGTTCCGCTGTGGCAGGACTGAGGTGATGAAATGATTATCAGCTACTTGAAATGGATGAATTTTCCAGGCCCATCTTTCGCTCCTTGGATGCTCCCTCCGTCACTGTGTCCTGTTGACCGCTTGAATTGGAATAAGGTCTCTGCTACATGCCCCGACATTTGTGTGGACGGCTAAGGAAGCCGGTGCAACACAAGTCCAGTGATTTAAAGTATCACATACTGTGACCAGGAACAGTGAGGTCACAAATAAAATATGGCGTGTGTATCAGGTCTTGGTATATCTTATTTTGAGACAAAACCTCGTACATTGTGCTGCTGCCATAAATACTCAACAAATCTGCAACTAAAAACAATCCAAGATTTACCAAGCGGTCAGTCAGTGTTGTCCACGTCTACCATAATAGATGGGATGCCTTTTTATTTTGCAGCATTTTGGATATCATGACAAAAATATGGTGTCAAAAAGTTTTGGATTATTTTGCAGCACAGACGAGGAGGAGGCGCTAATTTTAAAGCACTGACAGAGCAAAGGCTTGGACACTTTCTAGTAATAGCAGAAAAAGGCCAATCATTGCGCATCTGTGGCTCAGGAGGTAGAGCTGTCGTCCACCGATCAGGAGGTTGGTGGTTCGATCTTTGACCTCGGCAGTCCACATAATTGGAAAAATCACTTCCAGGTTGATCATAAAGAAAGTAAAAGACTTAACAATTACCAAGTAGGGCAAAAGCAACATCACGCATTTCCCCTTATCCACTTCATGCATTGAATACCTATCGGGTATTAAAAAAAAAAGTGTACCAAAAGGCTTCAGGTGTATTACCACACCTACTACGACATGGGTTAAGATGAGTACTTTACTTTTGGTACTTTAAGCACATTTTGATGTTGATACTGGTGTACTTTTAAAGCACAGTATTTCTACACTGTGATATTGTCACTTTTTCCTACAAGAAAGCTCTGAATACTTCCTCCTCCTCTGTGAATTTATGACGGTTTGAGTCACAATCCATTTGACATGTACAAGTTGCACCTTTAACCTCCTTTTTCTCTGACTTGCTGAAGTACCTTTTCAGTTCTTTTGTGTTGAATTTGTCTGTATGTAATGTCATGCTCTCCTTCTCAGACACGTCAAGCCAAGTGTGTATTCACCTTTTAATGTATTCATAATTTCAGGGAGTTCAGCCACTGGAAGGTGAACAGCCTGGCAACAGAGAAGAGAGATTTCTTCAAAGCTCCGTTGCCCTTAGCACCAGAGTTCCTACGCAACCTGCGGTTACTGGGGCGACGACCAACCCTGCAGCAAATCAACGAAAACCTCATCAAGAAGTACGGGACCCACTTCCTGGTGTCTGCTACCCTGGGAGGTAAGGAAGGACTGCAGGTGACACACTCACCTTTATTCCTGGGTTAGTGAAGTGTTGGGACACACCAAAAATAGAAGAGCTACTCGTTTCAGGTCTCCGAGGAATTGACAGCAAAATGCACTGAGCTTGTATTAGTGTAGTGCTGCAGAAGTGCAGGATCTGTGTACTGGCTGTTGTGTTCAAGTTAAAATGTCAAGTGAAAAGCAGAAGTGGCAGAAACGCCACACCTTGCACCTGCAGCATTCAACCAAGGTCGTTTTCCTGAGTAATTTTCCACTCATCCATCCCTCTGATGAACATTGCACACAGCTGCAAGAGCATTACAAAGCAGAATAGGGATTACATTGACCCGTTTCAGCATTATGTCTCTTTCTATTGGTTTTCTTTTTACCCGCTGATCTCTGAAGAGAGAAGGAACTCACAAAACAGCCGTATCGATCGTGGGCTCCTCACAAAACGAGACTGAGACCTGTGTTGCGTTCGCAGCGACGACCTCGTGATATTGATACACTGCTGATCCTGGTTATCACATGCAGTAGCAGCCCAGATATATGAGTACATTTTTACACTTGGCAGTTTTTTATGAAGCGACTTGTAGAAAATTGATAGTGAGTATAAACATTCCAGCATCCATTTCATCAGAGTCAGGGGGAGATTTACGAAGCCAGGGTCCTCAGATCAGTCAAACCCCATAATATACAGTGAACGTATAAAATAGTAGGGGATACTTACTCACTTATAAGAGATATAATGGACTTTAAATGATGACGAAACACTATCGTTTGAAACCGACGTTACCCATGCATCTTCTAAAGCAGGCCACGTTGGCTACCACCCATTCACACACTGTTCACCCAGGAGACAAACACACACACACACACACCCTCCTAACAATCTCTCCGCTATTTTAGTGATGTGTTAGGTTTGCATCCACAGACATCTAACTTTGGTGCCTCTTATCACTGGATGTATGCACTGGAGCATCAGCGTGGGAGACAGAGCAGAGATGAATTCAGTGGCAGACTGATAGTTCGACTCTATATGTAATTAACAGCCTCAGCTAAATGGGCTGAGCCAGTCTGCATACTGATTAGACTGTGGCTGAGTGAATGCACACATCCCCATCTGTATTTTTCCCTTTGTTGTACCACTGTTTTCATCTCTTTCTATCTTGTTTTTTATGGCTGTCTCGCCAGCCGTGGTTACATGAGCTGTGATGTATATTTTTTTTTCCACAAATGTTAGTTAGGTTGAAGTAAATAAATTCTTAATGACTGTAAAAATGACATATATCCACCTGAAAAATGTTAAGTCAGTCAGTCAGTAATGAGTGAGGACTGGGGAAGCTAAGCAAAGAAGCATATTTCTAATATTTGTTTTCCCATTGGTCACTTCAGATTTCAGATTTCAGACACTTATTGTCAGTCATCACTGACAGGTAGAGTGAGGTAGAGTGGCAAATCAGTATTTTTTGCCTCTATAAAACACATTGAATTACACTGTGGGATTGTGCTTAGAATAGACTCTGGCCCATCTACAATTACCCACTCCTCCACCCTCTGAAATTAATGTTGAAGTAAAAAGAAAAAAGTAAGCTCATTAACAATTAGTCCATCCACTGCAGTGTGGAGTGCTATGTGTGGAAAGTTATTGCGCATATTGAGTTTAAGCTGCAGTAGGTAAGATGGAGAAGAGAGCAGACTTAGCCTGAAACTTTGAACCAACACAAGTTCCACATCACTCCCCCTCCCTCTCCGCTGCACTCATGCCCTGCCTCCAAGCCCCTCCTCCCTGCACCGTCTGTGCGGCTGTTGTGACAACCAGTAACGTTAGCCTTAGCATCAGAAACAAGCTAACTCTGCCCAGCCGCTACATCATAGTCACTAACATACTGTTCGTGCTGCAGAGTGTTACTGTAACAATCACCATATTAGCTTTCTGGTTATTTGTTGTCTTAGCCGTATATGCTGTTGTTGTCAGTGGTGGTATGGACAGTTTCTCCTTTGTGGGTGGCTGTTGCTCCGCCATAGCTTTCACTGGCCTCCTGACGCCGCTCACAGAGCTGTTTGACTGAGCGGCAGCCGGTAGCATGAGCGGAGGGAGGGGGCGGTTCGCAGCGTGTGTGAGTAGTGATTGACAGATGTCAGACACTCCCTCAGACGCTCATCTGGCTCTGATTGGTTGTTTTGTGCCGGGCGCGGTGGATTCTTGCAAATCACCGTAGGAGCAGTAGGAGGGACCAATGGAGCCGGTTTTTTTTTTTCACAGATGACATGTTTCATGTACTGCTGTCTGGGCGTAGGGACAGTCAGAGCAAGTATGACAAAAAATTACATTTATACAAATTACCTACTGCAACTTTAAGTTTTGACTGTAATTTGTCTGTGTTGATCTTGTGGCACTGATGTATGGACTGGATTAGACAGCCTCTCCGCTGCCACATGAGCAAAATAAAGTTTAAAAATCCATCTGTCATCCAGCAGTGGTTGGATTGTTGGATAAGTCACACAGAAAGACGTTGCATGCATGAATTGGTTTAGCAAGAAAATCACATTGAAGAAATAATGTGAATCTTTGATGAGGATAACAATGTAACAGGTGCATCAGCCTCCCACAAAATGTACATTTAAAAAAATATATCAATCTATCCCTGAATTCCATCCAACAGCATTGTTGAAATGAAATGGATATAGTGACAATATTTCCATAATGTGAAATAAGAAGATTGACAAGATTCTAAGAAGGGGAGAAGGACCTCAGTACTTTTGAAGGAGAACTTCCAGTGAGAGTTTATCTTGACTATGTGTGCTACAGGGTGAGGCCGTGTGAGAGAGCTCATGTGTTTCTATTGCCAGGAATATGGACAGGTTGAAGCAGCAGGAAATGAAGAAGAAGAAGAAGAAGAAGAAGAAGAAGAAGAAAATGGCTCTTTAGCAAAACCTAATAGCAAGAACGCCTATAGGAACCTAGAGCAACACTGTTGAACCCATTCCACGCCTGATTTTTCAGCGTGTGGCTTACAAGCATTTAGTTAGTTCAGGAGTGAGTGATATTGATCAGGAACACTTGCAATCACTCGATCATATATAATTGATTTTAAAAGATGCTTCTCATTGCCCTTTTAAATGAGGACTAGGCTATAGCTTCATGCTGCGGTCCCATTGTTTTTAATAAGTCCCAGATACAGTCCTCTGAAAAAACAAAACTTCAGTGTGTTCAAACTTCTATGACTCAATGCCAGTAGCACTTACAGTGATTCTGGCTCTTGGGGATAAAACTCCAGCGTGATACATTTCAGAAGAGACCAAAGCCATGCATGTCCTTCAAATGGTTCAAGAACAGCTGTCAGCTTACTTTGGGGATCCTTTGGATCGGCATTTTAGACGAACTTTACGTATATATATAATAAAATATATTGTTTCATGAGAAACTTCATGTTTGTAACTGATCAGTGTATATATAAAAATATATATATAAAAAGAGGAGGGAAACAGGGAGACAGATGCATGTTAAATACTATGTGACCAATACAGCCTATTTTTGGTATGACTAGTGCTAATCGTTCTATAATTGTCCGATGAAAGGCAGCGAAGCGAAAGCAAATACATTATCTGCATCACAGCAGACAAACCACAAAACCACAGCGAGACAGTGAAGCCCTGCCAAAGAAATGTCAAATTTAGAAGCAGAATATCACTCGAGTTATTCCAAGGATAACATCAGCCTTGCTCTGGTATGGTGGAATGTTACAAAATAAATAGCCCGCCAGAAATGTTCCCTTCGCATTACAGAGAGAATTTCATGCTTTATACAACAATATTCCAAAAGACATTCATAGTTTTTAGTTTATTTTCTTCAAGGCAGTACAATAAGGTGACTTAAAACTGACTAGATTCATTTACTGATTATTTATCCACAGGAGAGGAATCTTTGACCATTTTCCTGGACAAGCAGAAGCTGAACAAGAAGTCGGAGGGTAACAGCAACAGCTCAGTGGTGTCTCTGGAGCTGCTCCATCAGCTGGCTGCTTCCTACTTCACAGATCGAGAGAGCACCCTAAGGCGACTGCACCACCTCCAGATCGCCACCTCCGCTATCAAGGTACTGTACCCGTGCATGCATTAAGTGACTATAGCCTGCTTACAGTACATATCCACATGCATATTCTTCACTTTGAAGCAGTGCCGGAAAATGTCTTTCTCAATATATAGCACTAATGCAAATGCACTCTTTATTTGCTATGTAGACTTGAGTTTGTAGTTCTCCAGGTCCACAAACAACCACCCATCAGGGCAGACACACAAACATTAATGCTCCTATAAAACTGTCCCTCTGGGATATATTACTCCATGCTGCACCTATAACAAATAGTTCTGCTTGCTCTCAAGGTATGCACACAATCTTTTCTAAAGATTATTTTCAAGGTGCATCATTCCTCAAAGGATGCGGGAGAGACGAGTGGGAGCTCGCAAGGACATTTTTTAAAAATGGCAGGCTGGATTAAAACCACAGTGTATGCACCGCAGCCCACAGAGGCACTAAAGCATGGCAAATGTCAAGTTTCTTTAAGGTCCCAGTGGGAGAAGCTTATTTATGCATACTGTACTCTACTGTATGCCATCTGGACTGGGTTACACACTTGTGTGTGCTCTCCTGTAGGTGTATGCGCACTTGTATCATATGAGGGTTAAAACACCTGGCAATTATCATCATTTGGGCAAAAAACTGTTTGATTACAACACAAAGTGGCTCCGACTGTACAGTTTGAAGTGGTTTTACACCTTTTTTATAACACGTAAGCCAGTTTGGCTCATTTTATGGACCTGCATGCTCAACACTCAACTTGCCTTGACACGGTGAATCGTCATTTACCCCAAATCCCCCGTCAGGCTTTTACTAACTCTTTTCATCATTAATTGTAAAGAGAAACAGTTTTGTTGAAAATCCACTGAAAGAAAACAGGAAAATAAATCCTATTACCTCCTCCGCCTGGTTTTACCTTGTATAAATCCTTTTTTCTTTTTTTTCCTCTTGGTAACTGGAAGCAAAGCATAACCAGGCCATACATTTTCCACATCGGAACAGATCTGTTGACTTTCATTCGATGACAGCAGGTGTGTGGGTGGGTGGACTGTGCTTTCATGCTTCAACTTAAATAGCAAATCAGACTGAAATGAGTAATTGCTAAGTGTCAACTTCGCGTGTACCTTGGATAAGGTGGCTCATTTCCTAGCGCTTTTGCTGAAAACGTGGCATTTGGCGCAGTCGTGGTACGCAGAGGTGCGACTGACCTTTTTTGTTGCCAGGAGTCACTTTAAAAGGGACACTGAAGCGCCTGATTATTCAAAGAAGTATTTTCCCACAGAGCCTTGATGGTTATATATGAGAAAGAGCGAACACAAAGGCCTTCTTTCACCTAAAGAGAAAAGTCTAATTCGAATGAGAACATGAAATTGGATTTTAATGACTGAAAAAAAAAAAAAAAATCTTGCACATTTTCACAACATATTAGCTACAGGGGATGTAAGAGAAGAAAGCAATGAGGCAAACTTTGCTGCAGTGCAGCTTGTACTCAATCTGAAAAGAAAGAGGAGGTAAAATAGATAACATTTCATACATTTACTGACAGGCTTCAACACTGCAAAGCAGCACTTTAATATGTAAGTAAAAACATTAAAGTCGAATTTCCTTTCTTCCTGTAGTATGCCATGTATGAGTGCTGCATCTCAGTCCGAACAGCTACAACATAAATCTGAATGAATTAAATCTTGCTTATTTTGGTAGACTTGTCTCTGTGGAGAGACGCTAATGAGTGACTGCTGCACTAAAACAATCTGTTATCTTTTGCGAAGACGTCAGCAATTGTAGATAATTAAATGTTGACCGTTAAGATCTGTTTTCAACAACAGTTATTCTGTTTTCTGTCCATCCAGAGATATTCTGTGAAATACACACTATAGAAATTCAGCTGCACACTGCTTCTCATGCCTATTAAACACCATGCCTTTAGTCAAAATATTTCTAATTTGTCAGATTCTGTGGTCTGCTTTTCCAAAGTAATGCATAATTATGTGTGATACTGATGGAATTTAAGCAGAATTCAAAAGTTGCACAGATTTGACATGAAAAGCCATATTTAAAGCAGTGGAAAACAGGGATATCCTTGAGGTTAAAGCTGTTTTATTATAAAATTTGAATTGATGTGATTTTAAATTAAAAGCATATTATATAATCATAATAAAGCGAGTTTGAGGGTTTGAGATGAAACTGGGCAGGATTGGCATTTCAGAAGTAATATATCAGCTAAGATGGATCCTGAATTATTATGTAATCTTAGGGCCTTGTCTTGTAAAGGGGCCCTGTGTCAAATCTTGTTTCAGCATTTTGTTACAGAGCAACTTGACAGCAGCTGAAAAGTTTGTTTCTGTAGTTAAACTTCCAGGGTGTCTCAACAGAAGGAGAGAAAAACAAGCTGGAGAGCCTCTTTGCTTTATAAACAAAAAGCAAAAGGGTTTTTTAAAAAAATCACACCGAGTACACGCAAAGTTACTTATGCAGTCAAGAGCCGGGATGGCTGCAAACAAGAAGGAAAAATCCAAGGTGCTATCATGTCTGTGAGATTTCTTTTGAAACTCGTTTTGAATTTGAATTTGTTGTGTAGCTTTTCTCCTACTTCAGTGTCTGTGTCCAGGATCTGTTCAACCATGTAATATTAAAGCCTTTTTATCATACTCGGGAGGAGGATTTTACTTCTTTCTTGCAATTGGTCCCCCTCTGCAGCGTGACATCACTGTTCAGTGTAGTTACAGGTGCCACTGCATCAGTGATGCTAGCAGATGGTTAGACAGTGCTCTTCAGTCAGGTGTCAGGTTACTCATCAAGGGATACACACCATGAGCTCAATATGCTGTAACCAGAGAGCTGTGTTCAATCAGATGTCCTCAAATTCACTGACACGAAGAGAAAACCTGCGGTGACGGTGAGATTACCAACCGACTGAAGCAGCCAACTTCAACTTATTTGGCAATTTGGTGAATTTTACCTGCCAACATGCAGCACAAGATTTCTTCTCTCTTCAGGGCTCGGCCCCTGTTAGTAATTAATGAGTTGGAGTTAAAGATTATGGACAATGTATTGAACACATTTCAGAAAATAAAAAATATCTTGGTGTCATGTGAGATCCACATCTAATATTAGAGAAACATGTTTAAATAGTGAGAAAGTTTACAAAACCAAACTTTCTCACTGACCTGACTGGTTAGAGACCATTTATGCAACGAATAGTTTTATGCCATCATTTTCACATCTTATTCATTGTGTAGCCTCTTGGTCACAAGCAACAACAATCAAGCCTAGTGAGATGATATACACAGTAATTGTGCAATTGACACTTTGCACAGGAAGATCTCACTACATGACGTCTTGACCTCTCAGGGTTTTTGGCTGTAAAATGCCCTTTCTTAAATCCTATTTTCTCTTATTCTGGTGGATCGACATGTGGAACTCCTCAACCACAGGACTTAAAATGGATCATGACTGGGATCATTTTAAGGTCAAGTTGTACAGTTTTTAGAGAGGGATCAGTCATGAACACTCACGAACCAGCCAACCAACCAGCCAACCAGGGTATTACACCCAACCATAGAAAACTGGCTGGGTACTGGGACTGTCGGCAGAATGGGTTGGGTAAATGATAATACTGGGGGGACTCGAGATCAAATCTTTTCCCAAGAACCCCAAACAGATTGATCCAGCCATGGTGATGATTTAGTCAACTGAAGGCTTTGAGTGAACTCTAGTTTACAAGAAAAAAAAAAAAGGGAAAAAAAAAGTTTTTTTGAAGTCTTACTCTGCAAAATCACCCTTTCTGTGTGTTCCCATCAGAAAGTGGAGAAAATCATAGTCAAAACAGGACATCGAGGGTACCTGGAGAAATCCCGGTGGACTGGTCGCTCTGTGGAATGCTTGAGCAGACCATTATAGTTGTGGTGGACTGGTCTATGGTTACAAAAAAAAAAAAAAAAGTCCAGGGCCATTTTTTAGTGCCAGCCCATCCCTGGAGAAAAAAAGGATATAAAATAGGAAGAATTGCTCAAAAATGCATGATGGGATATTTCCACAAAAGCCACTCTACTTTCCCTTGTCTCTGCCGCAGACTGAGTAACACCAGCTGTCAGCAGGAGGGACACACCAATGACTCTCCCAAACTCTTTTAAAGGGTAGAAAGTCCTCCCATCCACCTACCTCATGCATTTCCAGCAGTTTTGTGATGGATAAAGCTTTAGTAAAGGTAACATTAATATGGGGAGCGCTAGATGCAACAGCATAGCATCAGACAGGGAACCAAAGCTGCCCCAGAGGTATCATGTGCCAACGAAGAAAGGAACAGAGTTATCACAGCCGAGCTTTAGAGACTGAGGAAATCAGCCTAAATTACATTTCAAATGCTGCTGCTGTCAGGTGAAAAGGTTTTATCCCAACAAAGACGGAAGTGGAGAAAACTGCATTTTCTGTTTAACAAGCAAACGTATGGAATTCAGCATGTTTGAGTATTTTTGGTTTTAGTTTGACACCAAAATAACCTCCATTCAACAACAGTTTCCATAGTCATGAATCAGAAAATGTACCCATATTTCGGAAAAATCATCCCAATGACTCCCTTTCACTGTCAGTAGCAGAACTCCAAAATGTGCCACATGCTCCTGGTCACATGCTGCAGTGCCTCTGACCCAGAGGTACTGATGGGTCTTAAGCAGCTGCCACAGGGTACGTGGAAAGACTGTAGCATAGCTCTTCTGGTAAAAGCTAAATTGACAGCTAGATGGAATGTTCAATTGGTTGCAACATCCAGCGTCTGCTGCTCACTGGTGTAGTAACCAGAGACCAATACACTGACACTAAACACTGACCAGTCCAGGATTTATGTGTCTTTATATGACACAATAATAATATCTACTTAAAACCAGAGGCCATCCTGACCTGGTCGCACACCAGCCATGATGCCTGCCAGTATGTTGAGCACTCAGAAGTCATTACCGCATTGTTCCATGAGTACTCACGGCTCACACCACAGACATCTTTGAACTCAGCCTTCATTTTGATCTCAGCTATATGACCATGACTGACTATATGACTGACAGCATCTTTCACGATTGTGACGCTATCGTAGTGACAAAATCTGCCCACAGACAGACAGACAGACAGACAGACAGACAGACAGACATTCATGTTCTTGCCAAACAGCTGATCATTTATCTCAGGCATATAATGGCACACTCTGCATTCACAGCTAAGCAGGTTTAATGTTGGCATATTGAATAAATTGTGAACACCTCACCTGTTTTGCTAAACTCTCTTCTCTCATGTGATGTGATGACAGTCACGGTGACACACACACACACACACCTGATGAAGCAGATCAGCCGAGTTTTTGACTCTTCATAAATGATAAATAAAGATGCCGATTTCCAAACTTTAGCTTTGATTGCTGCTTATTTAAGTCATGAATTTGTAATGTTATGAAGAAATACTTTATATTTTAATACACATTTTTGTCATTTATCACAAAAAATCCAACGTATGTGTATACAGATTTAAACATTATGCAAGCTATGTATTTGTGCATTCATTCTCATCAGCATTAATAGTATAATATCACATTCAAATACAAACATCTGAAATGTAAAAATGCACAAATGAACCTATCCATCGCGACAGGAATAAAGCGGCTTTTGTCCTTGATGACTGACAGACAGGTAAACAGTCCTGTTCTGTTGCAATTGCAGCCACCCAGGGACTTTGTACACACGCCTACACATACACACACGCACATACAAGTGCACGCAAACAAACACACAGCTACTCCCACTTGGAGAAGAGCATCTTTTACATGTTTCTGCTAAATGAGGACTTCTGGTATGCAAGCCACCTGCTGCGCCGTGTTCTGCCAGATCAACTCATCACCCAAGAGGAAGCGATGCTGAGTGGGATGCACTTGACCTGTGTCCATGTACGCCTCTGGGCTCTGTGTCGCCACAGCGCCGGGTAGAAGGTGGGAGGGAAATACTTCATCTCCAGCGATAAAGTGGAGGAACCTCAATTACAGTTCCAGTTTAGACTACAGTTCTCTTTTGACCAAAAAAGCCCATCTGTATCATATGTGTGAAATCTGCTGTTTGGAAATGAGAGGAAATGGCTCTGTATGATGCACAGGAAGACATATTTTTACCACAGCGCTGCAGTTGTCAAGAGCCAAAATCAGCAGGGAAACTGCAGTCAAATGCTTTAGTCCTCTTTAATGCTGAAGTAAAAATAACTTTGTACAAATGAACGTTTTTATTGACCAATAAACTACATACAGTGATAGAAAGATAACGTTGATGCTTTATAATTTTAGCTCCAAATCTTCACATGCTTGCTGTTACTTTAATTTCCCAAATGCCTTTGTGGTGTCAAAATTATATTTGATCAGGTCATATAGCAGAAGAAACTACTTATAGCTGGTTAATCTAGCAGTTAACATGGTCCGTCTCCCGTCATCTTAATCAGATCTCAGTCACAAGCCCATGTCCTTGACCGATGGCACATATCCTTAAAAATAGGTCTCAAATACCTAGTTCCATTTTTTCAAATGAGTACTAATTCCCCGAAACAACTGGGCACTGTGGCCTTTAACATACATGGCTCAGGAAGAAATACATGTCTTGGGGACTATTTACAGCTGTGGATGAATACCTGTTTGTGCTCATGAGTATTGTGTGCAGCATGGTGTATGTGGGACTGAGTCAAAATGTGTCTTTGTTTAAGGTAATGAAGGAGTATTTTTAATAGACATCAGCAGAGCACAGAGGAATAAGATAACATGCAATACTTTCCAGGATCAGTTCACTGTAAGAAAGGTAGACCCGTTGGCCACTTTATTAGGTTGACCTGTGCAGTCTATTGCAATTTAATTCATCAGCTCAGTTATAAATTGCACATTGTTGGGAATGTGTGAATTCAATGCTATGTTTGTTTCTGAAGTCATAGTTCAAGGTGCTTTTGTACTGGGCTGAATTATATTGAAATGTGTTTAGGATTTTTCTCACATTTACATACATGAGCAGGGCAGAATAGAAACGCTGAATATAATATGTTCCAGTTTTGTGCAGCACCATCACTAACTATGACCTCAAAAAAGAAAAAAGGTAGGAGCCCATTCAAATCCAATTTTTGGTAAAATTTCTGTTTTACTTAAAGGGAGGACACGACATTGAAACGTTTTGATACGTTCTGCATCTATAAAGAGGTTACATCTGCATAAGAATGCAAATAGCTTAGATTATTGTCCTGGATCAGTCACTGTGATATGACTGCTGCAATAGGAACATTAACACACTGCTTTACTCCTTTACAATAAAGACACAGTGAACGATTACATTACCTGATATGGGAAAGTTAAAAAAAAAAAGCTTTTAGGGTCATAAGAAAACACACAGTACTCTGCCATGTTTGAATAATGCACATTGTTGAATAAACGTTAAAAACAAAGTGGTCCAGGTTGAACAGTCCACTTAGTGGAGGGCTCTTGAGAGTTTTCAACAAAGGCAGTCGGGGGTGGCAGCCCTCAGGTGGACTATCGCTGAAGCTCCTCGCATGAGTTACAAACAAGCCCAGTGTGTATTCAGTGTAACAGTGGAAGTCTGTCAGATCTGAAGCTTTCATAGTTTCTCCAAGCAAAGAAATCAGAGATAAAGTGTTAACTATGATGGTAAAAACAAAAAAAAAATCACAATCAACATTACGAAGCAGAGATTAAGTAAAAAATAACTGAAAAATAAACATGAAATTCTTGCATTCAAGTGATTCTTCCAAAGTCTACTGTATATTTTGAGTATTAAACTTTTGCCCTCTGTGGGTTTTGAAAAGTGCCTGTGAAACATTAATATTCTTGTCTTTCATGGAGACGATTGTGGTCTGCTTGAACTTTAGAAACATTAGAAAACAAGTATCAAGCTTCATGGTCCTCACAGTGTGTGGAGTTACACGAGCAAAAGCTTCAGCATCATTGTGTTGCTACCAGAGGTGGGAGTGAAGTCACACATGTCTCAGGCAAGTCTTAAGTTACTGTGCTGAGAACCAAGCAAGTCAAGTCATTGCTCCGGTCAAGCAAGCCGCAAGTCAAGTGATAACAAATTCTAATCTCCTGATCTCTCCCAGTTTCCACATTTAAATAAGCTTAACGGCAGTGGTCATGAAAAAAAAGAGGAGTTTTATTTTCAACATCAACAAAAACTGACGAGAGAATTGCAGAGAGTTGGGGGTAAGATTCATCATGTCGACGACTGCTAGTTACCTCTCATATAAAGCAACAAACAAAACAAACCGTGTTAAGGGTGGTGCAGTGTAACAGTACTTTAGGTACATGCTAAGTACAGGTACAAGTACAGTACGTGGTGTACTCAAGAAGCATTTTTTTGTTATATTTGTTAAAATTCTCTGACAGCAATCATTATTAAAATGCTATGGCAAAAAAAAAAAAAAAATCCCGTATGGCTGTAATAACCCTTCCAATCATTCCATTCAGCCCGGATGAAATGATTTTACTCAAGTCAGGGTTTGAAGGCAGGACTTGTAGTATTTTCACAGTGTGGGATTGCTACTTTTATTTATAGTATTTCTAAAACCAAATCACAGAAACCAAAACTGAAACAAAAAGTGAAACAAAGAGCGAGGATACACAAGAACAGCTTTCACAGAAATGTTTTAGCAGCCAACATGCCCCCTTATTAAATATCAGTTACTGATTGGATGCTGCGGCTGATTGGACTGATGTGATGCATCACAGCATCACTGGAGTTTCATCCCAGAGTGGAGACAAATAACAGATTAAACTCAACTGTATCATTCCCAAGTTTTCTATTTCATCTGTTTTCTGATTCACCGTCGAGTTACAAAACTGCTAATTGCAGGTCAGAACAACAAAATACCACAAACAACTTTCTCCACTGATGAGAAAGATTTTTGTTTTCATGTTCTGTTATTTCCTCCATTAACTTTTATTATGGATGCAGTTAAAGTCAGAGAGGGTAGGAGGGTCTGTCAGTCAGGAAGAAACACTTCTTATATCATTTATCATCATTTCCATTTAGTCACATGAGGCTAATGAGCATCTGGGATATGGGTGACATAATGTCAATTTCCCTGCAATATGTATCCTAATAAATGATTTCAAGTTCAAAAGACACCACACTCAAAGTCTGGTGTTAGTAAATAATGAATTCACACTCAGAATATCAATATAAATGATGTAAATCATGAATAAATAATACAAACACATTCTGCCGGTAGAAATGGTTCCTGTGCCTCTGAGCAGGACACAGTATAAATCCAGAATGCAGGTTGTTATTCATGTGCAGCTGTTTGTTAAACAGGTAACGAGCTGCAGAGAGAAAACACTGCTGCTCTGATAGCTGTGTGCTGTTACCAGTATGAGAACAGTGCACATGTGGAGACACCAATTCATCAAACATCTCCACAACTGTTAAAGCTGACTGACAGATGATCCAGCTGTGATCAGCAGCCGCCTCCATCTGAACCGGACGTAGATTTTACGTGACGCTTCAGAGGAAAGGACATTTCATTTCTCTAAAAGCATATTTCCTCCTCTATTCTCTCCTCACATGCTTTTCTGCATCTCTCCATGCGTCATCACTGAGAGGGACTAAGACACAAGGAAGACATTCAAGTGAGGGTAATGGCGATACAATTTAAGAGACCTGAGATGTCCTCCATGATCCATTATGAGCATACGCTGACATGAGATCTCAAGAGGAAAGGATTTCTTCACAGATGTAACAATCCTGGCGGCAAAGTGATTGTAACAGAGCAGGCACACAACTAACTGGTTTATTAAGAGCCAGCAGAGAAAGTGGACCATTGGCATGTCACAAGAAAACTAAAGTTATACCTTTAACCACTTAGTCATAACCATACGGCTGTGTTAGCTAGTAACATGCCTCCACAGTTTGACTGGTTATATGGCCCCAAAACAGTCACAAGATTGTCTTGTACATTAAAGATATGTTTTCTCGATAAAATGCATAATTGCTTCAAAGCCAAGTCTAATGTACCTTAAAAATTAACATAGCTAACATTTAGCCAGCCAGTAAGTTTGCTAAAAAGACATATTCACGTAGCTTTCTGTGGGTTTTTTGGTGACGGATGAAGTTGGATGTTGTGGTGGTCACTGAGTTTTGAGCTGTTCTCTTCTTACTACCATCATCTGCAACATAATCACTGAATCCAAATTTTATTATTTTGGACTAGCCCCCTCCATGATTGTTGCCTCATGTGTCAGCCTCTGCTTGTCTACTGCGGCTTGGTAGGTTGGAGGGCTTGCGTGCATTGCACTCGAAATCACCCAATCATGTATTAAAAACCAAATATAACTTCTCAATATCTAGAAAAATGCAGATTTTTCATAAAAGAAGTCAAGACCTTTTCAGTCATCAAGTCTTGTGACTTGATTCCCCACCTCTGGTTGCTGTCTGCAGACACCCAACAGGAAATGCTAACAGCAAAGTTGTTTTGGCCAGCATTTCTTTGTGTTTGTTGCCATTCAAAACATAAATACGTTGTTAGATTCCAAGCTTCATTAGGGACAAGGATTAAAACAATTTAATGACAGCAGGGCAATTTATTTGCTTTCTGGTTGGAAATTTTAAAGGTATAATATAATATAACTTTTCTGCATTTAAATATCTAAAAATATTTTTGCTGAGTTGTGTACTTACATTATGCCAAATGTTTCCAATAATGTTCAAACCCAGAGAAGTCATATTATTGACGATAAAGGTGTGTTTCATTTGGTCGCCTGTCAATGGCACCATAGCCCCTTTACCACCTCTAGTTGCTATAACTCCCAGGTAAACATGGGGAACACCGCATGATATGTGTGAGCATGGAAGCTGGCGAACGAGCTGGCTAGCCACCTTATTGTTTACTGTTGTTTGTATTGCTCAATCGTGATGGAGTATGATTATTCTTTGTCATCAGCAATGGCAGTTTTTTAACATTAAAGACAGCTTCTCCCATGATGCCATGCTACTTCACATTTGAAAAGCTCAGCAGCAATGACTCTTTCCAGAAATCATGACCGGGCCACTCAAAATAATCCGCAAACCTTGCTGTGAGCAGTTTCATGTAGGAACTATTTTCAAATTAATTTTGAATTGTGCATCTACTCGGGGATTTTATTTTGTTTTCCAGGCAGCTCTCGCTTTCTTCTTGCCTCTGTGTACATTTATTTGATGTGCAGTCATACAGCTTCAACATAAGTGCAAATTTACCAATCAAGTTTAAACATTTTCAGCTCGTGCTGATACCTCTTGCATTGACTTTATTAGCCACACGCTGCCTCTCATGTCTCCCTTTAATTTAGTGTGTACACACTTTTAGAATGAGTTGAAGTTGAACAGAGAACTGACTTTGTACTGTAGTCAATACAACAAGATGAATACGATGCAACAGTTGAGTCTTTTTCATTATTAAAGCAGATATTATCTGTGCCCACAACTGCGGCTTAAACAAGTCAAAACGGCCTCTTTCACTAATCTCCCTTTGCTTCCCGTCTTTATCTTTAGCTAATCTTGAATTACATCTCAGTGACATTTGTGTTTTTCAAGATATCTGAGAGATGTTTGAGATGTGTATCGTACGTAGCGCCTTGAAGGCTGGCTTCCATTCCTTTTTTTTTTTTATAACAGATGCTATCTGAATGCTGAGTGTGACGATGTGAGGAACAAGGCTATTTTAGGGACGGCAAATTCAGCCTGCATCATTTGCCAAATTGCGTGATTTAGCTGGAGAATGGCCTCGTATCCGTCTTCTTATTCTAATTGTCCTATCTTGAACACTCAGTCTGGATGAACTATGTGTTGTATCCTCGCTCATTCTTTCTTAATGTGCTTCTTCTGTACTTTCTCTGTCTTTATCCCTCATGTACTTTTTGTATCATGCTTGATCTTTATATGTTTCAGTCTCTTACACATGTTTTCTGTCTTTATATAAGTGACTTTAATCTCTTCTCCCGTATGGATCTCTCATTATTGTGTCTGTTCTTTATTTCCTCCTCATTAAGCAGCCCTACAGAGCATCTCACACAACATGTCAAGTAGGATATTGCTTATGTATCATATTTTCCATGACATGTATCTTAGAGGCACTAATATCCAGGTCAGATGTTTGTACCACCATGAATATTGCATTGACCTTGATAACAGCGATTTCAGGGACATCTCTCAGCTCAGAGAGTCACTCTTGCAAAAGAAAATACTCTTTTTAATTCCTGCTGAGACACAATATAACTGGAAGGGGGCTCAGTTTTCTTTGTTCTCCATAGAGGAAGACAAAATGGCAGAGTAAGCATGTGTGAGAGCCTGCGTGAGGAAGTTATGAAAATGCAACACAACACACACACAAACATCCAACACACAAATAGGGCAACCTGATGAAAGAAAGAAACCCCCCCCCCCGCAATCTGCTGTCTTAATCAGGTAAAGGTGAAAATGAGCTATAATTAGAGAGTAACATGTCATGTCGCTGTCTCTTGTACTGCATATTTGTTATGCAAAACTCACATACACATTTTACTAAACATAATGTTATGTGAGGATAGTAAACATAGAGGTGTCCTGACACAGGCAAAGACACGTTTTTTCCGGTCTGTTTCACCACTTAGAGTGAACTGCATAGCATGAAACAGATGTAAACGCTGGTTAAACAAGACTGTCCTTCCACGAAGAATGACAGCGTCAGTTGTTTCGGCAAGTGCCCCAAAACAACAGGCGTTTACTTTCAAGTGACAAAGCCTGTGATGGGAGCAGTCACTTACTATAGAGCAGGGCTTCTCAACATTTTATTCAAAGGTCTGTGTCTGATTTTTATTCAAGGTCAGAGGTCCACAACAATTAGCTAGAATAAAATAACATTTAATCAATTAATTAGCATCACATCTCATGTGATAGGGGAAGCATGAATCCGAAGCAGACGAGGCTCAGACAGTTTGTTCATGTTTATTTCTGACTCAGACTTATTCTTACAACTGCATTTCCACTAGTTATTGTGTACGAGAGGAAAGGAGACACATTCAGTGTCTGGGATTTAGGAGCTGATAGCAAATTCTCTGGTGTTCACATTAATGTGTGAACTCAGCAGCAACAACACACGACACACTTGACCACGATGTCAATGATAGGGGAATAAACCACATTAAAACCGTATTCATCTGAGGACAGGATCGCTGTGAGTGATCTCCAGCTACACAGAATATTCAACCTCACTAACACTTTATTGATCTATAGCACATTTATTTCAAAATAGAAAATGTTTTATAGTCTATTCATAACATGAGTTTTGGCAGGGGTCCTCAACTGCATTTGTCCAAGGGCCAGAATTCGGCTGTGGGTCCCGGACTTCAAAGAAAAAAAGAAAAAAAAAAAAAAAGACTATTATTGTTGAATGATTTAATAATTTCACTTTATAACAGAATGAATGTCATTTTTTGTCTATATCAGCGTTAACAGACTCCTAAAAACCGTGGAAAATCCATAATGATAACTAGATACTGAACTAGAAATGACCTCAGTGCCAAATACAAAACCCACAGTTCAACTACAAATGAATGAGACTAGAAACTCCTCTTCAGGATTCCAGGGATCAAATAAAAATACTCAGTTTGAGACTCAATGCAGCCGTTTGCCAACATAAATAAACCTGACACCTCTTGCATCTCATGGACAAGCTTTGTAAGTCTCTATCTGTAGTCTCTATCTGAGTTCATTCATATTCTGTGAGCTGTTCGGGAATGTGGCAGGCTGGATATAACCTGCAAGATGATGTTGGCTTGCTCTAGATTGGCTTGCTGTTCGGTCCAGATGTGGACAGAGATCCAGACTTTGAGAAGGCCTGCTGTAGTATGATGCAGTCCACTTAAGGTGTAGGTCGGGGTGGATGGCATGACATTTGGAAACTGTTTCCTGTTTCCAACAGTCAGGTTGTTATTTTTAAAGGATGGCCCCAGTTGCTCCCTAAGCTTAAGCACAAGCTTTGGTTTTGTTACCATGAAGATGAAGGTCACCTTACCTTTACAAACTCCTTGTTCTAACCCAGTCCACCGTGTTTCTCTAAACCCTACCAAGTCATCAGAAATCAGACCTTGGGCCAGGGTAGTCCTCCAGAACAAGAGTACTTGTTAGTTTCTAGGTTTCTGAGCAAAATATACTGTTACTGCTATGTGAAAATAATTAGTACCTAAGGGCAACAGGACACATACACAATGCAAAGAGAGTGGGAGGAACTGGGTCATAGGCTCACATTGGCCCTGAAGTCAAAAAAACAAATAATGTTTTGTTTCCCCATAGTTTGTTCGCTGTATTAATTCTCAGAAAAATAAAATACATGTATCATTTTGAAAGAAACACACCTCATAATCCAGTGGCTTTCAAACACACTCATGTGACAGTGGTTATTATCAGACCTCACAACCACACACACGACTCCTGAAAGGTATTCCACTTAGTGCGACCTTCCCTTTGTAGCTCTCACTTCGCTGCTGCAAAGTTGAAATCATCTCTCGCAAAACACCTGCGCTCGCTCTCTCCCTCCCGTTCCTCATTCCTCATCCTCCCTTCCACTGTTCTCCACGAGACAGGCGGCACATTGTGGGCAGCTGTGGCTGCAGGTGTGGGAGGGAAGCAAAAGATGGCGAGGGTTTTCTCAGCTGTCAGAGGGCTCTGCCACATCCAGTCCTCTGCCTGCCTTCACATGATCCGCCTGCCACGAGCTCTGTACTTGACTGCCAGGGCCGGAAACAAACATCTGCCTCATTCACTGCTAATGTGGCATAATAAAAAAAAAACAACAACAACCAAAAACATATATTGTAAATAGATCTGTCCTTCCTCTGTTTCCTAGGTTACCGAAACAAGGACGGGCCCTCTCGGCTGCAGTAACTACGACAGCTTGGATTCAGTTAGCTCGGTGTTGGTGCACAGCCCAGAAAATAAGATCCACTTAAAGGGTAAGGTTGGAACACACACACACACACACACACACACACACACACACACACACACACACATACATACATTCTCTCACACATATTCATCTTAAATTCATGTGCAGTCACACATATTCGCACTGAAGGGATCGGATTTTTCACACACACACACTTGAAACACACACTGCCACCACCTCCATCTGCCAAGCCTCTCACCTCCTGTGTGTAGTAGTTGGCCGGGATGACCCTTTACTTTATGCTGCAGTAGTTTATATGTCTCTTCTGCTTGACTGGCTCTCAGTCTCATGGGGAATCTGTTATCTTACCAGACTGTAGATGGACCGTGTCCAGCCACACTGACTCCCACCCTAACCCCTCCAACTACACCTGGAACTCACAGTACACTAGTAAAGCTGAAGCGGTAAAACGTATCACCAAATTATCACCAAATGATGGGGGTGAGCGGTGGAATAAGAAACCTGTCTTTCAAACTTGGCCATGCAACAAAATGAAGTCTGGGTAATGTTCTTGGCTTAATAACCTTCTTAACTTTGCAACTAATTGTGCAATTCAGTTTAATGTGCAGTGTAATGTTTTGCAGCAGTACTTACTGTACTGCTTATCTGCATTTACTTTGTTGCAAACAAGCCAGTGTCACAATGTCAGCCTTTAGTTAAATGAACTGTTAAGAGTCTACCAACTCATTTCTTGTGCAGGTTGGCAGATGCTAACTTTTTTTTTACTGTTGTATGTCCAGCAAAACACATGTAGGACACAGCAGGACACATGTTCAAAAGGCAAGTGATTGAATGAAACTCAGATAATTTTATGTCATGTAAAAACAAAAAAAGAGCTTAAAAGGCTTGGAGCGCTCGTGTCATGGCGGTAAACTGGCAGTAAAGGCGAGTGACACTGCAGTGGTTTGTGTGCTTCTATTGATGCTGGTCCACATCTCTGAAGATAGTGATCCTGATGTTGTGTGTTATGAACATTTCCACCGACTGGATAGTTTCTGAAATAAACTGGCAGTCGACTAGTCATAGCAGAATATAATTTACTACATGGTATGATCAATTAAAACTAAAAAAAATCTGGATAAAGGTATAAAGACAATACAGATATCAGATAACTATTTTCCTGAGTCCTGATAGAGATATTACACAAGGAACCAGTGTTTTCCACCAGCATTCAGTGTTCTGTTCAGCACATCTGCTGTATTCATGATAGAGAATTAGTTGTTGTTTTGTATGCAAACAGAAATGGACTTAGCTAAAAGATCCACCTAAGGAGACTAAAGAGACACATTTCCTCATTTTCAAGATGACAGAACAAGTGTTTCTGCTTCGATGACCTCAGGTTATATGACTTGTTCGTGGGCTATGTAGCTTTCATGATCTGCTCATGCTAACTACCTTAATCCCATTTTTCCTGTAGAGGAACCAGAAAAAATAGAACTCTTTACTTCAGGCAAAGCTCTGTGGCCTGTATGCAGATGTTAATAATTCAGTCGCACATACTACTTCTACCACCGAAGTGATGATCACAACATTCTTGACGATTTTATTTTGGTACATAAGCACATACTGTAACCCATCAGGCTTGTGGGCAGAGTTTCTAATGCACAATAAGATTAAAAGAGCATGAAGAGAAGAGAATATCAAAATACCATTATCCTCCCCGACCACCCAGCCTTGTCCTTTCCTTTAGGAGCTATCATACAGGGAATAAACACTTGTGCTGATCTGTAACCTCTTTCAAAAAGGAGACAAAAGGGGACCAAACTTTCTCGACTTTTAAGGTTGTCCTTGAGACTGTACCTAATCTCAGGTGTAAGTTATCACACGTTTCAGTGAGCCACTGCCTCACACTGGGTACTTCAGACATCTCCAAAGCTGAAGTATAATTTGCTTTTCTATTCTAAGGGCAAAGGCAGCACTGTTGTTGGAATGCATTCAGGGTGCCCTGTGCTTCTGGAATGATGAGTGTTATCAGCATGAGGTCAGGCTGCAGCATGGCATCTAACAAAGTAAAAAAAAAAACAAAAAAAACAAAACAGCTTGCTTTCAGAGCAGTAACTATGCAAAACCTTAAATTTGATTGGGCAGTGTGAGCTTTTAATGTATCTTACACATTCATTACACGTATCTTGTCTAGTTAATATGCCCAGAATATACTTTATATTGACATGTATATTGTGCTATGTGACAGGTGTCACTCATAGGGACCAACCCAGCGAGAATATATATCACTCCACTCCCCCCTGGCTCTGCAGAGCATTTTAGCATCTCTCAGCTCTTTGTCTTGGTTTAACGGACCACAGTTTCCAGCAAAACTCTAATAAACCCACTCTACATGATCTGCCCACCAAACGACAGACAATGGGTCTCATGCAAGAACATTTTTGTATTTTTAACTTATATCTCTTTTACTTTTTTCTCTTGGGTTTATCAAGTTTTTCCAAGTCAAATTCACCAAACTCTGTTCACTGTCACAAATTGCTTGTTTCAGCTACCTGCTGTAGAGACACTGGGATGAAAAAATTGGTCAGTGCCCCAACTTGTCTTAAATTGCTCATATGGCCAAAAATGAACCTGTTCTTATGAGTGGGTCCTCCAAAGAAACCCAATAGCAATTAGATGGTGGACTTAGTGGACCAATTTGCAACTAAAAAGCCATACATTTCCCTCAGGAATTGGTGGAGACGAAACTAGAGATGAAAGGAGAACACTATTTGACTTGATTGAAAATGAGTGTTTATGTTCTTCTGGGTTTGCTAGATGTGAAAATAGGTAAGGAATTGTTAACACTTTCACCATGTCAACAGGTGATAATGTATACATTTTTGTTTACGGCTCTCTCTGCTTCCCCCAGGTGGCCTAAGGAATCAATAAATTCTTCTTTAACGTTCGGAAAAAACATTCTTTATTGTGAATCATCGTGACCAACCAGCAGCTCTCATCAGACACTGATTCTTCCACTTTTAAGTCCTGATTGGTGCATGGAAATACCTCGGAAAAAGCACAAACACAGGCATTGCTTATGTAAAATAACCATGTAGAGCCCCATCGCTTAAATTAAGAAGCTGGTTACAGAAATTGATTTTAAGGGCCTTCAAGTTTCAAAGGGATTTATAAATAATCAATACTGGTATGTTTAGTCCAAGAAAATGAGTTTAGACATCTCATTTGTCAGGTCCAGTCCAAGAGAAGTTGTATTAGTGGGTTCATTAAGATGTTGCTTAACTGTGTCTTTACTGAAATTGAATTTCCTAAAAGCACTTCCATATATTGTCTTTTGAGACAGTGGATAGTCAATAGCGGAGCTCCCCTCTTCCCTAACAATAGTGGCTATCAGATAGTGGTGTCAGGAGCAAAAGAGCTCTTCGCTTAATTTTCCACCTACTTAGTAATGCTGCAATATATGATATATTTGCTGTATGTTGATTTTGTAATGGAATTGGAGAAAAAGCAACCACAGCAACGTGCAAGGGTAAACTCTTCTTCTAATTCCAACCAATTAGACCGATGGGCTCCATTTAAGTGCAATTTCAGCACTTTCATCCTGGCAGCCCTTTCAACAAAACTTAGGTCATTCAAGTTGTTTCTCCCTTTTGTAGCACTGAATAAAGTCTGCATTTAGGTGCCTCGTGTCAACAAATGATTACCCACTGTACAGGAGAAACTGGGATATTTTGAAACAGGTGAAAGGATATTTTCTAGCTGTAACTGTTGAATGTTTGCCTCCATTAGTGCTTCCCGGTAATCCGACACTCATCTGATTCCTCTCCATTGTAACAGGATTTGTGTTCAAGCCGATGCACCACTGAAACATCATGAAAGAAAAAAATATATATATCAGAGTCAAAGGACAGAGAAGTGTTGTATCATTTTGCGGTGATACTGTAAAAACTCTAAAGCTCCACGTTGTACGTTCTGTAGGCAAGTAGAAAAAAATCTGTTTGTATTTTCTATTCCCCAAAGCCTTCAACGCTCTGCTGTTTCTGCTTTTTATGATCTCTGGCTCTGATTGTCTGCCTCTGTGTGTTGTGTACCTTTAAGCTTTGCCTGGGTGTTTGGATATGTGTGCATATGTGCCTGTGTGAAATGAAGACCGCTGGTTTGGCGCCAACAGTGACTACCCCTCTCTCATCGTTAATGGTTGTCAAAAACAGCCTTGACTTGGAGCAATGCTTTGAAGTGGAGCAGTGAAATCCTTATTATCTTTATTGAATGTCTTTTCAATGCTTTTAGCCTTCAAAATTAAACCTATGTGTGTCTATTGGATGTGTGTGCGTGCGTGTGTGTGTGTGTGTGTGCGTGTGTGTGTGTGTGTGTGTGTGTGTGAGAGAGAGAGAGAGAGAGAGAGAGAGAGAGAGAGAGGGTGGGTGGTGTGGTTCAGTATGAGTGCATCTACAACACATGAAGAGTCCAGGAACAGTAAGTCCAGGCACCAGTGCATCAATGGGTTAAGCAGGATTTAGGTTGCATGATGTTCACTCACAAGACCAAAGACAGCAATCCTCCTCTCACCACAGTGTCCCATGTGGACAAAGTTTTATAGAGGACACCCTAACTCCCCCTGAAGGCAAGTGCAGGACTGGTGCTCGTAGAAATACAAACTCAGAGAATACAATATCTGTGCCCTACATATGATTTGTCACTGATCTCAGACAAACAGACAGAGGGAACTGCAGTGACGTTGTTCTCTGCCAGTGGGAATGAAAAATAAGTACCCAAGTCCCTAAAAGCATCCTTTAAAGGGCCTCAGCCAGCCCCAAACCAAGAACCCTGCAAGGAATTAACTTGTCTGCCTTTCCAGAATGACTGTAATTGAATTATTGCCACCACTTTAAAACATTTTATTATACAGAAATACTTGCACTTAGTTTGGTCTTATTTTTATAGGTTAGGTCAACTCAATTGTAAATAATTACAGCAGAATAAACAATATTATTCTTATGAACAAGAATATTAATCTCTCTCCTGGAGAATCATGCATCGCTGTGGTTCATTCTTTTCATTATATATCTCCCAGGTGGGGCGAGAAGGGGATTTTTTATTTTTTTTTATAATATTATATTTTAAAAATGTATCCAAAAATACAAAAATATAAATATGAAATAATATAAAATATATATTTTACTGCTGCTTCATTTTGGGATCTTGGTTCTGCTCGGGGACAGGGGTGCACGCAGTGGTGACGTAGTGTTGGCAGATTCTTTTGATTGTATTTTCACTGAAATTGACATTTCTACATCACTGGTGTAACACTTCTTTCCGCTACTCTTATGCATACATGCTGGACACACAGCCTGCCCTGCAGTCCCTGTCCCCCTCCCACATTCCCTCAGACACACCTGGTGGGGATCTGCACTCTACTGAGTGCACGCTTCTGGTTAAACCTGTAACGAGCTCAGCTGCTGCTGACTTGCTCAAAACAGCAAAGCTGAAAACAAATCTTACTACTTACTTTCCTTTGTTTTACTCAACATTAATGATGCATTGTTTTTAAGATAATGTCCATCCTCTCTGTCTCACCTGTCTGCCCTCAGAGGCAGCACCCTCTCTGAGCAGATAGAAATAAGCACAGTGTGCTGACCTCCAGTGGGTTATTTGCTGCTCTGTGAGCTTAAAAATAAAGAAAATAAGAAAACACTGCAATGACAGGAGAATATCTCCCCAGTACCATGAAAACCTTCAGTGCCAGTTAATCACTTAGATCTTCAAATGTGGTGACATCACTATAAAGAAGTTCATCTGCAGGTCAGACAGATTACAGATTTGGCTGGCCAAACTTATTTGGAAGACAAAATGAAAGTGGTCGGTAAAATTACAACTCAAACTTTTGGAAATATCCATCACCGTTTAAAGGCTGACTTCCTGGTTCTTTTTGGACAGTTTTCTTTTGCAAGGACAGATTGTTACGTACATTTTAGGTGCTCTATTTTTTGGTGTTGCCTTGAAAGTAAGTGGCTTTAATATTCCGGAACCATATTTTTGATATTGATGATGGGCATAGATCAGGAAGTGTTATGGTGTAGGAAACGAGTGATGAGTGAGACTTACTTCATTGGCCCCTTGCAGTTCTTGTAAAGAGAGAGAAGGAGGCAAGAGAGCAGGAAAGCATTGTTGAGGGGAAGTTGTTAAAAACTGAGACAAAGAGGAAAGAAAGTGTTTGACACACCTTTTTGTAGAAAACACAGGAAATTGGATGAGACAAGGCACTGCCTTTGTTCTTGAACTGAAGTTATAATAACTTTGTTTATGACTTTGTTTTCAGGATAAAAATGGCAAAAAAAAATATATATATATATAAAAGTAAGACTGAAGTTGCAAGCTAGAATCATTCTTAGTCTCAACATACTTTCAATTCCACTTAAACCCACATTACACCAAAAGAAAGTACATCCCTGAACTGCTTCTACTTCAAAACCAGGCTCAAAGATTGAAACCCACATAGGATTACTCTTGTTTTAACCTCTTATTTTTGCTTTTTTTTTTTTTAATGTTTAACATAGTCTGTAAACCACACAAGGACTGCGACATACAACCCCGACTCCAAAAAAGTTGGGATGGCTCTATGAGTGGATCATAGATGGATGTTCCTCCCAGTGTAGCACACAGTCCAAGTAGTTTCTCAGAGTATTGTCTAGAAAGGATTTTGTGATGCAAGCCTCGCTTTTTTTTTTTTTTTTTTGTCAGAAATGACACCATTGCCTGCTGACAGCTGCTCAGTGGCCTCAGAGGGACTCCAGGAAAACTTCTAACAGATCCTCCCCATTGCACCCAAATGTGCCTTTAGAACTCTGTTGGAATTCCATCAGTAGCGGGAGCGAGGCCTAGAGACACATGCTGTACGACACTTGTGAGCTCCTGCGGGGTGAGAGGTCTATCATCCCCCCCCCCCCCCCCCCCCCCCCGCGGACTCTGGGCAGTCAATGAAACAAATTCTCAGCACACCACCTGTCACTATGCAACGCAGCATCTAAATCATTTGCCAGAATCTTTATTGGTGCCTTCTCTGACAGCACAGACCTGAATGACAGTCTAAAATGTAAAGGTTGTTGAAAGCGAGGCAGAGATAGAGAGAGGCAGAGCGAGGGTGCTAAATGAAACTTCATCCTTTGAAAAAACCCTTCTGACTATGGAGGCATTCGGCCCTTTTAACTTCAATGCCTATAGGATCTAATTCACTCGCCTCCGAGCAGGCCTTACCTATTTCCAGCCTCACTGCCCAGCATTTTGCATACACCCACCATAGAGTCTTTGTGAAAGAACACAAAACTATCACAAGAGAGCACAAAACAGTCCGGGAACCTGCAGCTGAGGAAAATGTGCATTTCATTCGTTGTGACAAGTCTACAGAAAATTTAAGTGACAGTCTGAAGGAAACATCACAAGTAAGAGAGAAAGAAGACAGGCAGCCATAAAGATAAATATAAAGAGAGACAGAGAGAGCGTGTCATACAGCAGCATCCATGCCAGCCCATGTACTGTACTGTGCATTTAAGCTGGGTGGCTGCCAAAGCCTGAGGCCCAGGAGGGAGGGAGCACAGTCCAAGGGTACCTACACCATCTCCTCTACAGCCATGAGTGTATTCCAGTGTAGTGGAACAAGCACTTACTAAAGGAAAGACTTAGAGAGAACAAACACACTCTGGGACACACACTGATAACAGAGGGGTGGTGATCATAGGGGAGGCTTAAGAGCATCAAATTGTCCAAAATGGAAAGTATGGTCTCTGCTGGAGATTGAGACATAGAAAGAGAGGGAACCATGGGTCT
The DNA here is from genome assembly GCF_051107435.1 of Chaetodon auriga. Classification (NCBI taxonomy): domain Eukaryota; kingdom Metazoa; phylum Chordata; class Actinopteri; order Chaetodontiformes; family Chaetodontidae; genus Chaetodon; species Chaetodon auriga. The sequence continues at coordinate 5,244,411 of NC_135085.1, read as the reverse complement.
GCTATTTCTGGTCTACTGGGGTGATCTAAATCTGTGGCTGGATGGAAGCAAAGCCTCATGGGTAATGACCCTAAAAGCCCCCATCAGAAGGAGACACCCACAGGTTTTTTTTTTTTTTTTTTTACCTTGAAATTCATGGGGACTTTGAAACAGATGCCTGAAAAGAAGAAAAAACAAAAACAAAAACAGACACTTTTATCAGCCAGAATCTTAAATTGTATGGGTCAGTTTAAGACAAGACGGATCATAATCTTCAATGTATTATTATTATTATTATTATTATTATTATTATTATTATTATTATTATTATCAGAAACAGAGCTCTGTTGCTTTAAGAAGTTTGACCACTGCCTCTATACCTATATGGAAGAAAACGTTTTACATTTGCAGCACATGTCACAATGGTTTTAGAAATTTTGCACATTTTCCAGTGATTAATATCACCCGTCATTTCAGATAGCTGCCGGCCTGTCATGTAGTGTGTTCCTGCATATCCCAGTCAACTGATCCCCTCACCCACCGGCACACCTATTCCCTCCCCTGCATGTGCACCAGCCCTGTTTCTCCAGTTAGCTGCCAGGTAGTGTTGCAGCTTTACTTCCTGTTGTTTGTTTTACTTTTCATTGGTGGAAAGGGACAATGCATAAACACAGACATAGGCAGAGACAAATGAAACATAAAGAGATGGAGGAGAAGGTTTATATGCAGCATATACCTGATGTGATGTTGATGAGGTAGATAAAACAGAACCCAGAAAAGAAGGAAGAAAGAGATTATAACAATAATAGCTTTAATAATAATAATAATAATAATATGCAAAAGGTTTTGTTTTTTGCTCAGAGTTGTTCTGCACATCACGCATGTGCTTGTGTACGAGTGTGTGCTGATTTCTAACTGATAGAGAAAAGACAAAAGAGAGACAGAAGCGAATAAAAAAGGTCGGGTCAGGTTAGAACGACCCTGAAGTTGGCGCCTCTGGGCACCACCCATGGCACCACAGGGGTACAAGGGCCCTGGCAGAGGCAGTGTGCTTCGAGCCGTGGCCAGACCCCTAGGGTGGTACTGGCCCGTTGCAGAACACATATGGCTCCTTCCTGAGCCTGGCCCTAAACCCTCAGCAGTGAGCTGGCGTTGTCGGGCCCGAGAGATATTTTCAGAGTGTTTTGAATCAAGTGAACTGTCTCTTTGCTGTCTCGTCACTGGCATAGATGGCGCGATTTAGTGAAACTTAACAAGCAATGACTCTTGGAGGAAATATATTATTTCCAAATAGATAAATCAAGAAGTCAATAAATAAAGAGTAATAATCAGAGGAAAGTAATCACCACAGCAACAACAGACAATTTTGCTAATAAAGGAAGACAGGAGAAATTGAGAAGAGTAAACAAAAAGTGCAGAGAAAATGATTGAAGAACATGAGTGAGCGGAGTTGATCTTAAGCACATGTGTGATGTCTGTTTGACTGCCTGCCTGTTCCTGACCACAGCCTGATCCCACCTTCGCCCGCCTGCCCCCTGTCTGCTTAGTTTGCCCTCCCTGACTGATTATCTGTCAACAAACTCTGCTTTGAACTGTTACTAAGTCAACAACTGATTGATTTCAACCGCCCTGCCTCTTGAGTCTGCACGCTCAGAATCATTACAGTATAGAGGATTGATGATTGATTAATTCATTGAGTGATTAAATGACTGTCTTTAACCCCCCTCCCCAGAGCACTATGTAATTAATAAAATGACACCAGTGTTGGATTAATTATAATTATAAATCAAACTGCAATACAAAGGAAGGTAGCAACCTGGAGGCTTAATAATGAGTGACTTAATGGGAATATTTTCTGTTTCTGTTCCCCTTCATAATCACTGTGCCCTTCTATGTACAGCATTTCTTGTGACATTCAGAACGGAGGTTTCTGAATATTGCCTGAACTTTGCTGACCTCTGCTAAACTCTCAGAGCCACACTCTGTCCCAGCAGTACGTCATATGTCAAACACAAACAGTCCTGGTCTGATCTACTACACTGCAGGTGTTTGGGAGTGTAGCGAACCGTGTGAGGCAGTAGGACAGTTGATTTAAAGGTACCCTGTGGAGTTTGCATTACACTTTGTGTATCCAAGAGGCCGCACAAACATTCCCTTCTGTTCCACTTGTCTCTGTAACTTAATGCCACCTCTCATTAAGCATTTCTTTCATTGATCTCTCTGAAAATGAAGCATGTTCCTGGTGTACTTTCCATATTCTAAGATAAATCAGCATCTACATAAGCACTTGCCATTAGAAACTGAAACCATTATAATTTCAGCAAGGTTAAAATGCGACTTTGTGAGTTTACAGAAAACTACAACCTGATCCCTGTGGTGCCCGCCATGGTGATCCTAACGCAAATCAGAACACAAAAGTGGACCAAAGCACTGGATGAGCGGCTTGAATTGGCATCAGTGGGCACCACTATGGAGTCCAGTATCAGGCTTCATGACCAGTGTTCTCCTGCCAACGTTAGTAGTACAAGAGACAAGCAAAACATCAATAGCTTAGTAGTACCACAGGTGGTCAAACGGCTGTTTCCTAGGTTCTTGTGAAGTTGATATATACCATGGAGGGCTCTCACCCAGTGATGTGCTCACCAGTTGGTGAAAAGACTTTCATTTTAGCTTCCATTCAAATGTTTGTGGATGTGATTATTTTTTTAATCTAATCCCCTTTTCAGATCTTATGTATGACAATTCCATCAGGTTAAAGGCCCGTTTTAACATGAAAAAAGCTGTCATATCATTCCCCCACAGCAACATTCATACAGGTTTAATTGCAGCTTTGCTCTGCTTGTGTGGCTTCAAATGATGTGAAATAGCAAAGAGGGGTTAATATTCATCCTAGACAAATGGTGTGACATGTTGAAGTGTGCATTTTTGTTCATTTTGGATCCACAGTTTTAAAAAAAGCGAGCATTTTGCTGAATACTAATGTGCTGCTGCAAAACGTGTGTCAAAGGTGAAAAGCAGCAAAGTGGGAAGAGGAGTGACCAGCAAGTGTTTCACTCTGTCTGACAGCCATGTTGAAAAACACAGAACAGATGGTCTCTTCCTTAATTCTCTAAAATAACCACACAGTTGCTATGCTAACTTCTGGGGCTGGAATACTGCTTATTGTAAAACCACATATGATATACAGTAGACAAGCCATATTATACATAATATATCCATGAAGACACTGTTATCAATTTTTTTCTAATGTTAATAGTGTTAGTCTACCTTCATGGAGGTTGTAGAAGCAGCAACTAATTATGGCTGTGGTAGCAAAAGAAATGCTTAAATAATAACTGAGATATAGTAATGAGATAGAAATAGCACTGCGAAACAGTACTTTGATCAACAGTCTTAACACAAAGTCCACTTACCGGGTAATTTGGCCTCTAATGACCGATTCCCCATTCAGACATCTGATCAAGAACACGACCTGAATTGCAACGTTCTATGTGGCATGAACTAGCTTAAAAGTGCTACATGGACTGTATGGAGACACTGCACTGACTGACTAATTGTTACTACTGGACAAAAAGTAAACATACTGGGACACTGAGCAGACAACCACAAAAAGGATGACATAGTCCTCACAAGTGATCATCCTGTAGCAGACTGTGCATGAGGGCCAAACAGTCATACTAGGCTCTTTGTGCTGACAATACACAGTCAGTGACTTGTCATTTTAAAGAAATGTGTTCTCACTGGTCAAAGGAGAAAATCTACCTGTTTTGTTCCTAACGTAATTAGCAATTTAAACTGTTCTAGTGCATCGTAGCTACACCTTTAGGTTGAGAGCTAAAAGATCTTTCTTACAACGTTAACTGTATCTGCAACACTTAGAACACAGCCAAACTCTCAGATGTGCTTTGACGCACCAATCAATGGCAAGGATTTCTATTTCTAAAATAAACTAACCATATTAACTCCACCTGGGAGTAATAAACGAAAGGAAAGTGTAGGGGTGCTCAGGAGAAGAAAAAGAATAGAATCAGTGGTGCTTGTTCTGAGTTGCTTTTCTTTAAAGCAGCTTTATATCATTATATATTTGCGTTGTAAATGTTCATTGCATGACAACAGTTCAAAACAGACTGATGTGACTCTTAATACCATGGCTTATTCAGAAACTACCTTTGCTACTGCTGCAACAACTGCAGTAGCAAAATGAAAATAAGTCCTTACAAACCCAGAGCAGTCACATCAACTTTCCAAATGTGACACAGTGACAGAAAGAAAGAAAGAAAGAATGAAAGAAAGAAAAATAGATCAACCTACAGTGAAGTGGAAGAGAAACAGAGAAAGTGGGATAGCAACTGGCGATGGGAAGAGTGTTATTTAGCTGTCTCCCAAACTGAAGAAACCCCTGCCAGACTTGCAACTAGTACACACACAAACACACACATGCAAAAACCTCAAAGCACCTGCCAAACCATGGAAGGGGAGAAATGCGACTAATTACATCTCTTTCCAAGCCATTGAAAGAGTAAATACCAAAGAAGAGACATGCATATTCATAGCAGGGCACAGTGGGATTGGCTTGGCTGTTGAAAATCATCCAGAGTGAGATTGTGAAGCGGGGAGAGAGGAAGCTTTTGACACAACAAATTGATGATTATCAGACATACAGGAAGAGGCACATGGACCAACAGACAGATTCAGAGAAGCAGCATGAACACCACACGGCAAGTCTTCTCAAAGCCGCCTGCTGGTTTTGAACAGATGACGATGCATCACACATCGGCTTTTGATTTGGTTTAATAGACTGTGCAGTCATGAAACTTTGGCACCTAATTAGCATACCACTGTATTTTAATACAGCCTTATTTAAATAATGAAAGCAGTGAAATTTAAACTGTGATGATACCCCGTTGTTCAAGGACATGAAGACCGTTTTCCACCACTTGAGCATTTAATTGTTATCGACTCTGTGGCTTAGGTCCTTAGTCTGTACATTCTGAATCTTATATTACAGAGTATTTAAAAACAAAATGTAATATCCAGCTTTTAACTCTCTTACTCGCATCCAAATGTGAAACTCTAATAGATTTGGAAATATATCCTAACACATATAGTGGTTGCACTTGCATATCATAGAAGAGTGAACGATTGACCTTGGTGGAGATCTGCAAAGTCTAGGTGCTCGTCCGCTTTCTCTGATGTATTTGTGTAACAGAATTTGCACAGTGTTTGATTCCATTTGCCACGAATCTGTGTATTTGCCCATGGGCTCCATCTTTCAGCAGGTAGTTGTGAAAACTTTGCCAGTAGGCCTTTTTCACAGCAGATATTTTCCAGTTGGCAGAGTAGGAAAAACCACAGGTGTTACTGATAATGTTTGTGATGGCTCTGTTGTATTCAGTGTGCCATGGCAGGAAGCCAGCATGAACAAAAGGAGTTCAGCCTTCGTTAGGTTTATTATTTACACCTGTGCTTTTGCTACTGTGACATGTCAACATGTCTTCTGTGAAAAAAAGCCTACTCAACAGAGGAATGCCTGAGGCAGAAATGTCATGAACAGATACCAGTAAGTCCTTTGTATGAATGCTTGGTGTTGTGACTTACTGTAAAAGTGCTCAGAAGTGAATGGGTGGAATTGATTCATTTTGTAGTGTTGTGGGTCTGAGGTAACTATGACTGACTAGAATGTACAATATATCCTGTTTGCTTTCAGATCTTTTCATTTTTCTCAAAAAGAAAAAAAAAAAGAGGATTTGTAGCTGAATGGAAAATGTTCCAAATTCAGTCCTGCACAGTAGGTTCATCTTACCCAGACACTAAATGGTTAATCTGACACACTACATAGTTTGTTACACACAACCATGTGAAAAGTTTTTCTTGGAAACTGTTTGGAAAAGGTCAGGCACTTTCAAAAAAATACTTGGCAAGTGATTGAATGAACCATCTGTCTATCACTGTCTATCACTTCAACCAATTAAATCAACAAGACATGTAGTCGGACAGCCAAAGCCAGGGGAGAAGAGCAAAAAGATTTTTCTTCCATGCTGATGTTTGCTCTTCTCTCAATGAAGAAATACTAGATAGAACTGATGCTAAAGCATCTACGCTAACCTCTCGAAGAGCTACTGTTGTCCCTGTAGTCACACTTGAACCACGTCCACTGATAGGAAACAACCTGTACATGGAGGTTGGAACAGTAGGTTTTTTGTGGCGACTGTAGACTAGATGACTTTTGCTACTGATAGCTCCCAAACCTACAAAATATGCCCCTAAGCAGGCTTCTAAACTCGTATATTGTATATGCACCAATGTACGTGTACGAGCTGCCACTGAAAATGATACAAGCTGAGCCGCTCTGGAGAAAACGGCATCGTTTTTTATCCCGTGATAATGCCGTCACATCATCAATCAGCCACAGAAGAGAGAGCCATTTCAAATTTCGCGAGTGTTCTTTTAAAGCACAGCACCCCACATGATAGACAGAGCCAGCTGATGAGCTGTTATCTGAACATTTGCCATCTCTTTTGGCTTCAGCCATGATAGGAGATTTTATTAGTATCTCTATGCAATGTTACATGATGGTACACAGGTTGTACTGCAGATGAGCATTTTAATAGCTCATAATTTGATGCATATATTGGAGCTGCAATTAGAGTTGTCACTTTAGTGTCATAGACTGTGACTGCATTACATTAAAAATCATGTTTAAAGGAGCGTTCAGTTGCAGCTTAAAAAAGTAAAAAGATGTCTTTGAGGAATAAAATTCCCATCCAACATCCAGCAGTGATTCCAAGCTGCTAAGGCTGCAATGATTGTTGCTTTTAAGGAAATATAATTTAACACCCTGACGTGTTGAAAATGAATGTTTAGAATTCTGTGGAGTACAAATGTTATGCTAAGAATTTTCTTCCGCAATGTTCTTCAGTGTACCAAAAAATCCTTCATTTTCTGTTCAAAGTCTAAAAATGCAGCACCGCATTCTCAACAGTTCTACTTTCAGCCTTACAAAAATGACATGTGGAATCAGCCTGTGAAAAAAACCCTTAATTCTGAAAATGAAGAAATACCTCACCATGTGTTTCGCCTTTTTTTTTCCAGGCTTGCAAGATGTCCTGCCAGAGTTCCTTCGTGGGCGTTTTGTGGAGGCAGCCCTCAGCTATGTGGCGTGCAACTCGGAGGGCGAGTTGCTCTGCCGCAACAACGACTGCTGGTGCCGGTGCTCTCCCCGCTTCCCAGAATGCAACTGTCCCTTCGCTGACATCAAGGTCATGGAGGAGAACCTGGAGAAGAGCAAAGAGGCCTGGAGCAGCTTCAACCAAGAGTTCATGGACTCAGGTAAAGAATGGAACTCTTAATATGAAAGGGGTAGGGGAGAGAGAGGGGCCAACATGCAGCAAAGGGCCACAGATTGGAACTGAACCCAGGTGACTGCGGATAGGATACAGTCTTAGCACATGGGGACATCTGCTGCTAATGCTGAACTAGTAGTTCACAGTGTTGATCAGTGTTATAATGGATGGTGCACATTTCCATCTTACCTACGTCTCATTCACATCCCTATTCTCACCTGTGCTGTATCTGCAGAAGCCTTTCTAAGCTAAGCGCTCAGTTCAAATCGCTCTGAACCAGTCATTGTCATTGCTTGACATTCCAGGTGATAAAAAGATGTTTTGGGCCATGCAAATGAAAAGCAAGCTGTTACCAGCCTGTATACAAGTTAGAATGAGAGTAATGTGTGTAACTACGGATCTATGAGTTCTGGATGGCTGCCAGATGGATCTTTGCACCAGCAAGGCTGAAAATACTGAAACATGTCGGTCTAGAAAGTCAAGAGGACAGAAAGAAGAAGCTGGATTAAGGATCTGACAGTGAGTGGTGAGAGGGAGGGGTGAGAGTATCAGTGGTCATAAGGTTACTGCAGAGGTGGTGCAGCCGGGGTATGTGTGTGTGCTGGATTTGAATGCAGTTGTGATTTATTTATTTATTTATTTTTAATGTGTTGAAGCCAAAACAGGATGTTATGTTGCGGTTTAAAATGATTCTGATAGCATGAATGAAGAGATGTTCTTAGTGAAAATAGGTGCTGAGGATATTGCACAGTCATCATCACACAGTGTCTTTAAAGAAGAGTTTAAGTGTCTTGTGTGAAAACTGGTTCATTCTGTGAAGCAAAAACAGTAAAAAGCATTTCACCAAAGGCAGGAGTTTTGCTTTTGTTGAGTGGCCTCTGAGTTTCACCTCCTGTAGGGCGGTCGTACAATATTTGGACAAGTAGGGAGTGAAATCCAGACACCAGCAGTAACCAAACAAGAGCAAAGAAGCTTGAATAAAACCCTCAGACCAGAAGTCATTCCATGTCTATTATTCCTCAGAAATCCCCACAGTTGACAACCTTCAAGTTTTTAATGTAGAATGTTTTTTTTTTTTTGGTTACATGATTTAAACTTGTGTCAGTAGATATTCTCTCCTAAATTGTAGCCTTGAAAATATGCTCTTTCAACCAAATCCTTTCAATTAATAATTCCACTGAAATTTGAAGCAACGGATAAATAAATAGTAGTTTGAAGTGCTGTTTGAGGCTTTAAGTTCATATTACATCAGGCTCAGTTGATACATACCCTTATTATTACATGATTGGGACCATTTTGGCTCAGTGTTGAGACAGGCTGAGGATGTACTGACTGTGTTACAGTGAATAACAGAGAGGCGCTCTGGACAGCTGGACAGGGACTATGTTGTATAAGATCGCTCTGTTCCAATTACAGATGTAGCAGGTGGGATGTTGGTGATTTATACCTCCGAGCTGGATGCAGTTTATTCTCAACACTGTTTATTCAGCGTGTACCTGTGAAGTGTTGTTCTAACTGTGTTCATAATCACTTGTGATATTTACTGACAGCTAGAGTGCAGTCATCAATGATGTGTGATAAACTGATTTTTTTCATACAGACACATCATAAGAAAGCCTGATACATGAGCATCTAACTGCATTTTACAGGGTTTATGTGTTGCCTGAGTGTATATAGTGTTCTCTGGGAGTAAAGACAGGACAGTGTCTTTTCTACATTTCCCAGTGATGATCTATTTCCCAATCAGGGTTGAGGGACAGTTAAAGTATAATAATGGGTCCATCAGCCAGCTGTTTCTACCCTGGAATGCTTTCTCAAGTAAGCTCCAAATGAGCAAGCAACTGAAATGAATGCAAAATTTCTCATGCTACAGCACATGACTAACATGCAACGTTTTAGTGTCCATCTTTTAAAGCAAGACCATGAAGCATTTGCTGAACAACAGCCACAAGTCACAATCATGGGATAAGTGTAAGTGCTTAAACGTAATGGAACAGAAGCACAAGTACGCAAAAGTCAGCAAAACTGTCAGCGATAAAGCTATATCTAGCTTAGCTTTGTTAACACTGGCTACTATAAGCTGCCGGTCATGACTGGCCGAGTAAGGCTGCAGCAGCGATACGCTTAATACTGCATCCCTGTACTGAATTTAGTGTGTCATTTGTAAGAGGAGGGCTGTGTTGTTTCCTTGATTTAAAGGATAATTCCATTTTGTTTGAACTTTGGTCTCATTTTTCCAGTTCTAAAACTGTAATGATAACTGATTGGTAATTACATCCATCCAAGTTAGCCAAGACTTCCTGGATCAATTTTGAGCCATCATGCTTACCATACTTGTGTACAGAGTTTTCAGTCAGGGTTAAGTGTTGGATTTTAAAAACCTGGTTGATTGTCTGACTGCCCTTTTGGACTTCACTGTTGAAATGTTGCTGTGCTCCCAAAGTTACCAACCTCTCAAAATGTGCAATGGCCCCAGGACACCAAAACCTCTGTGGTTCATGGTGAAGCAGTGGGTTTTGATAATTTGATTAATTCTAAAATTTGTCAAGGCAAGTTAAACTGACATGTTTAATGTGGTCATCTTCCTTCTTGTTCTTTCTATGTGTCATGGTGGCAGTGACACACCACTGCCCCCCACTGCTATGAAGTATCTATACTTTTCCCTCAGACTCTTGGTTAACACCTGGTTCCTGGCAAACAAAGATATGAAGGTACTTACAGAGACATATCTGATTGTACTCAACCACTTCAGGAAAACAGGCTATTAGTGTGGGTGTGGGATGTTATTTTCATTGTTTAGAAATCTGACTTTTGTTGCTTATGACATAGAATGTACTTTTTTTGTAGCCATTGAAAGATTCTCACACCGTTCGATTCTCTCATAAGACAAACCATACAACAGCAAACCTTTACCTTGTTTGCTCTGTTGTCTGATAGAATTAGAAGAATAGGTCATTTGAAGTTGTGCAGAAATAGTAAATGGGCTGTATTTATACAGTGTGGAGGATAACTTCACAGCAGAGTTATTTCTACTGAGCAAAGCTATCTCCGGAAAGTTGATTATTACAGAAATTTAAATGAGAATTCAATATTGTCTCAAATTCCTTCTCTAAAAACACCAAACGTTCCGACTTAGATTATTACTCAGTGGAACTCGGCCTGTTATCCGTTTTCAGCGTACTTTTTCTAACTGCTCCATTGTTACACCTAATATGCTAATGAGTGACAAAGTTTAGAGCCAGCAGAGTGAAAGTTGTGTCTCAGCATGCTGAGCCACAGTGACAGAGGCCCCATCAGGTGTACAGTCTCACTCTTGTTAAATCGATTTCCACCAAGCCAGGCGGCTTTATCGAAACTATTCATCACTGAGAGCGAGACACAGGTGTGTGATGTAATGGCGGCAGCGATGCAGAACAGTTCAGGCATCACTTCCTAAATTGTCTGAAGCTTCACCTTTTTTTTTCCCCCCCCTTCTTTTTTTTGCTACATCTCAACACATCAGCTCACTTCTTAATGACTTGGAAGGTGTTGGCGGGATTTAATTGGGAACAGGTTTCTGGCAGCTTTTCTTAAACTTGGGTGTGTTGTGTTTCCCTGCAGAGTTCATGTGATTGTGTGTCTGCTGCCATTTATCTGGAAATTGCTTAGTGAGTGACATTACAGAGGTAAACAGCATTTCTGTGCATTCACTTAGGCTCATTTTGACAGCACCTGACTTTGCAAACTTGCCTTTTTTGCTGCATATTAAATCTTTATAAAGATGCACTGACACAGGATTGAAAAGAGGGGAGGCAGGAGTGTAATTGCCAAGCTTTTCTTGTTCTGCTGACGTTATGGTTTTTGTCAGGAGCTTAACTTTGTGCTGTTTGTCATAAAAAAATGAGGTTTAGTACTTTAAGAGGCTTGTTTGTTTGAGTAAATAGCTAAAAATATCATGGAAGGCTCTTTGGTTCATCACACACACACACACACACACACACACACACACGGTGACAACACAGACAGGCATATACCGTACACCCACACGCATGCATCCAGGAGATCGTCAAAGTTTGATCTAATTTTGAGGGACACGCACAATCCACTTACACATTCATACACTTAACCAGACTCACACAAGGCAAGCTGAGATAAAAAATGAATGCAGAGAGATGAGAGGAGGGTAATCTACATGGCAAATATTGTTTGACTTTCAGAGCTCCCCTCTCTCACTCTCTTTCCCTCTTTTGCATCTTCTCTCTTTTTCACACTTGCACTCACACACATGCACAGTGGTTTCTGGCCTCTGGGGGTGCTCAGGCAGTTGGGCTGAATCTCCTCTGCTGGGATGGGCTGATAAATTTATTGTGGCGAGTGAAAAACAACTGCGAGGATTGTGTGTGTGTGTGTGTGTGTGTGTGTGTGTGTGTGTTTGAGAGAGAGAATGAGATTGTTCATGTGTGTCAGGGAGACAGAAGGAGGACAAGGAAGAGACGAAATCAGTGTGTGTGTCTGTGTTTGAGAGAAAAGAGGAAAATAATACCCTCAAACCTCAGCCACTCATTTCCTCAATTTAAGACCCGAAGCTAGCTTGATAGTTAGCCCCCCCACACACACACACACACGTGCACACACACACACACACACACACACACACACACACACACACACACACACACAAATCGCAGGAGCTGTAAGGATCCCTTTTTTTCTTTTCTTTTCTTTTTTTTTTTTTTTTGGATAGGTCTCATGTTCGGTTTGGGAGGCAAGATGTCCTGGGAAGGTGTGAATAAGTTGCGTCTGGAACATCACACCTTTGGTTTTGTGAAATTGGAAAACACAGCCAGCTTCAAGGCTTAGCACTAGATTCCCTAATACTGTACTTGTGCCTATACAATGTGTGCATAACATTGCAGAGCCACATTCCTAATAGTAAGTGCTGTAATTTCTTTGCGCATGTCCTACCTTCTCTGCTCAGGTACGGTGACACAAGTTTTTACTTTTGTTTTCATTAGTGACGAGGAGTTTCTATGTGCTGTGTGTGGTTTAACTGAATATGAATGTTCTTAACATTAAACTGTGTATATATTATGTCTCAGCTGCTCAAGTCCCTTTCAAGTCTCAGATGGCAGCTTCTCCTACATGTTCTAGAACGCACCAACATTAAGTAGTTGTCCAAAGACTCTGTTCTAAAAGTTAAGGCTGTCATTATTCTTGATTTTCCTTTCTTTCTTGTCTTTCAGCAAATTGTGAAAAACCTACATTGTTCAGAACCGAATAACTTCAATTAGAGCCAGCTGATTTGAACACAGATGACCTCTGCAAACCCTGTAAAAAAAGATTAATTTAAGACATTAAGACATTAACCAAGCTCTGCATGACTGTCACTAAGTGTAACTCGTCTACCTCCTGTGTTGGCCCTATACCTACAGCATTTTAAAGCAGGTGTTTCAATCATGTCCTGAAGATTAATAATACATCTCCAGAAGCAGGCGTCTTCCCTGATGCGTTTAAACCAGCTGTTGTAAAGCCATTACTAAAGAAACCCTACCAGATAGTAATGCAGTCACCAACAATAGGCTGATATCCAACCTTCCATTCATCAGTAAGATTTTGGAAAAGGCAGTTTCAGCACTGCTTTCTGAAACAAATTTCAGTCAGGCTTTAGAACGTACCACAGCACTGAAACTGCTCTGACTAAAATGATTAGCAACATTTGACTAAATTCTGATGTACATAAGGTCTCAGTTCTTGTCCTCATTTGCAGCATTTGGTACGATTGATATCTTTATCAATCGTCCTGAACAGTTGATTGATCTCTCTCACTGTGTGTTAGTGAGCTGTCTCGGTCCATTACTGTTCTCAGTGTACATGCTGCCACTTGGTTACATCATTCAAGAGCACAATGTATGTTTCCATAGTTATGCAGATGACACACAACTGTACATTTGTGCTGAACCAAATGATGCTGCAGCTCTCGACTCCATTGCTGACTGTCTTCTGGCAATAAATCCATCGATGAGCAATAATTTCTTGAAAACAAAACTGAAATCCTACTACTCTGCTCTACAACAAAGAGAGAAATGATTTTTAATAATCGAGGGAATTAATTCCCTAGATTAAATGTGAAGTTACGAATCTTGGTGTTATCCTGGACTAAGCTTCAAGTCCCACATCAACCATAATTTTTCCTTTGAAACAGATCTAAAGTACGACCATTTCTAGATCAAAAAGATGCTGAAAAACTAAGTCATGCCGTTATTCATGACTACATTACTGCAATGCATTACATACCAGTTTCCCGAAAAAACACTGAGAGACTTCAGCTCATTCAAAACTCTGCAGCTCGGCTATTAACCAGAGGAGAGAGCACGTTAGTCCAGTTTTAGCTGCTCTGCACTGACTTCCTATAACATTCAGAACTGATTTTAAGGTCCTCCTCCTTGTATACTATGCTAGTGCCAGGCTACATTGCTAAATTCCTTGTTCACTGCAGATGTCAGGGAAACTGGCTCTTGAATATTTTTTAAAGAAAGCTAAAAATGTATCTTTTCACTTTAGCATTTAACTAGTTATGATTTCCTAGGTATTCCTAGCTATGATTTTATGTATTCTATGTACTCCATTTTAAACTGCTATCTCTGTTTTTATGGTCATCGTTATTATTAACAAATACCACCAAAAGGCCAAAACCGAAAATGTGTTAGTCTGTCTTTCAGTGTTCACTGATGTGTAAGCCCATTCAGTTCTACTGAGACAAACATTTATACAGGGTCCTATATGTATAGTTAAATTTTTTATCAAATGGAGCAGAGGTGAGTTTGTTGGATGCTTTTTTCAGCTGTGGATTAGTGCATTTGGTGCTCTTGTGAGTATTTCAGGTAAATAAACAAATAAATAACAAGGCCCATGTTTATTGTAACTTACTTTCAAGTTAGGACTGTCAAACGTTCGATTATTCCTTCTAAAAAAACTGCATCGGTTTGAACCCTTCAAATATTTATTTTTGTGCATTATGTCCATAAGAGGGCAAACCAATACATCAAGAGACATACTACTTATGCATAATTTGAAAATAAACATTTCTTTATACTTACACTTCCAAAAATCAACAAATAAAAACACAATCAACATGTGCGCAGTTTCCAATTGGTGCCGGTCCTCTGAAAGATTTAAAGAATTCAATTTCTTGGACAAACAGGAGAAATTCTGGTGAATTATTCTGAATATGGGCTCTATTTTCCCATGTTTTCGTGTGTGTGTGACGAATGGAAACAACAGTTTCTTAAACTGGTTCAGTATCTAGCAAGAGTGCTGCAGCCAGCAGCCAAGAAATGGGCTGCACTGTAATCCCTCTGGGTGTTTGCCCATCATTAGTGTACGTCCACTGACAGTGTTTTTGCTACTAACAGGCTCAGATTATTATTCTAAGTGTCTGACAACATTATGGAAATAATCCCCACAGAGATACATTTTTGTTAAAGAGTAAGAAAGTTTTGTTTAACCAGAAACAGCTGTTACATCACTCTCACCAAAGCTACCAGACTCCATTCACAGAAACAATCATTTTATCATTGTAATACAGACAAACTGGACAGAAACAAAATAAAACTCATCAGAACCTTCTTTGTTTGTCTTCCACTGTTCCAACAATCATCACCAAGTCTGGATTGGTCGACATAAATCCTTCATTTACTGAATCAGGAGAGGAGCAACAAAGAGGGCGGACATCAGAGAAGCAGTGAAAACAGCCTCTAGTATATTGAAATTATTTTCACCTAACTCAGGGAGATTTAACTATGTGGGACTTCAACAGATGAAAAAATGGTAATTAATTACAGAAATTTATTTTGTGACTCCTGTCGGTCATGCAATGCTTTCAGTGCAGCAGCAGTGTTTTCCCCACAATCAAATCTCAGTTTTTACAATGAAATATTTGGGTTTTTTACAATGCAATTATAAATTTGAATTTAGAATATCTGTTGATATTCTTATATTTTTAAGTAATTAATAGGTGAATCATACTGAGTGAGAATAAATGCAAAGTGATACATAAAAGTATATATTCAGTCAGCTGGACAGAATGGCCCATTACTACCAGAGAGAGCATCACTCTGACAGATTTCTCTCTAAGTGTGGCTTTAGAAGTTAATTAACTAACCTGAGTCACCACAGGTGACACTGACTCACCAGATGAAGTGCCAAATTTAAGAGCCAGTCATATAATGGGATTCTGATAAGGGTTAGAATTACCATTTCAGTGCCATGTTCCACCCAACAACCAAAGCATTAAGCTGGATCTTCAGGACATTACCTCAGCTGATGTGAGGAATGTGAGTTCATGGCCACCATACGTGTTGCAGAAGGTGGGGAGAGGGTGTAACTAACTAATGAGGTCACTCATACATGAAACATAAAGCAGAGCTTCTCAGTAATTGAGATTCAATTCCCTGCACCATGGGTGGAGAGGAGGCAGTGTTAACTCCCCACTGAGAGAAAGACAGAGCGAGGCAGGAAGAAAATTCCTAGAGCCTTCTTTAAAAAGAGAGGCTTTCATCCTCCGCTGTGCTCACTTCAGGTTGGTCAGAGGAGGGCCTGATGTACCATTAAATGTAAAGCAATAACTATCAGGACAATGTTTGATCAATCAGGTGCATGAAGCCTTGCCTTAGATATTTTACTGTCAGTCAGTTTCTTAAGAAACTGCCTACGTTGTCAATGCAGAAATGTGTGATGGGAGCGTATGAGCACAGACTATTTGCTTTAATGGTTCCAAAGTGAAAAAGTGGTTTAAAGTGAAACATTTCAATCATTTTTTGTTGCTAATTTGCATGTTAGTATGGTAACATCACTATTTTAGTATTCTCACTGTGAGCCTGCAAGCATGACACCCACTACCATGTCAATATTACTGTTTTTGCTTTTGTTGTACTTCCCAAAGACTAGGTTGTAAATAAACTTTCAACATCAGTTTTGATCCACTTTACAATTTGGTTTTCTTGACAAGGAGCAATAGAGCCCCAGAAAGCTTCAAGCATTGCTGCAGAACAGCTTCAGAACAGCTTCATAGCTGCATATTGCGCAGTCCTGTTCATTAGTAGATGAATACTCTTGTTGCTTTCACCACACGTATACTGACAATGACATGCCATGGCATTGTTAAGAAGGAATTTGAGTATCCAAGAGGAACTTCTGTACCTGCATCACAATGTTCAACAATTGTCACACAGTGTTAATTGGACATGCTTTGCTTGTTGAACCAATTTCTAATGTCAGTGTCCAATGAAGAAACAGGTTGGTAATGTGACCATTAGGCCAGGTAATCAGACCATTAGTTGTCAAATCCAATCTGGCTGTCACCATGGCAGGGTGCACGTACAATGCAGAGCAGAGCTTCTCTAAAACAGACCTTCTCTGCTTAAGTATGCATAAAACGGGGTTTGCAAGTCAAAGCTCATCAATAAGAATACAGGGACACACTGAACTAATAATAGCTCTGTAATGACACAAGCACACCAGCATCTACTGGAAATCATTAAGTCCAGTAATTGCTCTGCCTGGTTGCATAGCAGCAAAGGAATGTGAAGGCACACAAAACAGTTTTCCTTGTCAGGGCTCCAGTATACTCCAGAGTCAAATTTTGGTTTGTTGTCAAATGGCACCATGGCAGAGTGCCTCTGACGGAGGAGTTTGTGGTAAACCCTGGAGAGTTTAGTCAAAGTTGGTTCCTTTTCACCACGACCACGATCTTTCTCAATCCTAGCCAAGTAGTTGTGTGTAAACCTAAGCAAAGCTTAAACCTGCAATGCCGAGCTGTTGTCTCTCCCTTCTGGCAGTGAGGGTAATTACACAAACACAGATGTGCTAATGATGGTGTAGGCTCTGTCTATTGCCCTCCGTCACTGGTTGTTCCCCGCTACAGCTTTGTCAAACCAAGCATTGCTGGTTGACATACAATGTATCAATTCCGGTGAACCAGCAAGGGCATGTCACTGTAGATTTAAAACTCTGTCATACTGTGAAACACAGAGAGATTTATGTACGTGATTCTCTTAATCAGCATTGTGTTCACTCATTTTGCAAAGGCTTGAGTGTAAGGGATGTTGTCAAAGTCCTGCAGTCCAGATTTAAGCATAACGGTGGCAGGTCAGACAAGTGGTGCAGCTGTTAGGGGCACCAGATCAGTAAGTGATAATATGGGTCATTTTGGAAGGAGTTTTGATTCAGTCAACATGGAACATGGAATTTAATGAGGTTTGTCGGTTGTACTTGAGGTACTTTCTCATGAAGTCCCTATTAACTTCCATTCATTGTATTTGGGTAGAGATAGATATCTCAAAAACAAAAGCTATCTGCATAGCTAAGTATGACTAGAGGGAAGTGGGACCATATTTATTTATTTTTTATTTTATTTTCCATCTGGGTGAATAGGCAATTCACACAACTCACAGCCTGCAGTGCAACTTTCAGTGTGTGTTTTTGACTGCCGTTGGTAATAGTGTGTAAAGTGACCTCCTTTGCTTGTTCATTATGACATCTGTAATACTCATGTTAACAGCAATGAACTTGTGTGTAAACACAGCTGCACAAAGTGTTCAACGCCCTTCGCTTATGTTCCTCTTGCTTGGTGCTACATTCAGATGTGTGACAGTCAGCACTATTCAACCATCATCTCCTTGTTACGACTGGCAGCCATATGTCATGGATGAATCCATAAATCCTGCTCATAAATGTTTACATCTCTCTCTCTCTCTCTCAGTACATCTAATGGTTTCTTCACCTTCTCTGTTCTGCATTTTATTACGCCTCTTGTAGTTTTGCGGTGCTGTACAAATTGTCTAATTGTCTCTCTTCCTCCATTATGTTAATTAAAAAGCATCCCTGCAAGCTAACAGGGATCTGTTTGATACTTGGAACCACCTACAAATAGTCCTGGCATGAATTCCGCTCGACGCTATCAGGAGCCCGCTGCTTTGAATCTCTGCCCGTTTCCGCCTTTATTGCTGTCATAAAGCATGCTGTCTCGGGGTGTAGATGTAGCACATGCACTTCCTGTATTTGTCAAAAAACAAAAGAAGGAGGGATTATTTTAGTCCCAGAGATGGATTTCGTCTTGGCTCAAGATTTGGCAATACTTCCTCCACTTTCTCATTCCGTTTTTCTCATTTATTTCACAGGAGGACTGTGTTTGGCACAGGCGGTCTTCTTTGCTTCTTCTTTATTTCTTGCTTTTTTCCATTGTCTTTTTTCTCTTTCTTGCTTTCTATCTTTCTGTGCGTATTTCTTCTTTCTTTGTTTCCTGTAGGAGTCCATAGCCAAGTCTTTCTTCCCGCTTTTGTTATAGCTGTTGTCAACATTGTGTCTCAAAGCACTTTTTGAGTGAAAACAAACAAAAGTATGTGCTTACACACTGGCAAGGTGAACACATTGGACTATAAAGAAACCCTTAATCCAGACTCTGAAGCATGAGAGCCTGGACGTCATGGCATTGTTTGGAAACCATAGCAATACAAACACATGATTGCATATTTGAGGTAGACATATTGTAGCAGGCATCATTCACTTTACACATTTTGGGAAAAACAGTCAGTGTTTATAATTGTCTTCTTGAAATAAAGCAAATATTGATCATATTATTTCTGTTATTAATTTATTTTACTTATAAAAGCATGGCATTAAGATCTTGGAAAGCATTCAGTTTTTTATCCAGTGAGACAGAAAAGGGAGGATTATGTCTTAGAGTTCTGCATTCATGACTCACCATAAATCTAAAGGATGTACTTAGTTCTTAAACTCTAAACAAATGGAAACTTCACAAATCTTGATCAGACACAAAACATGAAGATACAGTTCTAATCTGTACTATAAAAAGCAAGAGAAAAAAAAAACAGAATGAAGCTGAGGAGAAAACCCACTCCAGTGAAAATCAAGTTTTTAATCTTGTTAACATATCCATGGGACGGTTATATATGCTATAAGACATATCATGAGTGATATAAGCAGTCAACACTATGGCTGAACAGGTCTGCTTTGGAACTGCAGTGGACCAGTGACAGTATCAAAAACACAAATTCAGAAATCCAGCAACCAATCATAAAACCAAAGGGTTGTGTTAACTATTTCCATTACGTTTCTAACTTTGTAGAAGATTCATACATAAAGTATGTTGTACATTTCTAAGAGTTGTAAGAGTAGAATAGTAAACTGACTCTAAGGGCCTCAGAATGCGGTCATGTCTGTAAGTGGCATCTTGGTAATCCAGAAATGAGAGGAAAACTACTCCAATCTTCCTCCAGTCACTAAATGGCAAGCTGGTCGTGTTTCTATACTTAAAAGCCAAGCTGGGACAGACTTTGAGCCAGGTGCCAAGCTATTTTAATTATGTGACTCTCTCTAAATGAAAACTGCTGGCATTGAGAATTGGTGTAGTTTGACTTGCATGATGCACTAATTCACAAATGATCATTTTAAAAAAAGAGCATCATGAAGTGCATTAAACATCCACTGTGTGGGATTTAGTGGCATGAAGTTGTGAGGATGCAACCAGCTGAGCACCCCTAACCTCACCTTCCTCCACATTGGCTATTAAAAGCACAAAGAACACAAAGAGGTCCAGAGTTTAGTTTGTCTGTTCTGGGCTGCTGTAGAAACATGGCAGTGTAGCTGCGTGAGGACCTGTGCTCTCTGTAGATAGCTGCCTTGCACAGATATTGGAGGAACAAATGAACATAAAACAAATGGTTCCACTTGTCTGGGGGTTTGCAGCATTGTCCATCACTGGTCTTTGTGTCTGGTGAAAGGGTTCTGCTAATGAAGCGCTCTGGTCTCCAGTAATTCTTCGCTTTGTGTCAGTTAAAGCACCTGACAGTCGATGATTCAGTGAGGAAATGGAGTGTGAGTGGTGCAGTCTTTCAGGTCTCACAGGCAGGTTAGGTGAGTTTTCCTTACATGGTCGTTAGCCAGATTTCCATCAGGTGAAGCTGGAGCTTGGCCTCCAAAAGGCCTGGATTAAGTTATATTGTGATTTAGCAGTAGGTTCTTCACAACCATATAGTGTTAGATGGGAGAGTGGCATTTTATAAACATCCAGCATATCAAGAAAAGCTCTTTCATTTCTGTTCTGCGAAGTTCTGGTTGTGTCACACCATTGGCTCATTAAACACATTCATGTAGCTCACATGTCAGACATCTAGTTCACATTTCTCTCTAAACACAGTTTTAATCAGGGCTGAAATGATTCATGATAATAAACATTACTATTCTAAAAACTGCACGTTTTAATAACATACAAGGTAACTTCTGAATGATCAGTTCCCACAAATGCATCACTAAACACGCACAATAACACACACACAAACAAACACGCACACACACAATTCATCTCTAATGGATTTCATGAAGCATCCTCACCCCATTATGGTTTTATTCGCTTCTCAGTGGCAAAAGATTAGGTGTCATCTGTTGCCAGGCTTGAACGACAAGAGAATCACATTAGAGATTACAAAGGAATAAAAGCTATTACTGATTCAAAGGGTAAACACTTAGATGAGTTAAAAATGGGAATATTTCAAAAATAAATAAAATGAAATAAACTTTCTCAGTCATTTGTGATACACAGGTTGACAGCTTTAATCCCTACTTTCTCATTTAATGTGTAGGTAATAGAAAAACTACTGAAATGAAAGACCTTGATCACACATTTCAGGATGAACTCTATGTGGAGGTATGCAACATTTCTACTGATAATCTTTCTTTTCTACTATCTTTCTTTTCTACAGAAAACATAACTTATTAACCTGAAGATTCGAGTCTTTTTTAAAGGGTCTCTACAGCTGTCACTGGCTCGCTCAGAGAACTTACAGTGAATTCACTTTACTTGGTGAAAACACAAAACAGTAAACCAGTTGAACATAGGAATGGAGAAAACTAACTTGACTGACCTCAAGACTGAAAATGGGTCTAGTCCCTTCCACTTGTGGGATTCCGCTTTAATGTGCTCCTCCATAGTCAACAGGCATGAAATGTCAGAATGGACAGAATCCATATTCCCATGGTACAAGTTGAGTGGCAGGTGTAATGTCTCAACAGAAGTTGAGGAAGACATTCCCTGGATGTAGCAGTGTGTCTTCTGTACTTAATTGCCAGCCAAAATGGCACATTGCTTGAAATCAGGAAGGAGGGCAGGCAGGGAAGCCTTGTCTGGACAGCCGGTGAATGCAAATTTGAGGCCAGTAATACTGTGTGCAGGTCATCCAGTGAAGTTCTCCTTGACGTATGAAGGGCATCAATGCTGAACGACAAGCAGAAGTCGGAGTACTTCACCCTACCCTGTCCTCACTTTACTGTACACTATGTGGCATGGCCCTAAAAAGTGTCCTGACTAGCGGCTCAATTAGTCCCATAGATCCGCTTGTGCTCTGTACTGCTTTACTCCTGCAAAGCTTCAACTTTCAGTTACACTTTTCCAACACATCACATCGACTCAAGGCACATTTTCTCACCTTCCTTCGCCTTTCTGAACTCACATTTTTCTTCTCAGGACATCATTAACTTTCAGCTCCGCTGTGTCCTTCATTGAACTGTCTCTCTCTCCTCCTTTTCCACACCTGTGCAATTGCTGGCAGCCACACACTGTTCATGTGCTCTTGGCGTGAGCACTTAAAGGGCAAATCTGTAATTCTTGATATGTTGCTGACTTTTCACATGATCTGCCACGTCTCTCCTGCCTCCGGATCAAATGCTCTGGCATATAGCCTAGTCACTCTGCTGACAGCTCTGGCCCAACAAAGGAAAAAAATGAACAAAAAGAGTGATGGTGATGGGCATGATGAGAGCAGCTGATATGGGATGGGTCAGTTTCATGCTGATGATAAAGCAGTGCCACACTTTAGTTCAGTATCCCTGACTGAAATTGCTTTGAATTTCTTGAAAAAGTGTGGATTTCAGTGTTAGAGTTATATATATATATATATATAAAAAGTTTCAGTCTGCCCGGAGGTCCTTGAAGAAGCAATGTCATGACCCAGACCTGTGGAAAGGAGAGACAGCTGAGCTCTGAGCTTGTACCAAACAATGTTTCAAGTGTGTAGAAAGCAAACGCTGTCAGCAACCTTTCCCACAGCTGTGCTGCCCTGAGGTGAACTGATGCGGCTGTAGATATAGAGGCATCTCTTCTGTGAAATAGGCATTTGATGAACACATAATATAAGATGTTCTTCTTCTGATTACCTCCGAAGAATAGCTCTGGTTTGTTGCAACATCCTTGTTATTCTCATGTTTTTGGCCATCACTCCTGTCTTTATTGTCTATGATCAGTTTTAAACAAACATCCAGGTCACACAAACTGTTTTGGAAGAGAAACTGAAGGCAAATAGTAAAATAATTTCCCAAACATACTTCAACCTACTGTACTTACTGTGGCAGAGTGGTGTAGATAAACTGTGGGTGCGTTCATCTGATTGTGTGGTTGCTTAAGATGTTTGCCCCAATCAGACTTCTCCTTCAGTAGCAATGCTACCAAATTTGAAATAAACTAAAATGATCAATACAAAATGACACTGTGCTGACTTTATATGGATTGATACATTTGTAGACATTGAAGTGTATCTCTTCCATGAGATGGGATGAATTGCCCTCAGGAAAGGCGATGATGATCCGTCTGTATGTTCAATGGCCCGGAACAAGATATCTCAACAACAACCAGATTGCCATTAAAGTAGATATTCATGCTCTACAGAGGAGGATTTCTGATTTTACTAGTTACACAATGACCTTTCTTCTGGCACCACCATCAAAATTTACATTTGGGTTCAACAAATAACAAAATCTGACAGCCAAAGAGTATTGCCATGGCAGTTTCTGTGCATACGGCAAACAGCCAGTCTACGTGTGCAGTCGCTTCACCACCTCTTTAAGCAGCTAAAAGCCAGATGTTCCACTGTTTATCTGCTGGAGCTAATTAGGCCACAGCTAATTAGACAAGTATAAAACTAGCATATTTGAAGAGAACAGAATTGCAGTATGTTTGCTCTTTTATTTTTTATTTTTTTCAGTGCACTGGTGTAATGCACACACACCTCATGACCTCCTTCATTTAAGTGGCCATGTGTTCTGATGTTTAGTTGGATGAGTGCAACCTCAGTCCAAAACTCAGTCAGTTAGTCAGTTTAGAGCAGAGCTTCTTGTTTCCTGTGTCTTTACTTTCCCTCTCTGGCTCACTTGCTTTGACCCCTCTTGTTTCTCAGACAGAAAGCAGCCACTGATCACTGTTGGAGTTGTGATAGGAACCAGCAGTGGAGTAAAAGCACCCTCATCAGTGGAGTGTGTGTGTGTGTGTGTGTGTGTGTGTGTGTGTGTGTGTGTGTGTGTGTGTGTGTCTGTATTCATTGAGGCACACACATAGACACCTACAAACACTGAGGTTACCAGGTATCAGAATAGCATAAACGCATTCATAAAGATTTATTTCTTCAATGAACACATATTGGGAGGTGAGTACAATTGCTTAATCAGAGAAAATCTTTTCAATAAACAAATTGTGTAACTATTTATCCACCAGAAAATTGACAAGATGACAAAATGAAAAATTAGACAACAGCATGAGGTGGACTTTGGGTGTGTTAAGACAAAAAAAAAAAAACAACCAAAAAACCAAAAAAACGAAAGAAACAGTAATTTTTGGAAAGATTTAGTGATTCTTAAATAAAAGCTTAAAATGTATTAATGGAAAACATTAACCACACTAATTCCATTCTTTTGTACTACATCTGTTTATGTGTGACTTTACAATATGTGCTTCTTTTGTGTTGGGAAATGTATTTTTTCAATCATCTTCAAACTTAGGCTCAGCATAATAATCATTAAAAGAACATTGACATTCAGACTTTTGTGATTTTGCTTATAATGTCTCAGGAAATGTTATCTTAGCTGCATGCATGAACATGCTAGCATGCTAAGAACACTTGCTGCAACTGGGTAACATCACAACATTGTAAGAATTGATTTTAGAACAAAAATGCTTGTTTGTAAAATGATAAAATTGGCTAATGTTAAAGTTTTGCGTGGTGTTAAATGTGAAGACTACTTTGAATAACGTCCTGGTCTACTGATGCGGATGTTAGTTGTTGACTTGCAGCCTGCATGCCAAGTACATTAAACTGTACACTTGAGGGCATAATCTGTAAGTGCATGAAAATGTCTAAAAAGACTAAATCTATGTTACATTTTGCTCAGTTGTGTACTTAAATTTTCTCAAATGTTTCCAACAATGTTCAAACCCAGAGAAATCTGTAATTTAGTTTGAGGTAAAGGTGCATTTCACTTGAACACACCACATGATATGTCAGAGGAAAACTGTTTGTATTGCTCATTCGTGATGGAGCAATTATTCATGGGCAGTTGTAGTTGCGAAGGGATGAAGACAGCAGCTCCCATGAACCTACGCCACTCCATGACATCATCAAACTGCATCTTTTGTTATTGTTTTCATTGAGGGACCTCTAGTGGCTGAAATTACATAGACCTAGGGCCTGTTGCACAAAACTAGGATAAGGGATTAAGCCGGGATATGTTGGTTATCCTGGCTCAACTTATCCATGATCCGGTTGCACCAAGGCGGGATAGTGGAAAGTGGGATATGTTATGGGATAAGTTACCATGGAGATTTATTCTGTGGAGCTAGCCTGCTCCAGACCAGGCTAAGTTCCAGGATCTATTTAATCTTATCCCTTATCTCAGTCAGCAGCCTTTACAAACGGAAACCAATAGTTACTCCACTGCCCACTACACATTGTTATCACATTCAACTAGACCCACTGTCATTATTTAAACATTAACACAAAACATAAGAATCATTCATTTCAATTTTACTTGATTTCATTAATTTCAATCATTGTAGATAAATGATGATTTTAGATGATGTTGCAATCATTAGACAGTTTCCCATAGACTATATATAAAATACACATCCAATATGAATGTAAATACACATGAAAGAGTAACATGATGTTCCTTTATTGAATAAGGATAAATCAAAGCATCAGTTCCTTTCTAAACTGAAGTCACACAGTAACTCTACAAGATAGAAAGCACAGAATCAAAGCGTATTATACAACACAAGAATAAATACACATTCAAAGGTCTGTATATAATACACCCCACATGTCTGCACAGTGACATAAATGCAGGACAAATCCGTACACAACAAATGAACAGAGAAATGAATGGATGCAGTATCTTCCCTGCAAGCTTGTATACACATGGTATACAGCACAAACATAAGAGGCCAAATCAACCTAAATTTAAAAAATAGAAACATAAAAAAAAAAAAACAAACACAAATTCCTCTGCCAATGCAGGACATATTTAACTGAAATTTAAAGCATGTTAACTAAAATAATTGAACACATATTGGTCCCTGACCAGCCGACCACTGTCGTCATCAAGGAAGATGGCAGGATTGACCCAGTCCATGTCTGATGGCACTCTTCCTCAGGCAGGCCACATTGTGGAGGACAGCACAGGCCACAGTGATGTCACATGCCCTCAAAGGGCTGACCCGTAAGTCATGAAGATAATGAAAGCATGCCTTCAGGAGGTCAAAGGTCATTTCAGTCCTGGCCCTCGTCCTGGCATGGGCATGATTGTAGGCCTGCTATGCTTCCTGGGGGTCTGTGTACAGTGTCAGGAGAAAAGGCTGGCAGGCATACCCCCTGTCCCCCAGCAAGACACCAGAGAACTCACCTGTCAATACAAAATCTCATCATCACAACCTCATAAACCTCAGAGTGACATTCTTTACACAGCTGTGATGTAAAAAGTGGTTATTGTGCATTCTTAAGTATTAGTCAGGGCACTTACCATTCTGCAAGACGTTCTTGTATTAAATCTTGACTTGCTGCCATGTTCGTTTTGGCCCAGTCATGTTTAATCAATCTATATATGTAATAAAACAACATACATGAGATAAGATCAACTTTATTTATCCCAAAGAGAAATTGTCAAGAAGTTATACAGTCTGATGGAGTTACATTTACACAATTTCACTCATATCTGCAGTCAATTTCACAATTTTAACTGATTCATAATCAGAGTACAACTACGTTTTCAGAGATGTTAATTACCAAAACTATTTGGATTGTGATGGTTTCAGCGGAGCAGTGAATCTGTATTTGTGCGCCACTTACGCATTCAGGCGGTCTGCAATACTTTGCCACGTTTCCCCTCGTTGTTTTAGGACTGTGGCGGTGTTGCCTCTTTTTTAATTTGGTCCTTCACCTCCTCATATGCCTCCATGAGGATTTCTGCTTCCGACGGGGAAAAGTACGGCGCTCTAGTTGCCATGGTGAATCGGTGAATCTGTGATCGACGGCGGGGTCTATTTGAGGAAGCCACGTGCACATACTTATCCAGGATGGGTTTCACCTGGCTTGATGAATCCGTGTCTGCTCATCCTGGCTTGATCTTTGTGCAAGCGATTAAGCCTGGACGCTCATGTTTTGGATTGGTTGAACTCAGCTCAGTCACTTATCCTGGATTTCGCAATCCTACTTTTGTGCAACGGGCCCCTAGTGTGTGTTTAATTAGAATGCAGTAGCTCTTCTTTTTCTTATTTTTAGTTTGGTTTTTCCTTCTCTGTGACTTTAGAAGACAGGTGTTGTATCTGTCTGTAGTGGATCTCTTGCCTTACCTCTCCATTCTGCAACAATAGCTTTCTCAACTCCATAAAACTCTTTGTTGAAGCAACACCTATGAAGGCATGTTGTAGAAGGGGAGAGGTTGAAGTGGAGGACAGAAAGAGTGGGCAGTCACTTTCTTTGTCTGTGTGTCCCAAAAGACTTGATGACTGACATTAGCAGACCAGTACAAGGGCCTGTGGGGGTGGGAGGGACTCTGGAGTGACGAGTCGACACACAAAGATGGGCACAGTTTTGATTTTTGAGAGAAACAAAAGAGCCTGAGGTGGAGTGAAGAGGCTAGAAGCAAGAAGCCCGAAAGAAATAGAGTAGCTCAGTGGTGCTCAGTATTCTTTCCTTTCTTTTCTGTTCTTTTCCTTTTCCTTGCTTACTTATACCACATTCAGGCCTATAAATAGCCCAAGGGCACAAGCCCCAAGCTGACAAATAGGCAGTCGGCAGCAGTTCATCTCAGGACGTTGTTCCGGGTGAGAGGAGGTGACGCCGTGGCTCGGCAAGGCATAACCTGGTAGCTATTAATCCTTCAACGCGTGTAGAGGAGAAAAAAGATGAGATTGGGGGGGAGGGGGTAAATCAAGGAAAGGAGAGAGGGGAGGAAGGTGGAAAAGAGGAGAATGGAGGACATGAAAGCAGACTTAAAGAGATGCGATTACAGGGAGGGAGGGGAGAACAGATGAGGAGAGAGGAGATGGGAGGATGGGAGATGATGTAAAGGGGAGGAGAGGAGGGAAAAGAATAGGGGAGAGGAGGGGAGAAGAAATGAGAATCTAGAGGAGGATTTCCAGTAAAAAGTGTTCTTCACCTAAAGGGATGTGAGGAGTGTGGGTCGTTGTACAGGGAGGAAATGGAAAGCAAAGGAAACATGATTAACTAGAGCAGAGACCAAAGAAGATGGACAGACAGCAATGAAGCGAAGACTGAAGTCAGGTGATTATTTGATTCCTCAGATTCCCTGTGCAGATTTTGTGATGAAACCATTCTTTTAAATCAAGTACTGGTGCTTTTCAAGCAGCCTGGGAGACTTTTGTCACAGCAGGGGATAAGACGAGAGTCTTTGCTGTAGGATACATAGAAATACACACACACACACACACACACACACACACACACACACACACTCTTGATCCCTAACCTGTACTCCTCCCCAAGTCTTCAGCAAAAAACTCCCTCTTTTCCTGAAGATAGAGATAAGAGGAGGAGGACATGTCATCGTCCCTCCTGGGGGGGGGGGGGGGGGGGGGGGGGGGGGGGGTTGGTCGGTGTAATAAACACTCTCTTATCTCTTTGCCTGCCTAACTTCCTGGAGACGACCTCCATGAAGCGTAACTAAGATGTGGTATAGAGGTGCTATGAGGATACATCATTTGCCAGGCAACTGCTGCAGTTGGGGACTGGAGATGATGCAAATTGGCTGGAATCTGTCTCTACTACACCGAAGCATGAATGGCTCAACCAGGCAGACGGACAGAGATTTAAACCCACAAGAGTTTATTATGAGGTCGTTAAGTGGTAAACATGCACTTCGAACTTAACAAGGGAGTTTGTTTCATGCTGTGTAGGAACACTGAGAGAACAAATTAAGGATTTAGTAAGGCAGGTATACAAGCAGGTAAGGACAAGCTGCAAGCACAGGTAACAAGGGATTCTATTAGTATTTTTTTTTTAACTGCAGTAGTTATTTAAAAAGGAATAGAAATTCATTACTGTTGCTATTTTAATATATGCTGTCTTAAAGAGTGAATATTATAAGCATTATATAAACATTATATAATATATGATATTATAGGAGTCATGCATAGTGACCAGTCCACAGAGATGATCACCTATCCCTGCAGTTCCTTTCAGCTCAACAGATTTGTCAGCACATTTTGCTCATTATTTTGGTTTTCCTGCCCACAAACAACCTCATTTCCTGCAGCAGCAGGCAGCTGCTTTCAGTGGAAAAGCTCTAATGAACCCAGTGTACACAACCTGCTCAGCACCAACCAGGGCTAAAAGACAGTGAATTTCGGACTCACATTCTTCAGGTGACCAGAAACAGAACTCAAAATGAATGATGACGGTGATCTGCCGGTAAAGTTTTTGGAGCATTCCACAACTTTCCCAGTCTTTAGTTGCACGTGTTCCAACTTGTTTGAAACGTGTTGCTGCATCAAATTCAGAATAAGCATATCGTAAAATTTGCAATGAATAATGGCTTTGAAAGAAAAGCTGAGGCTGTTTAAATTGTCTGGCATTCTAGACCAACTTGGGAGAAATAAATGACTTCACTGAACAGTCAAAGAACTTAACTTGGAATTTTTCTGCTCTAAATAAGGGTCAAGATGGACAGATAGGATTAATCAGACTAAACCCCGGCTGGCTGAGTCAGTGAATTCTTTTGAGCGTACATAGTATAAAGAGTGTGTTTCACCACTCTTTGTTGCTGTCATGTGTTTCCATCTGCTGGCCTGACTGGCTGGACCGAGGCTTTTCCTGGTACCATGTGCCAACACGACTCTCTGGAGACTCAATTAGAACACAGACACACAGGCTATCAAATGTCATCACAGCGTGTGTGCGTTTGTGTGAGCATCCTTGTGTAATTGCGCAAGTGTTTCTGCATCTGTGTGCATGTGTGTGTGTTAGTGTGAGTCACAGCTGCATACGACCAGGCGGACAGGCCTTCCACTTAATGAGCTGCTCATTAATGAGCCTCTACAGCCAAAGACAGCCTTTTTTTCTTTTCGGGGCCTTGTAAAGTTCATCCTCCCTGGAATGAACTTTTAGAGGGTTTGAGAGCCAGACAGGAGGACGTTAACCTATAGTCATATTTTCAATAGATATCCTTTGTTTAGAGACACAGGCTCAGATCTGTGTATGGTCCAGAATCCCTGTAGTCTGGTGTGAGTGGGAAAAGTAAATGAGTAACACTCACTGAATTAGTTGTTTCCATAAGCAACTACTTTTAAGGTGCCTTTTGAATAACAGGCCTGTGACAGAGTGTGGCTGTGGTTGTAGAACTGTATGATGTGTTTGTTTGAATTTTGATCATTTCACTGTTTCCTGAATCCCATAAATAGACAAATGGTGACTTTTAATTGGTGGTGCCTCTCGGTGGTTGAGGAAGCCAGAAGGCAGGTTTTTGCAGAAGGCAAATGAGTAATTAAGCAATATATGCAATAGACAATACAATCATCACTCATAAACTGTAAATGGATCACATGTAAGGTCTTATTTCCTGAAGCGTGTTGCAATATAAATTCTGAAATGTATCCGCTCAGGGACTAGAATTACCGCCTCGCAGCTGTAGCTCACCTTCCAAACAATCGCACTGTCAAGTCGTGGTGCAGAAGTCCTGCATTGCAGCGGACAAACTCATTGCCGGAGGAGGCCGGTATACGATGCGATGTTGGATTCTAAAATCCATCTGGATACAATGTGGATATGCCAAAAAACAGATTTAAGCTGGCAGTCTGAACAAGGCTTTAGTGTCTCAGCGGCTTCATTAATGAAGCAGCTGATTCGTTTAACAGTTTCTATCTGTTTACACCAGCCAGGAACTCAGTCAGGTTAATCAGCAGTCACAAGTCATTGTGATGGGATGATCACCTTTAATTTCACACCAGATGACACTGGATATTTATAACTCCTCATTACTCACCTCAGCAGTGACATCTTATTGGTCGGAGATAATTGGGACCAAATTTGCTATTCATAAATTCACAATGGGCTCTTCATTTGGATTTTTAATTATTTCCCTCTGTGTAAAAGGTTAAACGTGGGAGGAAGAAGAGAAAGTCTATTTCAATTCTTTAGCACAAGTTTAGCTTCTAAGTGACCAGTGCTAACACTTGCCAAATCCCTTACAGCGATCTCTATCTCTCTCACTCTCTCGGCCAATCTCTTTTAATCTGTCTCTCCTCCTGACCCTCAAGCTCCCACAGGGAACAAAGTGATTCCCGTTGCTTCAGTGCAGAGTGCTCAATGCAGTCTAAGCCTCTTGCAAACATCTCCTACCTTTACTGTGCCTTGGGCCCCAAACATCTCAGAGGTCTTGCAGGAGAAGCTGAAACACTTCTTTACTCCTTCTGTACTGAGAGAACAAAGATTTATAGCTGAGTACAAGCTCGTCATTGTGGACCGATATTTACACCTGTAATTGCTGACATGCTCGCCATAGGACACCCCCTGCTCGGCAGCATCAGGGCTGGCGCTGCAGAAAATAAACGTACTTTGATCAATAAATAGAGGCTAAATTTGGCATCTCGGCAGAGCGTGGACCGGATCGCATGTGCGCACCCAGGCTATCAACACTTCAATCGTCATATCATTCTCCATCAAGGGTAAAGAGGATGATTTATGTTACCAGGAGGGTGATTTTTGTGTGTGCTCGTTTAAGTATTCATAGAAGTCTTTTACAGAGGCAAACTGTGTGCATTAGTGTCTTTGTTACTTCAGCAGCTTTGACTGTAGGGGGTTCTGGGGATTCCTGAGGACTCAAGAGCGGTGCATTTTGTAAAAAGCATATTGTCAAGCAACAGTAAGAGGTTAATAAAAAACATCAAATATCAAAATTCAAAGATAGCGCAGGAGCGAGATTTCACCTCTTGCATCCAAAGTAATAGTAATTTAAAAACACAGCTTGTAAGAATCAGAAGGTGTATGCTCTCAAGAATTGAAAACAAAATTGCTTTCTTTAGGCTGAAAGAGGAGGAAATCATACCCTTCAGCTCATTCTTCAGTGAGTCAGTTCAGGAAGACCGTGCTTCAGAGAACGCTTGAAACACAAATGAGAGAAAAGCAAACATGACTAACTGCTCGTAGACCTTGACTTCAATAAGGAAAACAGCAACAATTGAAACATTGTAATATTTTGAGTACATAGTTTATGTTTGTTGTAAGATTAAACACCTTATGTACCTCCAAAGGTCTGAATGCATTCAGCAGGTTTTAAAAGTGGCAGCATGTGAGGTAAAAATAAAACTACAAAGGCAACATTTTTAACAAAGCAGCTGCCTTTGGGATGGATGTGAAGTGACTCGTGGCACTAAAAGAAGTCCGGACCGAAGGGACTGACATTGCAGTCCATAGCACCACGTTGTTTGCATGGCAAAAACAAACTGCTGAATTCATCATAATTACAACAAAGAAAAGCACAATATGAAGGTTCCTTCATGAAAACTCTGACTAAATATGTTCATCGAGGACCTTTTTTCCATGAGTAAGACTAGACGATGACGAGATGGCACCAATGTCAGTAAATACTAACTGTGAATATATCAACTTACAATATTGTTTGCAGAAGAAAGATGAGACTAAAATGCAGTTTAAGAAATAAAAACTTTACCAACATTTTTGTAACAAGAAAGAGGAAATGAAATCGTGTTGAAAATAGAGTTGCAAATGTGGGAGAAAAGACCCTCTCCTGGGGCAGATGGGCTCAGATCCACACACTTCAATAATACATGATTAATTACCTGCAGTCAACTGAGTCTGATTTGGTGGAGTTATTGCACACATTCAAACAGGATACAGTAAACCAAGCTGGAACCTTGAGTAACTAAAGCCAGCTTCTGATAACACACTATTTTCTGCTTTCATCCATAATGCCAAGTGTGGGACCTAAACTCTCACCACTCCCCATCTTCACACATCATTTTTCTGCACGCCATTATTTACAGAAATGCTGATGTCTCAGCTAGATTGCAAGTTTATGGGTGCCTAATGGAGAACTTTTTTCCCTCAAAGTATATACTGAGATGATTTTCAGTGCCTCTAGCTGAACATATGGCATGTGTTATGTAAATATGAAATATTCCAAGTACAGTTTAAAATCAAAATATTAACATGTAAATTACTCTAATGTAAATAATCTCATGATGCCCTTCCTCTAAATGCTGACCTAGCTTTCCATTTAGCTTCATAACCTTCACACATAAAGGAACTTGGTGATAATGTAAAAGGTGTGAAAACATAAACAGAGCGTTGCTATAACTTGGGATCGTTTGCAGCTTGAGCGGGTGCACCGTTAAAACCCATCTGTCTGCAGACAAACGCAGCACTGGCCCATCTGGCTTCCTTTTGCTATCCGAGACCTTGGGAGTATTCAAGGTTAATGCCCCCTTATTAGGTACAGCCATCAGACCCTGGAATGGCTTCCCCTTAATGTATGAGGTCTGCGTGTTAAGGAATGCCTTACACTGGTTAAGTAGAGATTTGCCATTATGCATCTGTCCTCCATTTATCCTTTATTAATAATGGGGAGACTGCTGCAGGCTTTCAAACATGCTGGAGTGGAACCACATAAAATTACAGTAAAATTAGTTTTTTTTAACCTGCTTACAGCTGAAATGAAAGTAAAGATGAAATTTCCAAATTCCGTTGGGTGAACAGAGCAGTACCTTAATTGCAGTTCACTGATGCACAATGCATGTTGTAAAAATTGTTAACTGACGACTATGGTTGTATGCCTGACTGAGTACCATGTAGTGTTGCGAAGGATGGCAGATTGAGAAAGGACAAATTAACCATAGAAACCATTAAAGAGTAAATCTAAACAAACAAATAGGAATAAGAGGCAGCAAGCAAAGTACAAGATGAATTAAGTAACAAAAAAACTGAATATTGTTTCATATTACTTTGCTCTCTCTCTCAAACAGACTAGTTTGTACAGTACATCTGACCACACCTGTGTGGTCATACCTGTTCCACGGGACCACACTTGAATGTGAGGTGGAAAAACCTGCTGTTACACACTTCTGCTGGCTCCCTGATCTTTCCAAGAATTCTGTGTATAAGCCTACTTCCATGTCTTGATGCAATGAATCAGATGAGTGGGGATAAGGGCAATAACTTCCAGACAGTTCCGGGTATTGCACTCACTTGTAAACATTAAAAGTAATAGTTTTGAGTAAAACTGAAATAGAGATCTGAGAAGATGAGTTCCACACTCCTTGCCAATCACTGCATGAACTAGTTGTGATTGTCCCCTTGTCCTTTTCCACTGTTGGAATGTGGGTTCCAGTAGCTGTTGATGATGAAGAAGAATTTTGTTTGAAGCATAATGCGGAGTATATGTTTACATTTTTTGAAGTAATTTGCTCAACTAACGCTGTACACAGCTCAGCATACTGTTCATTTTCCTTCTCACCATTTGGAAAAACATAGCTGAACTGCACTGGCTGATTTGTTTGCATTGTGAAAGTTATTCTCATAGTTTACTTGTGAGAACAGTACCATTTAAAGTGCTCTTGGTTTTTCCTGGGGAAACAGATTGATTGTGTTTTGCAGCTACTTATAAAGTTTGAAGCAAAGATGTCAAGCTTGCTTACATAAAAGACATCTCTTTTACAAATGCCAGTGTCTTCTGCAGTGAAACAGTGACATTTAAGTACCTAAATAGATGAATGAAGAGTCTCCTTTTTGCAGCCCTGTTCCCATCTCCACTAACACACACACACACACACACACACTCACAAACCAGTCCTGCCTGACAGTGATTCCCCACATCCTTCATCCAAATACCCTCCAATTTATTCCCCACAGCGACACCCTACAATCTGCAGGCAATAACACCCTGCAATGTCACATCTTCAGAAAATATCTCAATCATGGTGGATGTCAGGGGAAGTGACTGTTCTCCTGTTCTTTAGCAGCTGCTGGTGAAATGTCCTTGAATAACCTCCAGCTGCTCTGTTGGAGCAGCTCAGTGGCTGGCAGTAGAAAACTGGTTTTACTGGGCAGCTCCACGCCAGCGACCGCACAAGGCTGCGCTTTCCCAAACTCGCAAATGTGTTTAACCCCGCAAGTGTGAAGCAGAACATTGCTAAAAGGAGCAGATGTGATCTATCAGCCCTCCACAGATAAATAGGAAGAAAAGAGAATTCAATGAAAGGTTTTTCCCTTAGGTGGACGCTGCTTGAAAATAGCTTGCTGGCTATAAGCGACTGCTCCCCACCCCTCATGTTCGCCTAAATCCATTATCCATTTCTGATCTCTCAGCAGGCGTCAGGAAGGTAGTTCATCTTCAAACAGTTATGCTAAAGGCACAGTGGAGTCCTAAGGTGTATGTTTCAGCTAGGGTCGGCCAAATTTGACCTGGAGAATAATACGGTACCATGGTAAGAAGGAAGACTCGTGATTTTGTTCATGCAGGCCATGCAGTAGGCTACTGGAGGCCTGAGGCTTCCTGCATTTGGTTCCACGGAAAGGTAGATTGTTTAGAAAGGAGAAGACTACTAGAAAAGTGAATGATTTTATGTTCCAACATATCTTACAGTTGCTTTTATTACTACAAGTGCACTGCCACACAACAATGTTCACTCCATTTTTCAGTCAAGTGGCTCCTGGTGGTGAGAAATGCTGTGTGTAAATATGTATTGTACAACAACGAGAGTTTCCACAGTGAGAAAAAATACTATTCTAAAATCACTTTGTCATGGGTTTTCTTGTATAGGATAGACTCGTCTTTCATACTTTCATTGAGACAATGAGTTGTGCGGGGGGGCTAGCAAGCTAACAATTAGCTTGTAATGCTAAATGAGTAACTGAAACTAGGCATGTCATGGTAAACAAGTGCGCGGCACTGAGGACCCAAAAGTAGATGATGCAGACAGACTGGGACTGTTAAATGATTTATTGTCACAGTGAAGGAAAATATAGGCTTACGGGTAGGTGCAGTTAGGCAGGTACAGGGTCAGAGTCATGGTAATGTTCAGGATCTGGTTCTGGTGGTGTCAAAGCAAGAGGCAGAATGTGATAAATAAATTAGTGGTTAAATGAGTTGCATCATTATGTATGAAGTATCTACTGTAATTCTTTTGTGGACAAGTAAAATGTGTGTGGCATGTGTGACAGTCGATGTAACTCAGAAGTTTTATTGATCAGTATTTTCCTGTAGTTCATAAAGTTGAACCAACATTCTTTTCCTCTGGTGAATCTGATTTTTAAATGAAAATGACAAACTTGATATCATTCAACACTGTTAACATTTTACATTCTATCTACAAGTTAGATAATCCAGTGTCTGGATCCTCCCTATTCATGACACTTCAGTTCCACAGTCTGTACAACAGCCCTCATAAACATTGGAGGTTGATTTAGATGGCGATAGATGTGAGCACCCTTTAGCTATTTTACACCCAGTAGTTTCCAATGCTGTATTTCTATTATATTAGATTTGAATAGAGGTGACAACTATTTGCATATTGATAGGACTGATTCCACGCATACTGAATGAAGGCAAAGGTATAGCATTGTATCTAAGCCATTTGAAGGCATGAAGGGACTTCTAAACTTGTAATTTTGATTAATAGAAATTAGTTTAAGGGTTCTCTGTGCCTGTGGAAGTACTGAATTCTACATACAGTAAAAAGTACAATAAATCCAAAAGTACTTTTTTTGTGTCATTCAACAAGCGAAATCAAAATTAATTTAAAATTTGTGTCAATTCTGAACTGTTCTCGGTGCTATACACATGCTTAAATAGTCAAAAACAAGCAAACCACACAGACTCGCACACTCATTGACAACGACAAGATTATCTAAGGCACAGATTTGCATAATCCAGTTGAGATTGTAAAATAAGGCTTACAGTCAGTGTAGATATTGGATATACTGTATACACAGGCTGTCAGGCTCTGTTCAGTTCCATTCTGAACAGTCTTGGGTGCATCTGTTGAGCTTCATGTTCAATGTGTCAGTAGTATTAATCCACTGATACTTCCCAGGGACCACAGTAATTACAACTTGTAGTTCTGAGGAAGAATTGGCACATATGACTTCATGAGTATAAATCCTTCTTTCATATGACTGAATGACTGTTAACCTTGGTGCATATCTAACTCGCACAAAGAAAGTAACATTTACAATAACATGCACATACAAATCAGTCATTCCTCAACATAGACGAGCCATAACTGGCCTTTTAGTGGATTCTAAACCCAAAAAGACATCATGCTTGCTGGTCTCATCCTAACTCTGGCCTTCACACCTCCTCACTTTAACTATTTTTATATTTCTCAGTCTTTCTGCCTCATACATCAGGAGAGGGCTTTTATGCCTCCTCACCAACCTTGAACGAGAAGGAAAACGGTGCTTCTAGTTGAGATTGATCTTTTTTATGACTTGGTGGAGGCTGAAGGTACGACACTGAAGCATTTCTTTTTCCATGTTACGATCACCCACAAGAGCCCAATAAGGACACAGCTTGATAGTATTACTTCCCCAGTGTGTTGTGCCTGTGCACATATTGGTTTCCCAAACAGAAATGATTCCCATTTTTCACTTATAGCTGATGGGTTTGAGAAGGAACACCAAGGGATGTGTTTGAGATGCTGAGTGTAAATCTGTCACATATGTTTGGATTTGTGTGTGATAGCATGTCAGGCTTCACTGAGACATTCAGGTGACGCCATGCCAGTGCAAAGTAGGTTGTCTTTTGTGGGTTTTATTACTACGAAGTTACAATTCGTCGGCTCAGAAAGCCAGACCTTCCCTGCAGCAATTCCTGACTTCGAGGGGATTGAGCTGTCATTTGTTCTATTTGTATTCCACTTAAAGCTGAAGCTTAGTGATTCAGGCAATGAATTTGAATGAGACTTGTTAGCACATGGTGACCTGTCGGCTCATTAGGCGGACTGACATAAAAGGACAGCAACAAAGAGTATACCACTCTTGTTACTCAGGGAAAAGTAGTATTACTCAGGTAAAGTTACTCTGTGACTAACTGTTTTTCTGTGATTGTACGGTAGCAATTTTCAATTGAGATCCTTGGGGAAAAACCATATTGTTTGTACAAAAATGAAGAATCTGGCTGACAACTGGTGAAGAAAATGTGCTGTTTCCTGCCTATCTATTGTCTGTGGCTGTGTATGTTGCTGTTTGCTTCACTGTGATCTTAATACTACAACTTTGAGGTGCCAAAGTGAGAATTTTTAAAATCCTACACTGAAGCACTTCGAGACAGTGCTCGACTGATGAAGCCGTCACTTAACATTGACTGACTCATGATGGGAAGTTTAAAATACTGAGATGCTGTAGTTTTTATTCCATGCATTATTCTTCCCTATCAAAAACCTGGCACCTACATTACCCAAAATGCAACTCGGCTGCTGACAGTTGGGTTGTAGATTTCAGTGTGTTGTGCTAGTAGTGCTTGGACTGGGCTAATGTAGCCTTGAGATGCTAGCCTCTGGCAGAGATGAGGAGTGAGATGCAGAGGTCTGGAAATATCACTTCTTTTGAACTCCACAACCCCAGCCAACCAATGCTGACTCCAGTGACAGTGAGGCAATTTATTAGACCTTGCACAGCTCTTTCTGGAGCCCCAAAAGGCTTTTTGTACTCCCCAACACTTGTAAACAGAGTTTGATGTATAAAATTGGTGGAGTTTTCTTTTTAATAAAGCCTGGAGTCATGATATGTTAACTTCAGACATGAAAAAATCAACTGACTTTCAAGTTGACTTTGACCTCAACACCGGTGACTTGTGACTTCACTTGAACTTTAAGCATTTTGACCTACAATGATACAATATCCTTCACAAACCCAAATATTTCAAATGATGTTTTACAGAAAGTCCTCCCTTGCCTGACAATGGATCCGCTAGCACTGCTGACCAGCAAACAGACAACAGAAGATCCCTCTGATGTTAAATATTTGAATGGAAAGATTATGCTGTCGCCAGCAAAAAAATGAGGCTACTTGCAAAACACTCATCTCTGAACACACCAACATGTTCTGTGTTAAAGCAATATGCAGCTAAATAGGGTGCTTCTCAGATCAAGAACTTCAAACATCAAAGGAAAAAAAGTATGGAGCACACTGATTGGCTTGCAGCCTTTAATAGTTCAACAGACGAATGTTACTGTGTCTTAATCAAGAGTACATGCAGTACATGACTGCATACAGTCAACCAGGTGAACTTAAAGATGACCTGTTTTTTTCTAATGGAGGCTGCTGCAAAGTGTATTCTTTTAATTAAACAAATGAGAAAATAAAGAGGATATATAATGTAATACACATCAATATAACCGCAGTGTAGTGTGTACTTTACTGCATATGCTGTAATGTTGAAAGGGTGGACATTTCCTCCCACTCCTTTCCTCCCTCCAACAGCTCTATCAACTTCCATTAATGTTCTCTATATAAATGCATTCACCATATTTTCCACTTGGAGCGCGGTGTTCTAAAAATATGATACTCAAATTCAGGTCAGTACTTGATCTATGCCTAAAAAAGTCAGGTCAGTTTCTGAAGCAGCGCTGATGGAGAGGCAACAAAATTTGCACGCTGTTACTGCTGGGATTTCAAATGTGATGCAAATCTAAATGTAATTTCTTTGAATCGAAACAGAGTTTTAGTGAAAGAATGAATAAATGCTTCATACAAAAGGTAGACAAATTATGATTTCACCATTCCAAGAAGTCACTTCCTGCATTATATGAGCTATTATATGTGTATAATATTGGGGAAAGAACCTGCCATACACCCCACAGTATCTCTAACTCTGTGAGTCTTACAGTCCAAAACTATATCCACTTTTTTGGTCATATACTGTAGCATGTTTTGTAAGACTCCCAATCTGCAGAGATAAATGCAATTTAAATTTTTCTGTTCAAAATAAATATTTTTTGGTACATTTACTTATGGATTTATGAGTTCAGTTCAAGTTAAGTACAGACAGCGCTCTTGTCCTCTTGAAAGACTTGACTAATTACTGAGGATGTGTCTAGAAAAAACTGCAAGTCCTGAGGGGATTATGGGCTAATCTGAAAGCAAAAAGCCTACTTTATTAAGAGGGAAATATAATTAGAGACCATCATAATGAATCACTCACTATTGAAGACCAGTTCTCTACTGTTTTCCATTTTCTACCTGATTTTTTATTTATTTATTTATTTTTGACAGGATTTACAGATCGAAATGTCTGACAACGCTCCACTTTGTAGATAACTCAAGTGTATGCCGTTTACACTCTTCAGCACATATTGTATGTCTCCATAGGGTTCACAAGTACTCAGCATTACCTATCCTCAGGATATAACACTTTTTTCCAACTCTTCGCATTTAACAATGATCAATTGTTCACTCTCCCATGAGTGTTTTGCTGCTGTATTTTCATTACCATATATATAAATCAAAATGTTCACATTTATGTAAAAGATTTATGCTCTAAGTAAGTAAAGTGTTTTAAAGTATTGAGCCAGAGATCAATCAATCTGCTGAGTAGTGACGGATTTTACTTCAAAAGTAATTCAAGTCTAGTTTTAATGCAGACAATCTATAGAGACTGCCAAACATAAAATCCTCCCTGCTAACTATTGTGTGAGCAGAGTCAAGCATGTATGATGGATGGTGCCTTTAATGTGGTACAGACACTTTGAAGAGATGGAGATAGCAGCTTACTCGACAGCTCTGGACCCTCAGTTTTCCGCTCCGTCTCTCCCAGCCGGCGTCACTGCAGAATAAAAGAGGAAGCACACTGCCGCGTTCGCCTACAGACATCCCAACTCCAACCTTATTGTCTGTCATGTTTGCAACTGAATTAAAGGCACAGAGGAAGAGAGATGATCATTGAAGTTGTTGTTGTGAGAAATCATGTGGGATTTAATGAGAGGATCTTCACTAACATGTAACTGACAGGCAGGGGCACTGCACAGGAAAAGAAGGCATCTTCAGAGAAAGGAGATGTTCCAGACACTGGTGTTCACTGTTACATATGACAGGCAGTTGTAAACCCATCAATTCTAATTCCAGCTGTGACAGAGACGCTGTGACAGTGAGTATATGCAAGGGTTAGAACTAATTTGTCTCTTTTTGACAGAATGGTTTAATTATACACAGCATCCAAACTGCAATAGAAAATTGTTTTAAGTGAAAAGTTTATACATTGAATACTGAATATAGGAAGGTCAGAATGAGAGTATAATATTTTATTATATAGTTACAAGAATATATGAAAGGATTGCTGTAATATAGTATCCTTTAATAGTCTAGAGACAGACATCAGGCAGAGTACTAAATGTGTACACTTGAAAAAAAAATGGCAGAATTTTTAAATCGTTGGCTCATTTATTTAATCTATCCACCATACCTCTATTTGCCCATAGAAGATCACAAGCTATAAGTGGAAGATTTCTATAATTTGAACGGCTGCCTATAACAAGTCTTGACAAAAAACATCATAATTGACCAAGTCATTGAGGTTACGGTAATAAACACATGGTGAAGGTTAAGGAATGATCATGCTGACGGAGGGATGGGTTGATGATCATTGCATAAGCTTAACTGTGCAGATAGATTTACTGCAAACCTTAATTACACAAAACTTCCACTACTGTAATTACAGGTTGTGAACTTGTTAACAAATGAAATGGCTCCAGCCCCCATCCCGGCTGACATTTGTAGAGAGGCGGGATACACCCTGAATGTGTCACTTAATTACAAGGCGTAAAAAAATAATTACTGTTGGTTGAAAAAGGGAAAGTAACATTTTGAAGCCCTTCCTCCTCACTACTTGAACTTTGTCGGTCTATAGCATCGTCACCTGACTCACCTCTTTTGTCTCCATCATATAAGTCTAGGCCTCATCACTTCACTGTAGCTGTACATCATTTTGAAGAGTCATGGGATCACCAAAGTCATTAGGATTCATCCCCTTAATGTCTGTTTAAAATTCAAATGCAATCCAACCAATAGCAGGATTTCATTGTGGACCAAAGAGTTGGACTGACTGACCAACATTGTCCTCCCTGGAGCCATGGTATGAACTTGGCTAAAACCAAAAAGCAGTTAATGCTTGGAGTTTGACTGACTTCACTCTCCACTCCACTGCACTGCACTGTATATAGCAGTTTGGGCTCTTCAAATCCCAGCTCTGACTTTTTAATATCCGATGTCCTTGTAGGGAGTCAAATGAACAGGCCTCAGCCAGCCAGTCACTTAGCTGTCGTCTCTGCTTGATGATGTCATGAATCACTAACTCAGTGCAGAGATGGAGATTTCGGGGCCGTGCGGTCACCCATTATGGAAAACAACCCCCCCGGCCTCTTTATCTGATAGATTTTGAGTGAGCCAAATTATCCATAAATTTTGGACATGGAGTCATAAATGTCAGGAAAAGGGAGGAAAACAGACAGACAAATCCCTCCAGCGTGATGGCAGTGCTAATGATTACTACTGAGAGTGTGTGAGGAGAGAGACAAAGAGAGAGAGAGAGAGAGAGAGAGAGAGAGAGAGAGGTTAGGATGGAATAATGCCAAGGGAGTGTTAAAGGCAGATTGACAGAGCAAGAGTGGACGATCTGAAAACAGAAAAAAGGATAAAGAAATGGGGGGGAGGCAGTTGGGTGGATGAGGAATAAGGTAGATGTATGTGAGTTAATCATTCATAGAGGTAAAAAGAAAGAGAGATGAAGAAAGATGGGGGACACAGGGAAGGAGAGTGTGTTGAGGCATATGGAGGCATTGATCTCTCTGGCTAATGGTCATAGTGAGACTCACTGCATGTCTCTGTGTGAAGGGAAAAAAAACAATCCCATGGAGCAAACTCATTTGGAGAGGGTTTCAAATGAGGTAACACGCCACCCTGGCAGCCATTTTGGAATCTGTCAGACGAAAGTAGCTGTGGATAACAGGTTGTATTTCAATATTTGCAGAAATGAACAGTAATAGTGACATCCTCTGTGGTTTTGTCTGAGAGCTTATTACTGATCAATTTTGTGCTGTGCCTTTAAAATGATGCCTGACTGTCTCCATTATCTAAACTTGTGCTGTGCTCCCAAGCAATGCACAAAATCTTATTATAGATTCTAGTGCAAGTAAGTTTCAGTGCAGGCTTGAAGATTTGTACTTGATGTAATGGTGTATGGGATTCAAAAGGCTAATTTAGAAGTTTACATATTCATATGGATGTGGCTATGGCTATTTCTATGACTATATCTATGGTTGCGATTGTCTAGGTAACATACTTTTTACAACACCTAAAACAGTAAAATTTGCCAGGAAAGTCAATCCTGCCAGGATTTTGACCTGGTTCTTCTCTCCGCTATGACAGATGGTGACATACACCACGGGAATTGAAGAATGACACCTCACAATAATGCTCAGCCAATTAAACAATGTCAGTTCACTGCAGCTGCACATGTACATTGTCTTACATCCATTAGAAAAACATATCACAGCCTTGGTAATCATTACAGCCAATGCTCGTTCAAGTCAAAGGCACAGTCACATCAACTAAAGCCAGAGCCGTAATCACAGCAGCAGGAAGGCCTGTATCGCCACTTCAGTCAACAGCAACATTGTCCTTCTTTTATTGTTTCTGGACTATTTAGCTCATCATTCTCAGTCGCTCTTCTTTCATGTTGCATTTCTGATAGGATAGCTTCTCATCGTGTGTGTTCTGACCCCAATTATCGAAACACATTCATCATTTTGATCTGGGACCTGTATTATTAACATGCATTTTCATTACCACCAGTAATCACAGGTGTCAACAAAACAACACAGGGTGAAATCTTATTAGTTACAACTTTAACATTACGCGAACAGTTTCTTTAAGCTAGTTGAACGAACTAAAGGTTGTGTCACATGAAACTACATTATCAACTTTTGCTCAAAATGTGTTGATTTGTTGCTGCATTCCGTTTAATGGTCAGCCACAGAGCGAGAGTTTTGTTCAAACTGTTGTCAAGGCTAAACATTTGAATTCAGTGAAAAATGCGTAAAAAGTGACAGGCAATAAAACAGAAACTTAACAAAAACGAAATGATACAGGCAATTTTCAAACTTTGAGTAGACATTGAAAACAGTGTAAATATCTACTGAAATTTAAATAATACAGATCAGTACAAACCCAAATATTTGAGATTATAATGAGTTGCACATTCAGCATTAAAGTGACTCTGTCAGCAATCTACTGGTGATAATTTTATGTCATACGTGTTTGTTTCACATTTTTTTCTTGGAGCAAAAGCATATGTGACAACTTTTTGTGGCAACAGGCCGACAGGAACATGCAGAGACAGAAACCTCTAGAGAGAGAATGAGACAACCCTGACTCACTGGTCCAGAAGAGAAAGATCACAGGCAAAGAGGCAGACGTACGCAAAGAGAAGGATGGAGAGAGACAGACCAGT
Organism: Chaetodon auriga; assembly: GCF_051107435.1. Taxonomy (NCBI): domain Eukaryota; kingdom Metazoa; phylum Chordata; class Actinopteri; order Chaetodontiformes; family Chaetodontidae; genus Chaetodon; species Chaetodon auriga. The sequence continues at coordinate 5,200,294 of NC_135085.1, read as the reverse complement.
GTGTCATCTGGGATCACTGAGCACTGTAATAGGCTTGAGTCTCATCAGTTGGGCTCAGCTCAGGTCGGCTTGGCTGCAGATTTCCTTGCTGTCTCCCTGCCAACAACAGCACATGGGAATATGATTCTCGAGCAGACCCAGAACAATCCTAGAAGGTCTCACTTAGCTGGCTTTGGGAGAAAAGGAAATAAGAGGTTCAAGATTCCCTGAGGCTTCATACTGGCATAATATTTGCCCAGTGGTTCCTAATGGAACTTCAACGATCTTTGCACCGGAACACGCTTGGCACACCCAACACAGAGTATGAGCTGTGTCTTCTGTGCCGACATTATTCTCAGTGTAATTTACTCCAACAGTGCCCAATCTAGGTTCTACACACACACACACACACACACACACACACACACACACACACTTGTGAAGTAATAACCTTTTGATGCGACAGCACCGTTTGAATGTCTCTCTTCATTTTGGCTGGAGCAGTAAATGTTCATGTGTCTAATATAACAATGTAGATGCTGTTCTCAAGGTAGCCATTGGGGGAAACTTGACTGTTTCTAAAATTTTATTCTAACAGCATGAGGCCTGTGAAGCCGAGCACATTTTCTTAAATTTTAGCTTGGGAGTCTTAAAGTGCCTATTTCTTGTTCATCTTGGCCATGTTTCAACCAGAAATACAGGACAGCAAACTGCATGAACATGATGGTCTCAGAAGGATGAGTTCAAGCTAATCTTCCTTTAAAGTTGAATTCTTAAGCAATGAAACAAACCCTCACTCAATTCAACACGCTCAGGGGTTTTGCTGCCACAGCTGCACTTGCTCTGGTATAAGCAATATCTTTTGGTGACTAATGTTAGCTAGTGTTTCCAAACTTTACACATATGTGGGTGCGAGTGACATTACTAGTTAGTTGACTAGACCATATGTGAAGTAGCTAACATATGATATAAGGTGTCCGTCACTTAATAATTCAATAATCATTTATCCATAGCTTATGTTGCACAATGGTGCTTTATGCCGGGATGAGGATGGCTACATCACACATATGGCTAGACAGTAAATAGTAAAAATGTCAACAAAAGTGTCTGGTGATGTCAGAACTTAAATAGTTACAGGTTTCTGTTACAACCAATCAAGTGGTGCCACCATCATTTCCCATTTCAAGTGAATGCAGCATAAAATCATACCTGTGACCTTGTGTAATTTTACAGAGCATTCATGTCAGTGTCATCATGAATGAAGTCATCATAAGTTGGAGGTAGTAGTGAAATGTTTGTTGTATCCTGCACTCACTCACACTGAAGTCACCTAAGTAAGTTAACTTTAAGGCTTCTGACTTAGAAATGAAGGGGAAATCAGTATGTAATTATCCGCAATTACCACTTGTAGCCACAGTAGCTGCTGTTCAGCAAAGGTTATATAGTGTCGCTTTATTATCACATGTGAAATTTGATAATTATGAGCTCCTGGGATGACACATGGGGAGAAACACATTCAGAGAATGTCTGGTTTAGTGTTAAGGAGCACTCCATTGTCATCAGGAATTCTACTAAGCCTGTGAAAGCAGCTCATAATGTCTGCTGTGGTTCTGGAGGGAGCTTTCCAGCACCAGAAAAAAAAAAGAACCCTGATGATGTCATCAGGACTATATCAGAATAGGTGAAAAAATTACCAATTTCTAATGGGAAGCCTGTATCACAAACCAGTGGCATGAATTTTCACAGATGTTGCAAAGTGATCAACTCGTGTGGATTTTTCTGGCTCTGACCCGTGGAGACCTCTCATCTAGGAATTTGCTATTTAAAAACCTGTTTTTCTACAACTGTTTGACATCAACGTTGTATTCACGGCATTTTATGTTCATGCTTACATGATTCAGATGCTTTAATGGTTTTGACTGACATGTCGTTGGAGGTAACAGAGATGATGTTAGGTTTGGTTGAAATGATAGTGAATAATGATAATGAAATGATTTTGCATTGTTTGGTTTTGACACAAAGTTGCTGTGACAGGTGCAGAATCTTCTCAGTTTTTGGCCATTTGTTTTTAAGTGGGGAGCACCATAGAGATAGGAGAGAAGCTCTCAACATTTCACCACATGCTTTTATTGGTCTATCCAGCTTGTGATTATGGATTTTCTCTTAACTTGTTTGGGCTTTTAAAGAAAGAATTACAGCATCAATGAAAATACCCATCTGTAAGTGACACTGTGCTGCCAATTGTCAGATAACTAGGGTTTCTAAATGACAATGTTGCAAATGATGCTACTGTGAATACGATGAGCTTCTAATGGTGAGGTGAATGAGTATAACTGCAGACTGAAGCACAGGTGTTTACTCTGTAATGGCAATTCATTAGAACATAACAGCTTTTTTTGTATTCTAACGACACATGAAACTCCCCCAGCTCCTCAGTCATTACCTATGCATGCCACTACGAATAAAATACACTGTGGTGAATAGATATGCGGTCCTTCAAAAGGCTGCCTAATGTAGAGATTACTTGAGAGTGTCTATTTTTCTAACTTTGTTCTTTTTTATCTCTCCCCACCTCTGCCCCCCTTCCTGTCTGTTGAAATCCTTGCAGATGAATTCAAAGCCTTCCTGAAGCGACTGCCCACTGACCGGTTCTTGAATGTGTCCATGATCGGCAAGTTCTGGTCGGCTGACTTGTCTCTCCAGAAGCGCTACACCCAGCTGGAGTCCAGCACTGCCCTGGTGCTGGGCAAAGCCCAGAAGATCATCAGGAAACTGTTCACCCTGAGTAAACGCTGCCCCAAACAACCTCGCATCAGTCTGCCCCGAGAGAGGTAGCCCACTGGGATACACTGACAGAAACCAAACTAAATGAGGATGGCGTAATTTGTTATTACTGGGAGTTTTGGCAGCTGCTTTGTGCTGATTCACTACAGCTGTAGGCTCTCTAACAGCCCACCTCAAGCAGGGTACAGTGGGAGAAGTAGAGCTATCTGTCTGGAAAGAGCTCAGCTTTGAATTTAGCAAAACCCCAGAAGTTATACACACAGGAAGGTGGGAAATATGCCAGTGGCGTACACAATTACGCTTCCCTTTAAGGAGATCCCTATCCAAAACATGTATTTGTAGATTGCTGGCATTGTGATTTCAGCTGTTTCACCTTTGGGCTGTCTCTGCTGTCAACAGATTGTACAGCAGTAAATATGTCTTACTGTGCAAAGCTTTGAGCATTATAACATTATGAACAGTAGTAATATTACGTAGATAGATATAGCCTGCATGCACCTGAGTGGATCATCTGAATCAAAAAACCTCAACACTTTCAGATGGAGTGTTGATAATGGGTCTTAGCAACAACTGCATGTGAAAGTAATCTTTTTCAGCATTTTATATAAGCAAAGGCTGTAAGGACTGTAAGGACTTGGGCAGTAACTGAAAACCTTTAGATTTGTTAAAGCCAAACGGATGTAGTGTTTAATTTTGGTCTTTCCTTTAGGGATATAAACAAATATGAATACATTATTCAGATATGCACAGACAGCACGTTCTGAATAGGTACAGAACACATCCAGATTTTTGAAGTGATACTACAGTGTGGAATAAAGCTTGAACAATGTTCCACGGGTTATTTTTACTTCATGAAGCCTCAAAACTTCCGTGACTTGACAAAAAACAGGATATTGACAAGCAGAGCTAGGGACTGTCTCAAAGGGGGCATGCTAATGGCCCGTAGGAGCTTTTCATATGTTGTCAGTTGCTCTCCATTTAGTTTTTTGTTGTTTTTCATTCACACAGACCAACTTTATCTTGGTCTGATCACCTGTGCATGTTACATATAAAGAGAATAATGGCATTAAAAAGATTAGACAATTCTTAACAACCTCTGGCAGAAGTGACACACTCTTCTGCTTTAATTCCTAATTAAGATACAAATATAGATATTTGTGTGCAAACATATACACATGGTACAATTGTGTTACAACCCTAATTTTCCCGTAAATATCCTGTTGTGCAGAGAAAGTGCTATGTTTACATATCCACTCCGACTGGAGCAGTGACTAGTTATGTTTCCTTTGAAGTGCTGTACAAAGTTATAGAAAAACTATAGGTTATTAAGTTTGGTATTACTTTCGGAACTTAAAGAATTCTGTCATACTCTGTTATCTGTTATGATAACAGAGTATGACAGGACAAGAAACAGGATTAGTCAGGATGAACCTCATACAGGCTGTAAACAAAACCCCAGGTACGTCAAACTTACATGGCAAGGAAAGCTAACGGCAATAAAATCATTACCCAAACTGTTCACTTCATACATCCATCACTGTTTATAGATAAACTCCTTCTTCAGCTTTCATCTTTCGTACTTACAAAAAGATATGTACATTCACATATTCCATGCTCAATGAGGGATTATTAGCAACATTATGAGTGTGCTTATTTTCAGTTTGACCTTAAATAAAGTCACACTAAGCTGACACTTTGTTTTCAACCTGTTTGATTGTCTACCGCTCGTTTGTTGCCCCATTTGACTTATTTTGATGTTGTTGCACTCAGTGATCCCAGCAATTACCTTAGTGAGTACACTGTTATCATAACTGTGGAGCTTTTTCCTGTTTTTATTCAAGAGTGTTCTCTAACAATTTGAGAGCATGACTCATTGATTTCAAGCTCAGATTTTGTAATGCTTTCCCTCAAATCCTGTCCTTGCACTCAAAAAGCTCCTGCTTGCATTAAGATTTGCTCTGCTTCTCCTCAGAATGTAGGCTTGCACTCAGATATGCTGTTGCTTGCACAGATTTCCTGCACTATAGCTTCAGCCACTGTCCTCACACTAAGGTTGTTTGTTCACTTGAAAAATGTATGGTATCAGATTTCCCCTCTCATTTTTGGAGAAGATTATTGCACAAAAAGTTTAAGAGCAGAGGAGAAACTTGAGAGCAGACGTTTCATGAATGAACACAAGGAGTCTGAGTGCAAGGAGGGCTCAAGCCGAAGTGCAAGAAATCTGTGAAAGCCACAGTATATCTGAATGTAAGTATACAGTTTGAGCAGAAGCAGAGCTAATCTAAGTGGAAGCGGGGCCTTTTTCTGTGCAAAGACAGAATTTTGTGCGAAAGCGTTACAAAATCTGAACATGAAATCAAGTCATGCTCGCATTGAAATACCACGCTCTTGGATAAAAAATAGGAAAAATGTCCCGTACATAACCAATAAAACTGATGACCAGAGATAAAAGAGATTAATAATTAGAGTTTAAATTGTAACAACAAAAAAAGTGATGTTGCTTCCACATAACACCTTAATGCTTTTACTTCTTTATGTCTTGGACTTGGGGTGGAGACATGTGAAAGTGAGTGGCAGCATGACATGATTGCTTTGTCTGCAGTAGAAAATAGACAACACAATGCCAAGGCGTAGCAGAAAAATCTGTTTCTACAAGGTACAAGGTTCATTTATTCATCATGCTGCAACACAGGGTTGTACAACAAAAAGCAAGTTTTAGTCCCTGCTCTGCAGTCTGGTGGTACAGCAGCAGAAACTTCTGTACCACTTACGATGGCAGCAGGGTGAACACGCTGTTGTTCGAGGTCAGGTATTGTCTTTTAGTGTCCTTTGGGCTCTGTGCAGGGGCTGCACTACACTGATGCTTGGTGGATGGATAGCAGTAACGTTTGGGATGATCTTAATGTTACAGAGCCCTCCTGTCCTGGGTCATGCACATCTCATGCCAGCTTGTAATGTTCCCAGTCAGAATTCTTTCTACTGCTCCTCTGTAATAGTTAACAAGAACTACGCACCGGAATTTAGCCTTCTTAAGTTTCCTTTAGAAATACTGTCCGAACTTTCAAAACCAGGGTGGAGATGTGAGATGACCGTGACAGGTTCTCTATGATGCTGATTCCAAGATGGTGCAGCATGAGTGGCAGCTTGGTACAGCAGCTTTGTTTTAGTGTTTTTCTGCGCATTTCTTGTGTCACTAGTCTTGGTCGATCTTGCACACTGTGCATGTACAACTGATGAGATGAGTGATTTGCCTTTTACTCTTTTCCACACTATTTAAAACAACATCGAGAGATACCCTTAGATACGGCTCCATTGTTTACACTCTGGAACAGCTGTTAGTGCTGTACAACATGACTGTACTCCCAGTGGAAAGACTGGAGATCCTCATGAAAAGAAAGGGAATGCACAGCTGGGGCAAAGTGAAGAGAAAATATGGTACAAACTGTCCATACCGTCTCTTATTATGGGCGATGTGAGATCTCTCCCTAATAAGATGGAGCTGACAGCACTAGCCAGAGTACAGAGGGAGTACCGGGAGTGTAGTCTCATATGCTTCACTGAAACTTGGCTAAATGAACTCACTCTGGACTTGCATGTTGTTTTGCTTTTCAACTGCTGAGAGTGGACAGGAAAGCAATGGAGAGCGGGTAAGAGGAAAGATGGAGGCATTGCAAAGTTTGTAAACAACAGATGGTGTAATCCAGAGCATATCATTGTAAAGGAGCAGTGCTACACAAGAGACATTGAGCTGCTAGCTATTAGCATTTGGCCATATTATCTCAAGGGAGTTCTCACGCGTCTTTGCAATAACTGTGTGTAGGGCTGCCCACACAACCCAGGGGGGCTTCAAAATTCAATATTGAGTGGAGGAGGTTTGATCGCCATTCCAAACTGTCTGGGATGTGTTTGTGAGGAAGTCTAATATCCAGTTGCGGAGTGGTGGTCAAGCCCAAAGTGCTAAGTTTCTGTTCAGTGTCATGGGGGAGATTCTGTTGAATCCTAAACTGAAATTCGACAAGCAGTATTCTGATATAGGTTGTTATTTTCAAGGTGTGTGAAGACTGAGTGGAGAGCCATGGAGATGGCATCATCTGTGGATTGGTTGGTTCTGAATGCAAACTGGTGAGGGGTCAACCTGGCTGGGTTGTTGTCAGTAATGCGCTGGAGAACCAGTTTCTCAAAGCAGAGCGGTAGTTGTTTAGATTAGACACTGTGGAATTTTTAGGTATCAGGCCCAGCAACTTTAGTCAGTCACTCCCATCAGGGTTTTTCTTACATCTGCTGTGGATACTAACATTTGCTGGTTCTCTGGATGCAGAGTAGATTTGACAGGTGACTTTTTTTTTGAGGAGATCAAAGCAAGCTTAAAATGTGTTAAGGTCTTCTGGAAATGTGGCCCGACACATGATGGGGCCGCTCTTACTTTTGCAGCCAGTGATGCTCTGGATTGCTTGCCACATTTCTGCTTAGCGTTTTTGGTGTTGAGGTCTTGCTCAATCTCTGCTGATATCTCCAATTTGCCTCCTTGATGCCAGCTTTCAGTCTTACTCTGGTGATATTGATGCTTCAGGCAGCTTTTTTGGCTCTAGGTGGAGTTCTCATCTCTCCATTCATTCAGGCTTTATGGTTGGGGAATACTTGAGTTTGCTTCCCCTTGTTTTTCCAAAGTCTTTTGTTCTGTCGGCCAGGACTGTGGCCTACCTGCCAAATGCAATCGCTTAATCTGGGATGCTAGGATGCTCTGGGAGCCAGGTAAACATGTGGGAACAACATTCTCTAATTGTCTGTTGCTGGGTCAGACTGAATCTTATTTCACCCATTTCATTTTCCTGTGACCAGAAGTAGGCTAGCTAGTAGAACAGCCTGAGATCCAAGCTGGGTTAACTTCATTCTTATCCCAGCTCTCTTGCCACTCTTCCTGGGGCAATCACACTAATTTTTTTTTAATCCCCAGTGCCAGAATTTTCACACAATTTTTTCACAAAAATTCACAAGATACTAATTGTATGCATGACAACTAAGGTATGTTTAGGGTTAGCCAAGGATCGTGGATACAGTTAATAAAAAGGTGAATTTTGATTGGAGATCTGTGATGGGAATACTCTGGTCTCCTACAACAAAGTCAGTAGAATTCCATACCTTTAAGGCATCAGTATAGTGTCAGAACTGCTTGTCAGGTGGTAAAATGGGCTCATAACCCCCTCCGCTGACACCTGTCTGACCTTTTTGATGCTGAATTCTGATGGCTAGCCTTTCGCCCTGCCTTCTACTCTGGCCTTTCAAAACAACTATGAGCATTTTTGTGGAAACAGACAAATGATCCTCTGCTTATAGGGGTGTCATTGGTCATTCAAGAGGCCATTGAAAAATGATGTAATTTCTTGTTTAATTTTGAGGACTTGTTGCAAGCACACTACTTCCTACATTGGCACTAACTGTTGGCATTGGATGTATATTGTGATCTGCAGAATTGTCCAATATGAATATAATTCCTAGGGATACTGGACTATGTTTTTGGAAACACACCTACCGATGAGCGCTACTCAGCAGGAACACACATAGCTGTGCAGACAAAAAAAAAAAAAAAAAAGAACTTTTGAAACCAAACCACCATCTACTAAAAATTTGGCAGACTAACTGTCTCCCTTTGCCTGAGCAAATTCTACACCTGTGGTTGACTTCTAAACCAAATACCCTTACAAACTTCACTCAGCTGTCATTACATGACAGTTTTGTTGTCATGCTGAAGGGAAAAATGAAGACAGGCTTGTGAAAAGCAGGTGTTAAGAGAGGGTGGGAAGCTGAGTTAGAGAGATGTGAAAAGCCAGAGAGAGAAAACGCAGGAAAAATCAAGAGACAGAGGAAGGAAAGTCAGAAGAGAATGTGGGAAACAGAAGAGAGATGTGATGATGGGATGGAGACTAAGAGAGAAAGAACAGGAAAGTGTGAGAGAGACAAAGAGTCTAGTTACCGGTGGTGGGGGCCTTTGTGGAGTAAGGTATGTGGTATTGTGGCATGCTGTAATCAAGTCCTCCCTCGTCTGACAGTTTGGCACTTGTTTACAGAGGACTTTAATTTCCCTGACAGTCCTTTCCCTCTATCCATCACTCCATCCCCCCCCCCTCGCTCTCTGACTTGCTTTCCGTCTTTATTTCTTTGCCTCAGTCACCTCTGTGTCGCCTTGCTCTCTCTCACTTTCTCTGTATCACCCCTGTCACTCAGAGTCTTAACCCAGTTCCTACCAGCAACAACAAGTTATCAGGGACTGCTCAGCTACGAAAGCTCTCTATTTTCTTCTGCACAAATCCATTTGTTTTATCACCATTCAAATTTGTCTATTTACACAGGCCTGAGGGGAAGGAACTGCTGGAGCATTTGGGCAATGTTGTGTGTGATTTTCTGAGCTTAGCCTGGGGATAGAATCTCTGCAGAGCCAATTTTCAGTCTGAACTTGTTGCTTCTGTTAACACACCAAAGTGGATGGTAATTTATGTATGTCTGCATTTTCATCTCCACTGTCATACCAAACTAAAAAGAAAAGAAAAAGGTGTCACTATAGATAAAGAATCCAATTTATAAATAACATGGATAAGACCATGAATTAGATATTCACCCATGGAACTTTTTAGCTAACTTTATGCTTCTGAGAACATTTCAAGATGAAGAGATTTTTTGAGGTACAGAAAATAAAGACAAGGTATGAAGGAATGAGTGAGTAACAAACCTATGGAAGATTTAAAAGATCAAAACAAAAATGAACAAATAAATGAAATGAAATACAATGGATGTTGTTCTGTAGTGTAAACATCCTTTTGTCTGTATGCATTTACTGTGACATAATTTAATGAAAAAGTCAAGAGGATGTTTAGTTAGTGTTATAATTTTCATTGTGACAGAATTTTACTTGCCACATAAAAACATTCTGAATCACTTGCTCAGTGGCACAAAACGACCCATTAATTTCCAATTGCTAAAATGTTATTTCAAATTTTATTTTTCATATGCAGCAGTAAAGTGGTGTACTGGGTACATCATACTGAGAAATGACCAAAAAATGTTTTATTGCTTCATGATCCTCTTCCGATTGCCTATGTTTATTTTATGTTTATTGTGTTCCCTTACTAAACTAAAGCCTACTAAGTTGGGTAGGAAAATATATATATCTGCATATACCTAAAAAGACTGCGAATGACTAATGGTGGAAATGGACGAAACCTTGGGAAAGGTTACAGAAGAAGGACCCCCTTCTAGGGCGAGGTGGCCTGATTGAATTGATTTTCAAGGCTGCTGATAGATTGCTGTGCACTTTGTCGTTGAGGTAATTTTGGTACATCACAGGGAAAATTCCTCCCACCACCTTTTAAACTTTGTCTTGGCCATGATCTATTTCAGTCATGAAAGTGTGGCAGACTGGAGCTGGTCCTTCTCCTCAGCTTATAGCAAATTCCTTTCTTATCCATAGCTGCTTCCTCAATTCACGCAGCTCCTTCTTGAAGAATCTTTGTTCTTCTACATTTGACTTGTAAATGGTAATTTCATTTGTAAGTTTAGTGTTTTCCAATGAAATGGCATATTTTTGGCCTGGCATCTTCATGCCAGGCCAAAAATATAGCTGCAGTGAAATATGTTTTTTTAATGCATGTGTTTGTTTAGGTCTACTGTGAAGTTGCTACTTACTCTCATATCATATGTGTGATTTTAGCTTTATTTTCTTTGTTTTGCAAGCAATTGGTGGTAAGTGACTTATCTGCTCTACTTTGTGCTGGTAAAAAGACGAACGAGACTATTCTTCTGTGACTTTCAAGTTCAGTATTTACCCAGTGTGCACTGGTGCTTTCACTTTCCAAGAAACAGGCACGGGCTCGCCTTTTTCCACCTACTAGGCTTTTATATATTACCTATACATTAACTAACTGCCAGTTATCTAAAATGAAAGAAATACATCCTTGAACAACATTACAAACTCACTGAAGTACTATGTGACAGAGTTCTTGTGTAAAGTACAGGTGGTAACTGACTTTTTGAGGGATAATGAAGATTTAATTGCTGTCCTCTTACTCAATACCAGCATGTCCTGTTGACCTAAAGGAGCATACATATTACTGGAAAATCTGAAAAACTCCAATATATGTATAGGGAAATGATCATTTATTTGTTTTACAGTCGTTACCAAAATAACCAATAACCAAAATAATTCAGCAAATCCACTTAATCAGTCTGATATCAAAACTTTTGACTTCTTGATTAAATTGATCTACGTCTCTATCTCAAAGGAATACACAGGACAACAACTTGGTCTAAATTAAAATGTATTTACCTACCATTTATTAACACAGAATAAATTAAACGACTGATAATCGCACTCTAATGGTCAAAGTGGAACAAACGTTCAATATTAATCTAAAAATGATAAAGTTTGTCATGAATTGGGCAATGGTGAAGGGACCGTCTTTACATTGGACTCTTACACTGGCACATACTTACATTGGCATTTCCCTTCAGCAATGTGTTATTGCCAGGTGACAGGCTCTACTGTTCTTTTCTCTCAGCTGTTCAGCTAGTGAAATCTAGCAGCAGATTTTTTGAGAAGATGCTCAGCTTGGCTTTTTTTGTAGGCAGTCATAGGCAGGACATACTGTACAGTCTGCATGAATCTCTTGTTGGTTGATGCCAAATAATTCACTACTTTACTGTTCTAAACTTTAGTTAGATAACTTCTGAAAGACTTGCCATTGATTAGACAACGCAAAACCTCTGAAAGCAAAATTGTGGTTATGGGGAAAAAACAAATTAAATGTTATACCGATGTTTTAAGGTGCTTTGGCCCTTCTAGTTCAGTCTTGCACTGACTTAAACAAAAATTTGTGCATCATAGACAAAGTTACTCTGGAGCATGTGGCAAAAGAACGAACAAAGACACAGTTGGCTCTAGAGGCGGAACAAAAGAAATTGGTAACAAGTAAGAAGAGTAATCAGTAAAAAGCAGAAATGAAGCAAACGAGTAAGAGAGTGCAATAAGTTTCAGCTCTTGTTATCCTCAGTGAATATTGAGCATGCATTGTGGGTGGGTGTTGTAATGGTTGTGACAGCCAATCATGGCTCTTCACTCAAGTACCTTTGTTTCAACCAGAGATGAGAACATTTCCTTTGTAAAACTTTTAATCTGGGGTGTATGCGCAAATTTTGCGTATCAGTCCTCCACCATGACTCGTTGCAATGCTTAAATAAAGCAATATATGAAACTAATCTTAACAGAAGAAAAAGGCACAATACAAACAAATTTTCCTGACAGTACATCATTCAAGACTTTGAGCATAATACACATCATAACTTACCCTAAATATTTCCTAATATTACTACTAAATGAGATTAGTCAATTCTCGTATTTGATACTAATAAGATATCATTGTGACTAAGCATTAAACATCTGTTGGCATTGTATAAAACAATGAAGTCATCTTCATTGATGTGTTGTGTGATTAATAAAGTATGTCTTAATCTTAATTACAACATGTATCAAAAGGACAAGTTTAAGTGAGTACTAGTTTTCAAATCACTGTTAGTACACAAGCAGATTTATGGTCATCTTCTTATCTACTCAGTCCTTGTAGTTCTAAAACTTCCCGGCAGTTGTGCTTACTTAGAAGAAGCTGTGGTAGTGGTTGCTATGAGTAGTCAACTTTTTCCTGATGACCAAAGATTGAAGCCACTTTTATGTTTGTGTGCGTATATGGAAGAGCCAGGAGGTGATTGGTGTAGTTTAGTGTAACAGACTGGAAGCAGGGGGAAAACAGCTAGCCTATCTCTGACCAAAGTTCAAACATTTGTCCACCACTCCATTATTGAGAACTCGGAATTCGTACACACCTTGTATTCCTTGCTGAGCGTCTGTGGCATATTGCTGATTGGCTTTGGAACATTAATTTGATAATCTCAGACTGGTGAATTACACAATTACAATTAAATTACAATTTTTCCTTGTTATACTAGGAATCTGTGGCAGTAATATGCCTTTGCAGTTATGAGATCAGTCCAATGTGTAGTGGCGATGATAGTTAAAGTGATCACAGTGATTGAGAACATAGCTGTTAAAGAAACATAAGAAGAACAAGGCCCCGAGTGCAACAGTTAAAGTAAAGTAACTCGGCACACCCTAAAAATCTGGTCTTTGCTGACCTCCAGTGCTTTAAGTTCTCACCTTGCAGAGGGACAGATGTACTCCAGGACCCAGTGACAACACTGTTAGGTGTGGTTACAGGTGCAACATGGCACACTTCTGACCACACCCATTTGTTATGCTGACTTGTGGTCAGAGGTAAAAGTTTCTTCAGTCCAGTGAAATTACTGGTCAGATAGTTATATATTCTGTGTTCTGTGTTGGAAAATGTATACGTACCTGCATTATTGTGTTTTCTCTTTTCCCCGCTGCAGGCCCATTGGGTTTTGGTTGAGCAGGGCCCAGTCTCTGCTCTACTGCAATGAACACGGAGTGCTGGGCTCCTTCTCTGAGGAGGTGAAGAGCTGTATCTGCCCATTGGAGCAGCCCACCTGCCAGGGAGTCATCCCCTGCATTGTGGGCACCTCATCCTCCTCCTGCTCCTCCTGTGCCACTGACAACGCAACCCGCTGCGGAGCCTGTCACCACGGCAACCTCCTCCATCTTGGTTCCTGCCGGCCGAGCATCGCAGCATCCCTGGACCACTATCTGAACTTGGACTTGGACATGCCTGATGCTGAGGTTCTCAGAGCTTCTTATATACCTATTCCATTAGTTCTCAAACCTCTGTGGACCAAAAAGTAGAGTACCTGTAATTTCACAAAATGCCATGACAAAGATGAACATGTACATTAATACAGGTTTCTTCGTACCTAGACAAAAATATACCTCTAATAACAATAATAACAGCACATGAAAATACACCATAAAATGAAGAACTACATTTTGGTATTGCAAATCTACACAATGTAGATGCTACTGCAAATAATTCTACAATATCTGATAAACCATTATATTTTAAGTATTTTTATACAACATGAATGGGCCACTCCCCTGAGTTTACACATAATGGTCAGTTTACTCTTTGTAAGGAATTAAAAACAAAATTGTCAAGCCTTTTAAAGTCTGAGAAAGTAACCCTGATGATCATCATCATGTAAGTTTGCTTAGGTCTGGAGACTAAAACTTACAACAAAAAAACTGTTACAAACTGGAGGGCATATATCTATGTACCTTCATCTATCAATCTAGATAGATAGATAGATAGATAGATAGATAGATAGATAGATCTTGGGTATCTATAGTCTACTTATAAGCGTGAATGTAATCTCACAGTTTATTAACCCCTTTTTGTAGGTGAAGTACTTGCTTCAGCGACTGGACAGCAGAATAGAGGTCCATGCCATCTACATCAGCAACGATGTCCGCCTGGGAAGTTGGTTCAATCCTGCCTGGAGGAAGAGAATGTTGCTGACACTCAAGAGTAACAAAAATAAGTCCAATCTCATCCACATGCTGATGGGCATTTCTTTTCAGATATGCTCTACTAAGAATTCGACACTGGAGCCTGTGCCTGTGATTTATGTGAATCCTTTTGGAGGAAGTCACTCTGAGAGCTGGTTCATGCCAGTAAACCAGGCTGAGTTCCCTGACTGGGAGAGAACTCGACTGGATGCTGTCATCACGGCGCAGTGTTACAACTGGACACTGTCTCTGGGCAACAAATGGAAGTCCTTCTTTGAAACAGTGCACATCTACTTGCGAAGTCGCATAGTCACAGATGATCCAACAGTGAATGAAACTCTCTTCTATGAACCATTGGACTTGGATGACCAGACGTCCAACCTGGGGTATATGAAGATCAACACACTGAAAGTGTTTGGGTACAGCATGCACTTTGACCCTGAGGGCATCAAGGATCTGATTCTCCAGCTGGACTACCCCTACACGCAGGGTACGCAGGATGCTGCCTTTCTGATGTTGTTGGAGATGAGAGACCGGATTAACCGGCTGTCTCCACCAGCACCACAGCCACTTGACCTGTTTTCTTGTCTGCTACGCCACCGGCTCAAGCTGTCAGCTGGAGAGGTGGCACGTATCAAGGACTCTCTGCAGATCTTCAACTCCAAGCTTCCCAATGCTTCTCCTGAACCTGAGCTGGCCCAGCTGTGCAGCTAGCTAGCTTAGCACACAAGTCAGGTTGTGAGTGGTACTATACACAAAAAGTGGCTGATAAAACCATAGACTATGTAGGGGAGGTCCTATTAAGTTGGCCTCATGGACCCAAATCATGTGGATTAATAGAACATCCAACTGTAAAGGCTGCGTGCTGGGCTTTTCTTATGGTTGGTCTTAGCTCGATTTCTGGTGTCACATTTTTATCCTAAATTTCTACCAGAGCCCTTCAATGAACAGTGGAGTCGTGTTGTGGACTTTTGTGGGAACAGCTGACACTTGGACTCTTCCAGAGGCTCTACTGTACTAGCCAGGAGGCTTACTTTTGTTACTACTTGCTTACTGTCCTGCTTTTGGCAAACTGTACGACTGGATGAAGCTAAGAGACTCTCTTGTACCGACAGGTTTTGTGATTTAGATCCTCAGAGAGCCGATGTCATTAAGTATACCTAAGACCTCTTCCTTGCAAAGATAGAGGCGATTTTGATATGTAAAGAGGAACTCTTAAGGGGTCTTGAAAAATGAGTTAATGGAAGAGGATTTCCCCTTTTCTAACCCTATTTTCTTTGGCTACAGAACAATCTCGTGGGAAGGGAAAATGGGATAATATTATATATGTGGTGAATGAGTTGTTATGTTATGCTTAACAGTTTAAAATTTGATAATCCTGAACCCTGTTACTGTCTTTGAATATTTCTTTTTAATCCCCGCCTTCCATTTTATCTGGCATTTGAAAACTTGTAAGTATCTATGCTTAACATCTGAGTGAGAAGCCTGTTAGTGATGTTCTGTCCTTGGTGGTGTGTCTATACCAAATGAAGGTGAACAAATCGGCAAACTGAATGGCAAAATATCTTAAATGTTATTTTTTTTAGCTGAAAATCATAAAGAAATCTTCTGATGTGGTAACAAAAAGGTCTGCGGATATAGCGCTGTAAATAACGCTCCATCTAACCCCAGGTGTGGACAAGTGCACATTGCTTTTTAGATAACCAAGTGCAAAGACCAAAAAAATGTTTATAACAAAACAAACTCATGCCTTATATGGAGAGTCAATGTTAAGATAAGAAGCACATTTAGTTTCTGTGTTTGATTTCCCAGCGAAGGCTGTATTGCTTTTTATATTTCAATATTTCTACCAAGACAGAACAACAGACACATTCTCCAGTGGTAATGTAGCTTTTCCATGTAAATGCCAGTCACACTTTCTGCAGTTACTTGTTTTGATTTGGTGTTGTGAAAATTTGAGTCACTATTCACAGTGCACAGCACTACTTGCATACTGTAATTGTTCAGCAAGATCCTTCTATCTCCACTACAAACACTCAGAAACAGACAAACAAACTCATAGAACCTGCTTGATTTTATTATGGTTTTAACAAGGTTTAGAATGGTTTGGTTTAGTCTCAGGTCAATGAAACTTTTTTTTTTTTTTTTTTTTTTTTTTTCCCCACAGGCCGGGGGTGGAGGGGTGGGGGGGTAATGTCAGCTGCCAGTAACCACTGTGACTGGAGTTATAGGGTTTCTGCAGGGCAGTGATGGTACTCTTGAGAGCTGCAATCTTACCAGGATGATACTTGATATGATTCTACATTTACTTCACTAATTTCTCACTTAAAGTCAGTAAACCTTGTATGTCATTTTCAGCAGTTCTTCTGTGCTCAGCTTGCTCAAGTAAAAACAAAGTGGTTTATCTATCTGGGATCCCTTTCCTTGTTTCTCACTGTTGTAACATGTGTATGGAATCTATGAAATAACATATTGACACATATTGCACAACAGGTTTCTTTTGGTTTGGGCTGTGAGAACCCCATTCCAGACACATACCCAGATTTACTGAGATAATGGTGCAGCACAAATGTGTGCAGGTGGAAGGGGGAGATGGTGTTATTACAACCGATGTTTCACTGGAATATTAAGGGAAATGCAGCCAAATGTTCATTGTAAAAGTCTAATCAGTTTCTAGTATGTCGTTACTTCACAGTTTATTTAACTTCCAGTTCAAATTCAAGTTTAATGAACAGAAAATCCCCCAAATCGTTTCCTTCCAGAGACACACAATTCTCTAACATCACATGCACTGTTCTGCACTGTCATTTACAATACAATAAAGTGAGGGTAATGATAATTTTAGTTTTGTAGTTTTATGCACAAATATGTGGAAATATGTTCAGTTCGTGCAAGAATATGCCATTGCAATAATACTTTTTTTTTTCCTCAGAGATATAACTGCAAATTCCTACAAATTGGCATTGTTTCCCAGTGCTACAACATTTCAAACTTTTCTTTTGCCTCCAGGACATTACTAATTAAGTTACACTCATTTGCTTGTTTATTAGGTCTACCTAGCTAAAACTAATGCAGTAATTTCACAGGATGTGGTTTGTGGTGCTGTTGAATTGTATTGTGTTTTACAGACCATAAAGTTAAATCAACACCTTTCTTAAACAGTTTCAACAAATACTGAACATTATGACTTTCATGAAGGTGGGACTCACTGCAGAACTGTTACACTACACTGTATGGCCTATAAACTGACAGTAGTGTATTTTACTTTAACTTTCACTATGGACAACAGTTAAACCGTATGAAACAGGGACATGGAGAGATATTTTAGGGTCAGAGGCTCAAATTATTTTTAAAAATGGCATCCTTGCACGCACTGTGTTGTCCTCACTCCTCCTCCTAATGTTGCCACACTTTATAAAAGCTTAAACAAGCTATAAAAGCTTTTGAACTTGCTCCTGACTTCAGGAAATCATAGGAGTTTACCGGCAGAAATGTCTCCAGTTTGGAGAATATTGACCAGCGGCTGTTTCGCGTTTTGGATTAAATCTTCATTTCTCAAGCATACTAATTTTGATTTGATCGCCATTGACTGTAGATATTCTTGATGTTGACTTAATCTCAAAACTGCTCAGATTCGGACAGGTCTCAGACTAAGCTTAAGTGGTCCTGACTATGGCAGCTGTCCAGATATTTTTGTTTGCTGACACTGTCATGGAGTTATACGTAATAATAACAGCTAATTCATATCTCTTTCCTTCTTGCAAACTTCCTTGTTGCTTATGTAAATATCTACACTATTTTTATGCCCACTTTTCAAAGGCAGGGAATATACCAAGCAAAACTGACCTTAATAAATTCAGAATCAGAAGACATAATAAACCCGTGTTAAGTTACTGTTTGTCCACATATCATTTGCACAATTCTCCCATAAATGCATTTGCAAGGAGAAAGGAGCAAACACTTGCTAAAATGACAAACTATGACTGTAGCCTGGTGTGCTTGTTTCACACATATATGTATATACCGCATATCTGGGGCGGAATGCATCCTACCTGCTCCTGAAAGAAATGTCACGAAAGCCTTCATAAAGCTGGCCTTCAGTACGTTGCCATTAAATGGATGCATAAACTTCCAATTACCCTCGGCCCCTCATAATAAGATGAATGTCCTCTAATATACGGAGTGTAGTGTTTTTTGTAAGATGAAAAGCCAATTTCCTGGGTTGTCAGGGAGCAAACAAGAAGCAAACGCACACTGTCACATTACATCAGGCTGCTGGTTTATCTGCTGGAGAAAGCAACAGAGGAGCAGAGAGACAGTAAGAGTGACAGAGACAGGGAGGTGGGGAAAGAGCGTGCCATACTGGCCAACTTGAGCCTATATTTCCATTCCCACCCCATAATGAGGTGGGGAAGGAGTCACTCTGCATCGGGTTAATAAACAGTTATTCATCTTCGGCATGGCACCCAGGAAACAGGAGTGGGTTTGCCCTTGGGCTAATCTTCAGCCCTGTGGAAGACAGCCAATCCATCAGAGCACTATTTAGACTGCATACTACAAACTTTCTGGACCTCCTAAAGAAGCAAGGGGAAGAGAGGGAAAATGAGAGAGTGATTGAAGAGGGAACAGATGACATAGAGGGAGAGATGGAGGGAAGATAGGGTTGAGAGAAAGTGGGAGGGAGAGAAAAGGTGAGAGGGGTTGGGCTGCTAGTCTTGCAATGATTTATGATGTTTAGAAAGTCAGACTGTGTGAATTAATGAGGTAGAATTGGTGAAATCGACTGGCACGTGTGTGTATGTGCACACTTTGTACTTGTGTACCTGCAGGTCATTTGACACAGTCATCAATAATGGTGTAGATTTGGAGGTTTTGAAATTACTTTCAAATTACATTATTACATATGTATCCAGAGAAATGATTCATGCTTGGAGACAGTGAGAGAGAGAGAGAGACGGACATTGAAATGCAAAGTTAGAGCTTGTTTGACCTTGACTGAGAGAGGCAGAGGAGAAGCGAGTTGTTTTCATAAGGTGGTTGATTATAGCTGTATCAACAGTGGCATCATGGCTGACAAATCTGAAATTCAGGTCTTATAGAGCTTGTCAGTTTCACATGACAGCTTGCAGAAAAATACAAAAATAATTGATTCCTCATATTGCTTTCCAAGACTCACTTGGCAAACTCATTCATTACCTCCGACCAAGGAAGACAAGGTCACATTACAAATTTACTAGTGTTGCAGAATACTTTTTTTTTTTGTTGTCAGCATTTTGAAGACAAACTGTACTGAAAATTTGCTTGTTAGCCCCGACAATATTACATGTCCTAATACTGAGCATTCTATTTAACAAAACATGGTCAAATTAATCATATTGACACTCTTTTTCTTCCCCTATATATTTTTAGAGGTTGCCAGGCATACACTGGTCATCTTGCCAACCGGGCAGAATCTCAGTGGGTTGCTGCATCTGTGGGCCGGTCAATTGTATACATTGGGTGGTATGTATGCATGGCATGGGAGTTGAACGTTTGTGTGGCTTGGATCCGTAACAACACTTGCAATGCTCGCAACACTGACACTATGTGCCATGGGAAGACAAGTTAGGTGAGAAGGGTGGGCAGAAATACTGTAAAAGAGGAAAAAACTTGAGGTGTTACTAAATAAAAGATAAAATAATGAGTAATTTTTTTGGTGTGTCTGCCTCAACATGCACCAAACATGAAGCCGCAGACCTGCCGGGGTCTGAGGGCGTTAAGCCTGGCAACAGTGCCAGTGGAAATGGTCAACATTATTCATGCAGATGTATAATAAGATTAACTTTTCATTTTGTATCTGGATTCTATCTGCATCATTTTACATCAGTTTGTAGTGGTAATAGCCTAAAAATATTTTTTTTAGTAGTATTATCAGTTATATAATTATAATAATAATAATGATGACAATAATGAATCAGAAACAGAATCGGCTTTATTGGCCAAGTATATGTGCACATACAAGGAATTTGACATTGCATTAAACATTAAAAAAAAAAAATGAGATACAGCAAAGACCAAATACAAAGAAAACAAACAAACAAACAAAAGGTTGAACAATATATTACAATAATAGCAATGATAATAACAAACCCTGACAAAAAATAAATTTTATTCATAAAGAATTCTTTTACGTAATACATAAATGCATTGTACCCAGTAACAAGGAAGAAAGAAGTAAACTAATGTAACAATGAAACAAGGTAAAGAGCAAAAGTGCAGTTCAAGGTGCAACTGAATAATCCATTAATATACAAGTAATCATTAAATATACAGTCAGCTATGCTCTTCAAAAGTCATTCAACCAACAATGAATGGAATAAACAACAAATGATGAAGATAGTCATTATTTTGTCGAAATGGGTGAAGGATGTATTGTGATGGCATGTAGAGGTTGGATTTCTTGGGAGGTTCCTGATGTGAGAGGTTTATTGATTGGTATTCCCTCCACTGAGAAATAACTAAAAGTGCAATTAAGTGCAACATGGCTTGCCTGCCCTTATTATATTTGTATTCAAATGCAGGCTACGCTCACTGTGACAAAATATCGGCCCTGGCATTTTGGACCAGACCGGCCCACCACATTCAATAACGCACACCTTTTCAGTCTTTTCGGTCTCTTGAATGTGTATACCAATTGTGCAACTCTTTAAAACCATGTACCTTAAGCCATGCAATGAGTTAACGGGAATCAGTGAGAGTGGACACATTAAATACTTCCAAAAAGTGTCATTTATTAACACTACAAAAAAGAATACTCCACCACTCCATCACAGTAATGGATCTTTAAGCAGAATTGCTCCTAGTGGGTGTACCTATGTGTTTCAGGGAGGAAGAACAGAGAAAGAATAGAGATGAGAAATGATGGATCAGATGCTAACTCTTCCAAGAGTAGTACTCAATAAACTGTGAACTTACCCAGTCCAAAAGGATGAATGCAGCTGAACTCCTGAATGAACTTTTAACAGAAAGCGAGAGAGAGATTTAATTATTAGTCAGTCTTCAAGATAAAAATAGCAGTGTAGAAACTGAAAACTTAAGAGGGATGATGACACATGAATGAGGGCGAGAGAAAGAGAAATAATAGACATGGTTGATTGATCTGATTAAATACAAACTAACCTGGTCATAGAACATTAGCCAAAAATATGTTACTGATGTTTTGTCATTATCAGATTTACCAAGGGGTTGGGTTGCTACCGCAGGTTTTACTGCATGACCCTGTTCACCACCACCACGTCATCAGCCACGGGAGCTGATGAAGGCCCTGCCGTGGCAAACATATCAAAAATTTTTGCGCATTTGGCAGCGTTGGCTTGAAGAGCCAGCTTCTTTTTGTCTCGCAGTTTGTCTGCACCTCGTCACGTGTCAGTGAAGAAAATAACCTGTGGGATGCAGACCAGCATGTGTCGAGGGCCGGTCGGTGGTTATGGACAAACTCTTGCCCTGACTTTTTTTTTTTTGCCGAATGCAGGACCAAAGCGAAAGGGGTTGGTGTTTAACGATGTGATTGGACCAGCCCAATGTCAGTCGGGCCACTGATCAACTGTCTGGTATTATGGGCCTGTCAGACCAATATTTAAAATGAAAAAAAAGTGGTCGACTGTCGGCCCAAATAGCACGTCGGTCCACCGGGAAAATGCCCACTATGCCAGATGGTCAGTCCGTCCCTGTCCACAGCAGAGAGGAGAGGGAAGTTATGAAAGAGAAGAAAATAGCAGAAGAGAGACGGAAGGATGTGAGAGCAAACAGGAGAGAGAAAGGAAGAGAAGAGAAACAATGAGAAGCCTTAAGCATAGAAAGGAAAGAAGGGGAGAAAGAAGAGGACAGACAAAAGAATGGGAATGGAAAATAAGAGAATATGTCTGAGTTGAGTGGAGAGAACATATGAAATAGAAGAGAGAGAGAAGAAATAAGATGAAATCAAAAAGACTGTAGCACAATGATTTCTTTGTCCTCCACACGAATACTGGAAGTTTTTTGATCGCCACTCCCAACGACAAACAAATGATACACTCACTAAGAAAGTACTCCACAAAGATGGCAGAAACAGGAAATAGCTAACCCATGGAGAGGAGCATCATACACTATCTTCAGTCTGCATGGCATTTGGCAAGTCCATAGTAGCTTGGCATTCATCAGTGGCATGAAAGGTTGGAGATACATCCAGTTGGTAGAGCAGGAGTCCTCATTTGTCCTAGGGCCAGACACTGTGGGTGGCTGACTTTCAGATATAAGAAATACATTTATATCAGTCTAATTAGCCTATTATTGTTTGATACTTTAACTTTCTTACAAAATTAAAATTGTTTTTATAAGCCTAATATCAGTGTGAACAGACTCCTCAAAAATGTGAAATCCATAATGATCACTAGATACTGAACTAGAAAATGCTGTCAGACCTTGGCCAAGGAGGTACCCAGTGTCCTAAAACCCAAACTACCAATGAATAAATCCTGACCTCAGTTAAAAACTCCTCCTCCAAAATACTTAGTTCAAGATTCATTACAACAGTTGGCCAACGTAAATAAGCCCAGGTGACACCTCTTGCATCTAATAGACAAGCTTTGTGATTCTCTGACAATTCTGGAGCTACCTCCCATAGTTGTAGCTACCCTAGGAGCCAAGTGGTTTGATGGGGGGTCCCCATAGTGGAGGATGAATTTGGAGAATAATCCAAATTTTGTAGAATGGATGAATTTGGCAAGCTAATTGATGACATTCCAAAGACATACTGGGCCTCTTCCACTGGTGAGTAAAGATGCATGCATTTTCTGAATTCATTTATATTCTGCTGGCTGGATAGGAAGCTTTAGTGGGACTGATGTGCTGCCAGTTCTCAATCACTAGTGGAGAGGAACATGAAACAAGCTTGTAAGAACTGTGGAAGTATATCTATTGAATGCTTTAGTGCTGACATTAAAAGCCAGCTTAGTGGAAAGCAGGTGGCCTCTCAAAGGGAACAAGTCAGACAGAAATGTCAGGTGTTAGAGTGTGCGGTGGATGTAGTGAAAATCATTAGAAATGGTACTGTAATACGTCTGTGAATTATGCAGTATTTAAGCTTTAGGATCTCAATGTAGATCACAGAAAGTTCTTTGAGATCATCCTTCTGCAGTCAAAACTTGACCTCTCCCAGAAGGGTATTTGAAGGAATGCATCAACAAGTCAAAGAGGCTGCTTGAGTCAGGGGCACAACAAGGAAGAGCATCCCTGGTAACAGTCAGTTCTGGTCTGTTGACGCACAACAGCATGTGATTCAGGAGACAATTTCATCTGCTGTTGAGAAGGCTGGCATGAGGCATTCTATGGACACCTTTCAGGAAAGGCTTCTCACAATGATAAAGTACAAAGACTTCACTGAACAATACTTTGTTCATCTGCTGTTGGTGAAAAGCACAAGCTGGACCTCGGCAAGTTCACTGGGCGTGCCACAGATGGTTAAGATAACATACCATGCCAGTACAAAGGCAAGTCACTTTGATGTCAAAATTCTCTCTTGATTACGTTTATGTTTGGTTCTATGCACATTTGCTGAACCTGGTTGTGTCAGACACAACACAGACTGTCAGTGAACATGAGACACTATGGAGGTGGATATCTGTGAGAGTGTGAGCCATGCACAGATGCCTTTCATCAGTGGGCCAAAGATGACACTCTCAGGAAGGTGTTCAGGTCATTTGGGAAAGGAGATCATAGTCTCTACTTGGAAGTCATCCTCACCTTGACAGCCACAAAAGCATGGAAGAGCATGAAATCAGGAGCCTGCACTAGTCCACAAGCATTATTGAGAATCTCCTTTAGTAGGAAATCATACTGACAGCTCAACTCTTCCTTCACATAACCTCTCTCAAAGTATCTGCAAACAGAGGGAATGGAGTCCACAATGTCCACAACAAGAGGAATCCAGAATCTTACTGTTGTGCTAATATTGTGTCTTAGAAGCATATGTTGTCCAATTCTATTCCAGAAAAAATAAGTGGGCCAGTATGTGGGCTGGTCTGGACAAAAGTCCAGGCCTGAATTTTTGTCTCAGTACATGCTTTGAGGTTGCACTCAGTTTCTCTCCGCAGTAACATATAACCTACAACAGATTGATTTACTAAATGCATCTACAGTCCCACTAAACTACAGACAAGAAGTGGCATCAACCCAGCTGGGACAAACCACAAGAACAGGCTCATGCTAAGCTATGCTAACACACTAACATGTCTATAAATGTACACAAAGTCACTTCACATTAACAAGAGCTGTAGCCCATATGAATGTAACATCAGCTTTACTTTTTTTTAGCCTGATTACCTCTGTTTTTGTATAGGCTCTCAAAAGGAACAAGTTTAATTAAGTTTAAATAAAGTGATATTTATTTTTCTGCCACAAAACCTTTGCAGACATTAAGTCTGTTTTAGGCTGTAAGTGACAGATGTCGCTGCTAGCATGGTGGTGAAGCCTGATGTCTGGTTGTCAAACACACACTCAAGGTGGATTGAGGTGACTGACTTACTCAAGAAAATTTCACTTTTTGGGCCAGTCATAGTATTTAGCAGAATGTTCTGGAATGGTCATTTTTACTTACTTTTATTGCAGCAGTTGTACAAAACAATGGTTTTGGTGTGTTTATTTGGAAAGAAAACTGTCCAGAAAGTGGGTGTTTCCATTTGAGAGTGGCTGCAAATCATTACAGGCTGCCATGATGTGTGTGCGGTAGATAGGAACATTCGGTGAAGCCTCTTCTACTATTAGCTAAGTTTTGTAACTTGCTTGTTGACAATAAATAAATGAGCAGCAGTGCCAGACTCAGCCCTCATTGACTCCAGCAACAGCCAACAGGGATAGTGTTTATGTTTGGTGCATTTGAGAACCAAACTGGAAATGAACATCTGTCATTTCCTTCCTCTAAAAATGAAACTGGGGGGATTATGAAAGAACATTTTTTCATTCATCCCAGTTTTTGTGCATTGTGTCACCACAAATCACACAAAGTCATGCATCAGGAGTGCTCCTCATCTTCATTACTGGAAATTCAACTGCAGCACATTTGGAATGTAGGTGTTTCTATGTTTTCTTTAGCTCAAACCAAATGTGTCTTGATGAAATGAGGAAGTTTATCATATGGTGTACATTATAGGAAGTGTGAAATGTTCACAATCTGTGCAGGTGAAACACAAACAGAGTGACACTTGTGACTAATGGCCCTCAGCAGAAGGAAACGTTGAGCAGTAAATGTTGTATGCTATGCAGTTTCAGAACCTAATCTCCTCTGCTGACTGTCCTCATTAGAAATACAAGAATGCTTTTGTGTTCAAATGCAATCTGCTTACAGTATGTTTTCCTGCTTATTAACACTGACAGGAGCAAGGCGTTCCCGTGAATGTTTCATCAGGCTCATGAAAATCATTGATCCTTGAATGTATATTTGTGACACCTGTGCTTTGCTTTTTCTGTTTATGCAGTTATTTGCCAGCACCTCCAACCATAGGAATACACATATACATACATATACATACATATATCTATATTTATTTTCATGAAATCTAAATTTTGTCCATCTATATTCATATTTCAGGTATCTATACCTATATATTTTGGCTATGTATTCTTATATTGCTATATCATATATTGACAATTTATTATATTTATCACTTCAAACTGTGTCAAATTTAGCTACTGAAATCCTTGATTTGAGGTGTCTGGAGCTGTAAATAACCCACTGAAGTGGCGTATTGACATGTTCAGGATTTCATCGGCTATTCGAAGTGTCAATCATCTGCAAACTAGGTTGCGATTGGCTCCATCTTCACACAGAAGAGAAGGCTGCCCTTCTGCTCAACTGAGACTGTAAATGGCTTCTCTGGTTGCTCGGCTTCATATGGCAGATCATGATTGGTCAAGTGAGGTGTCATTTGAAACCAGAGACTCCACAGAGTAACTGGACAAGCTGGTGCCTGTTTGTTTACGTTTCCGGAAGTCATAACAGGGAAAACATAAGAGACAAGCGGAAGATGACCACATCACCTGCTAATTTGAAAGGAGAAAAGATCATTATTGTCATGTTTTAGACTAAATAATACTAGTACTGATGATTTGCTAGCTTAGTGAGTGATTGTGGTATTCTTGCCGTTGTCATCATTACTGTCAGGAGTGACATTGCCACAGAGCCTGTATTCTGCACTAAAACTACATGTTGTCACACTTGTATATTCAGTTGGCAGCCCCCCTTACTTAAAACATCTTCCTGCACACTTGCTTCTTTGGTCATACTGTTTGATTGGTTGTAGTACTACAATGGAGAGCACAGACTGTTACTATACAAAATTGGTCACAGAAATGTGTTATGTCCATGAAAACAGCCATTTAAATTAGCACTAACTATTAATGGAACTAAAAGCCAAGCCTGAATGAAGTTTCTGCTTTTTGGCTGTGTTACCACCACGGGTGTATTACAATAGATTCTCCAACCTCTTTTTTAGGATTAACTACAGATTTGATTTCATCAATGCATGGAGGCTTAAGAACTCAATGCATGGAAACAGGGCCAAATTAGAACAGGAAAGAAGAGAAGCAGTACAGCAAGTCTGGACAGGATCTATATCTTATTATTATTTTCAGTTCTCAAGTAGTAAGCAGTTTTATATCCTGTTGGTTTTAAAGACCATCACCTTGCTGCAGGCAATTTATGTCTATCCCCACCAGTAAAATCTAAGTCTTATTGGCTATTTAGTATTAAACTGAGGCACATTTTAGATTTTGGAAAAAAAAAAAAAAAGAAGAAAAAGTGATTTGAAGTTCTTTGAGCACTGGAGGGAGAGAGAGAAAGGGAGATTTTGACTCCTTAAGCTAATGGTGGGAAAAGTACCTTGTATGGGTGTTTTGCCAGCACTAAAGCTCTCAGCCTCCACCACAATCAAAGAGGCTGTTCAAACTTCAGAGCTGGAGATTAAAGACACTGAATGTAGTTTGTGTGACCCAAAACTGCTGATCTTTGTCAGGAGACTAACGACAGGCGCTGGATGGTGTTTTACAGTGGAGGGTATAAGGGCAGACATTGTTTAGTGACATCTAAAAACATTGGATGCTTCTTTCTGTTCAGTTAGGGAGTGACAAGTCAGGGAGAGGTGTGGAAGGCCACCAACCAGGCAGAAATGAGCAGATATGCTTTTATTTGTCTTCATCATACATTGTAAGGATGAGTTTTACTGTGTTGCATTGCTGCTTCATTTGCTTCAGACCTCAGTTGATCTCTGAACAGCTGGTTTGGACCGGTCTTGCAGGAAGTCACCACAGTCATTCAGCTGCTTGCTTCTGGACAGGCTCCTGGCATCAACAGACTGACCTTTATAACCAGTACTCTGAGAGCTTCGGGCTGGTGTTTCCATGATAGCCTATACGTGTGAGGCTCTTTCTCCTCTACAAAATCTGTCAACCCCTCAATGCAAACCTGGTCTTTAGGAACACAGGACTCTATGCTATATAGTGTCTAATTCATTTGTTTCATTCAGCTCCCTGGCAGTCCACAAAGTATTTATTTTTAACCATGTTCTGCTGTCAAAATGTCAAAAAGAGACTGTTTTCTTCTAATGTGTCGCTCTATAAAGTATGTACACTCACTACAGACCTGTACATAGAGTATTATATTTTGTTATTTGTGGTATGGTGGATGCAAGTGATAGCAGGTAATGTATGTTTTCCTGTTTGGCCTCGTAATGGCATTGTTGTCTCACTCTTAATATGAATAAATACAGACACAATGATGAAAAAGTTTTTTTTATGTTAACTTAGTGTCATAGTTATATGATGAAGCAGCACCTGGGCAAAGCAGCAGTTTCTTGGTAATGAGGGTTTTGATGACAGTAGCTCTAGAAATGAAGGTGTACCTGAGGATGCTGATAATGAGGAATGTGTTTTTTTTTTCCATGAGAATGACAAAGCTAGCGCAGATAGCATGATCTCTAATGGGACACCATCAAATTGTGATCCTAAAGAAGTTAGGAGTGATGAGAGAACCTTGTCTCAACTGCCTCAGTCTTACCACTATGAACGTGCAAGCAGTTGAGAGATCTGATAATTTAAGCATAATGGCCATTGCTGGAAAAAAGAAAGGGAAGCCACAACTCTCACAAGCTGATGAATGCTATAGAAGTCTTTGGATTTTCGAGAAAGAGAGCCACCTCACCTGAGGAACTTCCGCAAAAACCCTGAAGCTGCTACAACTGTCCCCCCCGCGCTCGACAGTGGAGCAGTATGTGCAGTGTGCACAATGTTGTTGCAGTGACCACAAGCAAGTGACTGTCTTTACTGTGCTGACTAATTTGGGTTTGGTTTGGAGGCAGTCTATGAGATGTCACAGTAACCTACATATAAGAGTATGAGAAACATTAAATATAACTGGAAATACGTATGAATTTTGAAAAAAAATCTGACTGAATGTATAACTGATTGTAAACAAAATTATGAACGGATCATCTATAGGCTTGGGCTTGGAGAGTATACATTTGAAAACACCAACTGGGGGTGTAGAGTTTGAACAACATGGCTGATTACAAGTCAGGAAGGATGTGACACAAAGATGCTTGAGTAGTAATTGTATGATCCAGGGTTTATGGAGCTTGTCCTGTACTAGTAAAAAAAAAAAAAAAGGTCTGGATACCTCAGCTGCATTAATTTTAAACATTTTTCTTTGGTAATGCCTGAATAGAAGTACACATTTAAAGAGCCGCTGAACCAAGGCCTCCTGTTTGCAAAGAGTCACTTGTTTTTGCAAATGAACCAAGCCCCCAGGAAGGACACTGGGCTGTGAGGCTGCGAAATCTGGCTTAGGGGCCACACTCGTGCTTGCTCTGGCAGTACATATGTTCAGTTGGAATCAATACAGAGAAGACTGAAAAGAGATGCCACACATTGTATTGCAATTTCTTGTGGCACCATGTGATGACCACTTCCTTACGCAATCATTGGAAGGAGGCAGCTATAAAACTGTCAGTACATTTTTCTGAGCTTCAAAAACATAATGACTCTTTGTAGCATTAGAATTTGATCTATTCAGTCCTAAAATATTTTACGTTGCTGTCCATTTTCTCTATTTGAGGCTACAGCTTATTCTATTATAATGTCTGCTGATCAGAGTAGGTGGGCAGTAGTGGTGCCGCTGTGGGGTATATGCAGGTCATTAGCAGGATCGGATGTAGTCATTGCTACAATTCAGTCCATAACAAAGAATTCTTACAATTTAACAAAGCAAATAATTTACTATGGATAACTCAAACTAAGCAAGCATGATATGTTAAGTCAGCAGTCAGTGGTGAAGTGTGGGTGTTGGGTGCTGTAACTGTACATGCCAACCTAAAACTCTCTGTATCATGAAGAAAGGATAAACTCAACACAATTGAACCAAACAAAACCAAGCCTTCCAGGGGGGAAAGAGGGAGCCGTCTTGGAACCAAACCCCTTATGCAGACTCCCAAGTACGTGCAGCCAATACCTCAAGAAAAGACACTGTAATACAGCCCAGGTTCATCACACCAGGACCGGGACCACACATGGGAGATACAGTGGCAACTGTTCACAGAAGAGTAGACTCTCAAAACCACAACTCAGCATGAGCATTGCTGTAGACCAATGGCTATCGGGTGACAAAACTAAAATATATCTCCTGCAATTAATCAGCTAGCTGACCACATTTTGGGAGTAGTTGTTGACTGATAAAATGCAGCAGTAGTGAATGTTGCCTGTGTCAAACTATCCAATAGAAGCATGCTGGATCTCTGTTTTCTCAGTATTGCAGGCCAGGAGTTTCTTTGGAAGTGCTATGTGACCAGTGTAGATGATTGGACATTACTTTGTTCAGGGACCCTGAAAACTCCAGTATACACAGCGACAGGAAAGATTAACTTTCTCTATCTATGTTGAAAACATTTTGTCTGTCTGATTTCCTTGGAGACTTTCCCCTTTTCATAGAGGTGGCCCTTTTGGTTCCTCACAGCTTTTCATCCAGCATACAGTGAGAGAATGAGCGACAGAAAGACTGTGTTGGGTAGAATAAAAGAGGGAACGGGAAACCAAGGAAATAAAACAATGAAAGGATGACAAATTGAGACAGAGAAAGAGGCAGACAGGCTGGCTGACATGCAAATACTCCCCAGCGGAAGAAGCTGTCCCTTGTGATAGCGATCCTGTCATTTGAGCGAGAGCCTGAACAGAAGAGGACGGCACACAACAGAACAGGACAGTTTATCCTGTTGGGCAGAGTGAAGGGACTGCTGCTACGATTCACAGGCAAGCAGACTCACACAGGGATGGAGAATATACATTAGCATCTGTTAGCTCATAGCTCCTTTCATGCAAATTATCGCTGTGGAGAAAAGGCACACTCTTCAATGGGAAAATATGTTTAGTGTAATGGTGACTCTGGGTAATTAATCAGTTAGTCAAGTGACAGAAAACAAATTGAAAATGCCAACCATTCACTGCTGATTTGGTTCTTTTCCCTTACATGATTGTAAATTGAATATCTTTGGGCGTTGGCCTGTTGGCCAGAGAAAACAAGCAATTTGAAGACATCACCTTCCACTCGGGGAAATTGTGATGGGCAATTTTTTGGGCAATTATTTTCTGGCATTTCAGAAACTAATTGATTAATTAAAAAATAGAGTTGTGGAGTGGGAGGGGCTGTTGGTTCGGGGTTTCTTGCATTGCTAACCTGATAACAATTGAACACTGGAAACATGGGAGTCTGCAGGCCTATGGCCAGTACATTTTGTTTCTGCTTTGTGTCTGGGGAATTTACAAAGCCTTGTGGTTACAGATGAGACCAAAACAAAGCATAATTGCTGTCACTTTCATCCAAAATTAACCCAAAGGTTGTAAAGGAAACAATTTAAACTTGCATTTGCTTGAAAATTGCATTATCAGTTTTCTAAAAGGCGTAATGTTTAGCCATCATTGATCCTGAGTAGAACAGTGTCAAATTGCATGTGCATGTTCAATACATGAATAAACCTGCAGTGGAAACATTTAAAATTTGAAGAAAAATGCCTTGCTAAGGTGGAAATGTTAAGGAATCAATATAAACTAAATAGGACAAAGTGCAGTGGAAACAGACTTAGTACATAATACACAGCCTTCCTTCCACTGAAGAGATGAAAACATCAGGTGCGTGTGGAGAACTGGAGAGCTGTCACATCCCCCAAATGAATACATGAAACCCTCCTCTTATGTAATGTTTTAGATAGTGGATGAAAACACACATTTATTTTTCATTTGTGTTTACTGGAAATTTGGTCAATATGTTCAGATGGAAACCTGACTATTGTCAAAGCAAAATCTTAACTGGATTATTAGTCTGGAAACAAAGGTGCCTGAAGTAACTCTTTCCAATTTGCCTATTTGTAATCTACAGATTACATGATATCGAAAAAATGTTGCATCCCTTGTTAACATACATAAAGTACCATTAGCAGAGTTCCCAGATGTCTAAAATCTAACATCTGGATGTAAAGGATGGAAGGAACTGTTTGATAAGGTGGGAAACCACCTTAAATACACCTGGAAATATGCTACCATCCTAAATATCACATAGAAAGGCTGAAGGATTTCATCTTTCTGTTTTTTTGTTTTGTTTTGTTTTGTTTTTCATGGTTTCTTAAATTATTTATCCATATTAATGAGACAAAAAGGCTTCTAGTGTCTACCATCCAAACTAAGAGAGTTCTCACATTTTCCTTTCCTAAGCACTGATTCTTAATTCCGGAGACAGTCCAGCTTCTTTTGGGTCCCCGTGTAACAAGACCACATGTGACTGTGTGAGTCTGGATAAGGGCGAGATGATAAATTTTGTGTTGGGCTGAAATGTTTAAGAACCCCTGACCTATAAAGTGTCAGAGAGGAGCGCTAAATCTGACAAATGCTTGACTCAGAGGTATTGAACTCAGAGGTGAATCTGTCAAAGAGGCTGATAACAATGTAAACAAACCGAAAAGTTAGATCCATCCACACGGTGCAGGGAAAATAGTGCTGTTCCTTCTGGTACTTCCACTCATGTTAACATATAGTAACAGTTTAATCATGCATCACCTGGTGACACTGCAATGTTTATGAATATTTAACTTGTACATATAGGAGTTGTTGTACAACCCGCAGACAAACTGTTCTGATATGCCAGTCAGGCAGCTCTATAATGCTTTTTTTTCTCCTGTTTGAGGATTTCAGTGTTTAAAGAGATTGTAAATGTTCTTATATTAAAAGATGAAAGACACTATGAAATGACTGGTTGTTTTACTTACTAAAAGAGAAAGCCTGTGCATGTACGGTAAATACTTTGTTAAATGTTTGATTGGACAAAATAACATGAACACCTTAGTATATATCAGGTATACTCAGCATGTAAGTTATAATGATATACTTCACCTGATTTAACAATTTGGGGTCCAACAGCCCTTCCATTCATTATGTAGCAGTACACATTCAAAATGGTGTAATATACAACATAAACAGAAACTGAATTTGTTGAATATCAGTAGGATGTAAATATCTATCACACATAACACAGCAGCACATGTTAAGTCTCACAACCAGTCTCACTGTACTGGAGCTGTTGGCACTACAGACTCAGTCCACTCACGGTGACAGTGGTTTTGCAGGGTGGAGCTTCTTCTCTCCCAAATCAACAACAACCTGCTGCTGCCACATTTGACATTTTAGCAAGTGAAATGTTGATGAATGTTTTGCCTTCTGCTCTTTGCCAAGACAGAGTTAGAGTCAGAGCTCAGAGAGTCTGTGGAACGTTATTTTGCAAATTGTCGTGTAAGGACTCACAGTCAGTTGAACTGGTGTGAACAAATTCACACACTCTTCACTGGCGTGTGCAATGAAATGCTGCACGCCAGTCTGTCATACAGGAGAGCAGTGCTGCAACACTAGTAGGCAGAGGGCAAAACTCAGTAAAGAAATTATTGGAAATTGATTCATTTTGATCAAAGCAATATATGAAAATATGCCCAGACTGACATGATAACAAACCTTTGGATCAACTCAGGACATTTCTACTGAGATTTCAATTTGTGGCATTGTTAAACAAGCTTAGACAAAAAGAAGGCTTCACCATTACTCATCACTGAAGTCTACAAAATGAATGCACATTGGTACATGAGTAATGGAACGCAGAGTATAGACAAGCTTTGGACATGGGTGATAGATGATCAGAAGATACAGATAGAGCAGCTGCTGTCTTAACATCTTGCTGAGTTGACACTCTGTGCCTTTGTGAAGTGAGCAATAACTGCAATAAATCTCAGTGGCACTGACACTGAAACGGTTGACGAAAATAAACAAAAAAAAACAAACTCTTTTTTCTATGTTGAAATGGATTTTAAAAGCTACCACAGATGTATCTTAAAATTCAGACAGAAAAATGTTTCAGTTTCGAGAAGAAAATCTGAGAAACAACCGGTGCCTGTAGCTTTTTTCGCCAGGTACTATGATGAGTACCAGGAGATGGTGTTTGGTGCTCACCCATGGCATGATCTTAACAAACAATTAACCTCACCGTCCTGAAGATGTACCTCCCGTGTCCCTGGTTGAGCCTGTAATTATCTATCTCCATCCACAGCTCGCTTTGGGTCAAATGACTGTGCTCATCTTTGACAGGTAACTGTGCATCAGCGCTAACAGACGAGTATGCGACATATGAGATCTGTTTTCAGTTTCTATCATATTGAGATGTGAGAATCCTCTCTCACATGCTGCGTTGCTCCATGTTTTTGTAGTAAAGAACCTTGCAATCACCTGAATTGACACAGTTCTCAAGGGTGTGTTGCTGTACTTTTAATGAAATGCGGTTGTACATGCCGATGCTGAGAGCGCCCTCATCTGCGGACACGGCGATCAACTGTGTCGTCCAGTCATCCAAGCCAGCTTCATGGAAAAGCTTCATGAGTCCATCTGTTATGGCCTGTGCAGTTCAGTCAGCAGCCACTTCAATCATGCTTGTGTACTTGCGTACCACTGTGTGCACTCCTGCTTACGACCCACAGAAGTGTGTGGTGTGAGACCCTATCCTCTGCCTGCATTTTCTCGTTGTTGAAAGTTTTCAAACAGCGGCTGACAAATCCTACTCATTCTGCCTTTAACCTTCAATTAGCAGCTGCCACTAAGTGACACCCTGAAACTCATATTGATCAGCAGAGCATTGATCACAGAGTCATTCAAACTGGTGCGCTTTTCCCTCAAACAGCCAGAAATACACATTCACACAATTTGATATTTTGTCCTCACCAGCTTCTATGAAAAAATAGTATTCAATTAAAATCAATTGCTGAGAAGATCATGACATGCATATGCCTAATTATGTACTTTGTGCTGGAAGTGATGTTTCCCTCTTGATATGAAACATTTTCCACTCATCGTTGTTGCACATCATGCAGTGTACTGCACAACTCCTCATCGTGTTTCTTTCAGCATGAGATCATTGTTTTGTTTTTTCTGCCTCTTGTCTGCATGTGCATCTTTAGAAAACACACTGAACATTCTTTCAAGATAATTAGACCTTATTACAACGTGGGTATTTTTTCTTATTTCATGCCTCATTCCTATTAGTAACAATAACATTTTACTGTGAGATTTGGAAACACAAACATTGCTAAAAAGTTTGGGAAAATATCAAAAAGCAGAAGATGATCAGACAGTTCTAAACACACCTCCAGGTTAGCCAAAGTGTTAGGGGAAAAAAGTGAAGGTGAACAGTAGAAATATTCCCCAAACTGTCCGTTACATGTCCATCATAGTACAGACACTGACTTTATAACATTGTGCGTTCAATCTCCTAATTACATTAGTCAGTACTGGAGCTGTCACGATTTCAGCCATGCCAGCTGCTTGGCTCTAGGATGTCTCGACAATACTGAATGGATTGTAGTGAAATTACTTTGAAATGGGCTGCTTATGATCCCCGCAGAATGAAATGTAACAAAATGCCATCATCAGGTCACAGCTGCAGTTTGTCCAATATTGTGGTTTGTGACCAAACACATGTATGCAATGACATTCCCATCAACATCAGCTGACATAAACATTAGTTTAAAGCACTGGCATAACCAAGTACAGTCTCACAGAGCTCCTAGCATGGCAATACACAATCTCTGTATTCATACAGCAGTAGAGTGCTGTTTTCTGTCTAAATATTTGGTAATTTAGGATTGGATCGGTTGAGGGAAGTCTTACTTTGGGAAATCCGATATCAGCACACCTATGTCATGTCATGTTTTACAGGTATGTTCATGTATTTTTAATACTGACTGCCACTCTCTGTGAAAGTTGCTCTACAGTACAGTATGTCAGCTAACAGCCTCTGTGCCGAAAGGAAAACAATGTCAGAGCAGTTGCATATTAGTGATCGGTTTGTGCAAAGTCAAATCCTCCCCCGCAGGAAGTGGCAAACATAAAGTCAATGTCAGAGTGAATAATGAGTGGAAGCAAAATGGCCTTTCAGTCTGAATATCAGGCTGCATTTTGCCTGAGCCACGAGAAGATCACTTCTCAGTATCTGCAACACCACACTGCCCACCTTTATCAGTCTTTCTAAACACCACTGGCACACCACCTTTTCCCTCAGTCTAAAAGAGCAATATTTCTTGTCACAGTGAAATAAAGTTTAGAATGGATTATTTACCCCCCTGCCAAAACTACTTAGAGCAGAAGAACAAGTTAGGGAGAGAGAAGGGACTGAAGTGAAGGAAAGTGTGGGAGAAAACAGAGAAATTGGCATGCAAGCATTTGTCCATGGTCGGGCAAAGATCGGTGAATCGATAAGCTGATGGAGGGCTGACAGAATGACAGCTCCATGCCGATCGCTGAAGGACATCGAGGAAAAGCGGGAGCGTCGGAGATAGAGGAGGAGGTAAAGAAACAGAGTGTTAGCAAAGGTAGGAGGGAGAGAAAGAGTGAGAGGCTGACAGCAAGCAGTAATGAATGATAATTGTTCATCAGCTGGACGAGCTCAGTATGCGGGGGCGTACATTCACCCCAGTCATTTCTTCAGCCAGCTACACATCGGCGATACGCCTGTCAGCACACCCACACACACCCACCCACCCACCCACCCACCCACACATACACACACATTGTTGCCAAATACCTGCAATGTGCTAAGTCTGCACAAACTTAAACTCCACAATGTCATGTTTAGAAAAAAAAAAAAGAATTATAAAATTCTATTACTTGGCTGAAGTGTGTACATGCTGGCCAGTTGAGAAGTTCAGTGTATCTGGTGGCCAGAATAAACGCATAAAAAGGCAATTTTACCTACAGTTTAAAAGGAAAGAGGAATAGTCATTTCAGGTATGCGATGTGGCATCAAAAGCAATGTATTGTAAACTGGTTATATGGGAGCTTATTTCATTCGTACTATTACAATCTTAACTTCTGTAGGTATGTTCATGTGCAACTATTTTTAATTAGCTGACAGATAATATTACTATAAGGAGCTGCTGTTCTGGAACAACTGATCGTATTCCATGATCTTCATCAGCAGGTGGAGTTTGGGGTGCTTTCATGACTTGTCGTACATGTTGACTTAAAAGTTGAGCTTGAAAGTTCATTCTTAATTTTAGAAAGCACTTTGTTTGTTTGTTTGTTTGTTTGTTTAGATTTAATTGGTAGACTATAGTTTTGGGAAACATAATGCCAATTTATCTCTCTTGAGACCAAAATATTTGGATTTTTCATCCATATTTCACGCATACAGAGGTTCATTACAGAATGCCCCTCTACTGCGCTGACCTCCTTAACTTCACGCTGCCCTTGTTAATGTCGCACTACTTATGCCATTAGCACTTAATGCTGCCCCTGAATGGAAATTGCTTACTCAGAATGATTGCATAGAAATATAATTCATAGGAAATAGGTTTGGCCATTGGGTGTTCTCTAGAGTGCTGTAAACTGGCTACCACAGAGAGGACAACTGGAAAAACACCCCACTTTCTTTTAAAAGAAACACAGGATTGGGCTTGTGCTCCATCAAATTCACAGCATGGAAGCCAGTGAGGGATCATGTTCTTGTCACAGCTGTAGCTGGTTGTTTGGAGTGTCTGTACTGAGGTGGGGCAGAATCTGGGCATTTAGTGTAAACCTGTGTGTGTTACAGCATATAGATAGCGCTCCTCACTGAGCATCACAACATCACTTAGACATGTGGCTGTCTGCACCCTCTGCATTCCGTTAATGGACTAAGCATTGACAAGCACAGGGCTTGGGGAAAAATTCACAAAAAAAGAGACAGATAAGAATACAATATAGTTGCTATTTTATCAGGGAACAGTCCCTAAAGTTGGAACATTGACTGTGGACCAAGGACACCGTGCACCAAATTTAAATTTTAGCTGCAGAAAATATTACTTTGATTTAAGTGTTGATGTCTGCTTAACCTCTAATAAATATGACTCCTCATTGATTCATTGTATATATAGATGGATGTTGCGATGGTGATCACATCTGGAATACTGGTCTTGATTAAGATTAATGTTAACTATTTCATATGCATATCCACCATCCTAACTTAGTACTATAATAAAACAAGTTATTTATTATTAATGCTGTGTGAATAAATCAGAATTATTAATATTTATTTTGTTTATTTCCAACAATTATCATACATCACTTCCCACCAGTGTTGGTAAGTCGTGTATGATAATTATAAAATATATCACAGCGGTATGGGCTGTAATCTA
Source organism: Chaetodon auriga (assembly GCF_051107435.1). Taxonomy (NCBI): domain Eukaryota; kingdom Metazoa; phylum Chordata; class Actinopteri; order Chaetodontiformes; family Chaetodontidae; genus Chaetodon; species Chaetodon auriga. The sequence continues at coordinate 5,162,317 of NC_135085.1, read as the reverse complement.
AAGCGTTGACTGCTTTCATTGTGTTCTCAGTTTACTCTCTTTTGTTTTATTGTCCTTTTGTTGAGGTTCCACTTACCTTCCAAACAGTCAATGCAGTCAAGCAAACTGTCTTTCATTTCCATTTTTCACAACAAACATAGTAAAGGTAAGAATTGCAGGAATAAAATGGCCTATTCACAATATACTGAAATGCAAGAATACAAACATAAACAGTCCAGAGCACATGCTTTACACAAATAAAGCAACACATTGATAAAACATTTTTGTACTTGCAAAGTACAGCATATATCAATTTCGGCAAACACTTCACATAATACACATTCTCACTATATGGATGAGACAGTTGTGGGAAGAAAGAAAACAAAGTAAGCAGTGACAGATAAAGGAATGAAGTAGAAGGATGGAAAAGAAATGAGACAAGAAACGGGTTCAACTGAAAGGAAGTAGTGGAAGAGAAAGCTGGAGAGAGAGGAAACAAAATTACAAGGGAGTGAAAGAGTTGCAAAGGTAACAAAATGCAGACTTAAAGGGAGGGGTAAAGAGGAAATACCTGAACTGCCAACATAAATGAGAGCTACCACTGGCAGAAACAAGGGAGCAAGCAGAAAATGGGTGTGCACAGGGAATTGACTCACCATCATCACATCCTGAGGACACTGAGCAGAGACGAGGCTTGCTCTAGCTGTCTTGAAAATAATGAAATAAAAAGCAGAGGAGTGCGAGGTGACCCGGCTTGATCTGTACAATATGCTTCAGGCTATTGCACATGGAGTATAGAAGACCAGCAACGAGACTTCTGTTAATGGGCACGGCTCATTTTGAAGCTCAGAACAAAAGGTGCAGAAATCTTTGAGGTGTCCCTGAGGAATTTTAAGGATATAGGAGCTGTAAAAGTTTGTACTCTCACAGGATGTTTGCCCAGCGTTTGATGGTGCAAGGCTGGGGGATGGAAGGTCTTAATCAAAGCCTGGCAATTAGATGTAACACAATGGCGCACACACGTTCACAGGAATAACTGCATACATTATCCACCTGCAGGCACATGCAGGCACGTGTAAAGAAAAATGGTGACAATAACATTTTTTTAACTGAAGCTGCTAATGTAATGGTGGAAAGCTACATGTCCAGCTATGTCAGCCACAGAGTTACCACATGGAAAGCACAAGAATTAAAACTGGTCACCTTAGGCCAACAGCTGTTCCAAACTGAGCAATGAAATATGCCATTTGTGTGGCACCCAGAACAACACACAGGAGCATTTTGTGATCCGACACCACGACCAATGATATCATTTGTCTGTGGCTTCCAAAACATTACAAACCACAGTTTAAGGGATATACATTTTGACAGCACTCTGGTTTAGACACAAGCATAACTTGGTTACATCTTGGTTCAGGTTAAAACTAATGCTTTGTTCAGAATAGAGGACCTTCATTGTTATGGTTCCAATAATAGTCACTTGATGTGGGTCAGGAAATGATTCTGGTTATAGTTCATAGTTCATAGTTAAAAGAAGACAACACTGACTACAAGTAGACAACAGGAAACAAACAGCGGTCTCCTGTCCTATAGTCTGACGTTTTGTTGACCCATCCATCCACCCTAAACCCCTTCCTCTGTGGACTTTGGCTGTATAACAATGTCACCTGACTTCCTCCTTTGCTCTCAACAATCAACAGTCATAATTACTATGTCCACTAGAGAGCTTTGTCACTTCAACATGCTTTCGGACATTTGCCTGGAGGTCAATCTCGTATGTATGACATGGCCTGAAAACAGAGATGAATTGACTCAAGTCTTGATGTTCTGACATACAAGCAAGATAACTTTGACATTTACACCGGTGACTTGTGACTTCACTTGGACTTTAGTCTTTAGATTTTGAATTACCTTATATCCTCCCCAAACCAACAGATCTAAAATGATGCTATAGAAAAGTGAGAGGTGAATCAAGTCTTCATTTTGCTTCCAACAGATACACTTTGATCAACCCGACAGCAGCCAGTTACACTGCACAAGCAGGTGGGAAACATCAAGGCACACTGGATCATTTTGCCTTGAAATGTTAGAAAGCTCATTTAAATGCAATACTTCTTAAAAATAAATTGAACTTGAGATTCAAAGGTTTTCATATTATTTCTTTAAATTCACCACACTAACAATGTTTAAAAATGTAGCATGGTATTAAATTTAGTGAAGGGCGCACACAAGGCTTAGGACGTGAACTTGACTGAATCAGGACTTAGACTTAATTGGGGTTTTCAAAATAATAATTTTGTTCCACCTTTTTCCAGATAGTGCAGCACAAATCCACTGAGTGTTAGAGCAGTGCAATCAGTGGGTGAAATCCTACACTAAATTATTAAAACTACGCCTTGAAACATAATTGCAAATTCATCCGACTTAGAAAGTAACCCTAAAGAAAGCCATAGTGGTCTGGAGGTAATTAGAGGAGGTGGGGAGCTTGAGAGAATGACTCAACCTCAGTTTTTCATGACACAAGGTTCATATGAGGTGTAGGAGCTGGATTTTCAGCCAGAGGATCACAGCAGCTCTAAGGTGTGCCAGATTCTATGAGGCTGGTCAGCTCCTTCTGAACAGAGTGGAGCTGAGCCTGTAGGCGCGGAGTCCATGGAGCTCCAAAAGAGGAGATGTCAGGAGATGGTATTCTTCTAGCTAATGCTGGCTCCTCTTAGCTTAGCTGTTGATGAAGTAGTACAGTATTTCTTAACATTTGGCATTTTGAGGATCGTTTTATCAATGACGAGAAAATTTCTATCAAATTTTCTATAATGCAAAATATAATGCAATCCAAAGCCACCGACCAGCAATAAACCTTAGAGAAGAATTCATTCATCTCAATCATTATTTGAGGTATTCAGTTTCTGGCATGACAAAAGCACAGCAAAGCAAAAATCTGTGATGAAAACAGTGTCTGGAAGAGATGGAGCCCAAAACAAATCGCTAATCTGATGACACGGCTGTATGATTGAAAATATCATGCTTTGGAGTTTTGAATGTGTTTTTTTCTTTTTGCCTTAAGAGCATGGCTCATCTTCAAATGTGTGATATATATATACATGGAATACAGTCTTCTCTGATTTAGTCTTAAAAAAAAGTTTCACAAAGGTGGGATTTATTGCAGGTCTGAGTTATGGGCTGGAATATAATCCAAAGCCACAGACCTGCAATAAACCTGCACTCGCTTATTGTGCTTCATAACAACAGTCCGTTGAAGACACCTGGCCTGTAAAAACTCTGTTCTGGGATTAACTTGGTGCGTATGTTAGGGTCGTTATCTCCAGCCTTTCCTGAGGAGGAAGGACACCATTTATTCATCCATTCAAGGCCATAGTTTGTACTTCTATTGAAGGTTAAAATGCTACTTGTTTGTCGGTGTATGTGTTCAAATCAGTGCTCTGTTCATTCATATACAGTTCAATCAAGTTTAAAGTAAAACTCAGTGCTGAGTCCATGTTAACATAAGGTAAATAATTGATACTGTAGATAAGCCTACCATGTTGCATACTTTTTGCACTGATTTTATGTCAAGTAAAATCCTAACAACTACTGATACAAAAGGTCAGACCACTCTGAAAAGTACATGTTTAATATCTCTTGGTACATTATATACTGTAAATTAATAGTGACTGTGTTGTCACTGTTGAACATGTCCATGATAATTATTTATCTTTAACCACCACATATAGATTGTCTGTATTCCCTGGGCACATTGCAATGTGTCTGAACTGATCTCACATGAATAAAAAATTAAATTGTACAATAATTAAAATGATTGAATCAACTGAAACCTTACATCAGAAGATATTAAAGAATTAATCAGCAACAAAACTTACCCTGGAGACCTTATGAAAAGACGACCCAGTGAACAGATATCAGCTGCATGCTGAAGGTTACCAGCGGGGAATTGGCTGGCATATGGCCGGCCGGTCCACCACAGGCACCTCTGGTCAGCAATCAGCAATGTGGCCAAAGTCCTGCTGTTGGAGGAAAAACTGCTCCTGCATACGCAGCAAGTTCAAATAGCTTTATCAACCTGTCATTGTGCAGCGCATTATTTCATTTCATGAGCTCTGTGTCAATGGAGGTCAGATAATGCATACTTCTGTACTACATTTCTGTGCTGCATTTTTTTTAACTGTTTACCACTGTGAAAAAGTACCAAATTAAAAGCATAATCATATATGTGGTTTGCTGCAGGTCAACAGTCAAATGTTGTAATGTTGTGGTTGAATATAAAAGTAAACAACAGATGATCTCGATTACTTGTTGCCCAAGAACCACAAACCAGAGAGTTGTACCAATGGAGGTTCAAAATGCTATTCATGTAGCTTAAAGAAGAACCCAGCAGGTGATATACATGCATGTTTTTCTTAAAGAGAAGCAGGACTTGTCAGCAGAAAGCAACCCATAACATCATCAGTCATGCAAACATATATTGAATATTGCAAAGCCATGCTTAATATCTGGCATATTACATTTTGACATGATGTTGGTAAAATTCAAACTAAATTAAAATATCAATCCATCATTAAACTAACTGTGCTGCAGTCATGCACGTGGAGAGCATGAGTGCATAAAAGACGGGAATACCAGATGTCACAGGAATGACTGGAGTCCATACAGTGAGTAAATATAAGCTATTTCTTAACTGTAACATTCCACCAGATCCACAATCTATTTTACATTGCACTGGTGTATTTTACAGGGTTGTAATACCTTCATTTAAATATGTTTTTTCTTTTTTTCTTTGATAAGTTCTTATTACTTGGTACATGGTTGTGAAATTTCAGACTTCGTCAAAGTCAGTTTTTTATGCTAAGGTCTGTCTTAAATCACTCTGAGACTAGGGTCCGGATGTTTTTGATTTTCTACTGAAATGAATGAAAAAAACAAAAAAAAAACAAACAAAAAAAATGACTGACTCAAATGAGCAAGCATATGTAAAAAACTGTTTTATATTTCATATTATTATTATTATTATTATTATTATTATTATTATTATTATTATTATTGACTAGATTGACAATAGGCCTCTCTTCAAAAAAGCTTAATGTGACACTGGCCAATCAGCAATATCCTTCTCTGAGCTTCTCTCTGAGTTAGATGTGAAAATCTTCCAGCTCTAAAATTAGTATAAAACTAACTGATCACATAATGCACATCTGAAAAGGCGTGTTAGTGTTAGGGTTAGCTTTAATGGGAAAGTGCCTCGTGGGTGGACTCGTTACACTCCTGTTTCAGGTTTTCCGCTGAGTGGTTAAAGAGGGTTTTTTTAAAAATTGAATATGTTATTAAAAACATTTTTTGTACAATTTGTCATCGTGACGTTAGTCTTCAGGGAATGTAGCACACTGTAGACAAAGAGTTAATTGTATAGCACCTTTCACACAAGAATTACACACACAAGATTTGACAACAAAGAAATCTCATGTACCAAGTGCTTCACTTAGATTAAAGAACAAAATAAAGCCTTTCAGTTCCATGACAAAAATATGCAAAACGAGAATAATCAAAGATTAAAACCCAGAGTTACTGAATCAGGTCTAAGACTGAAGAGTTGGCATAAATGAATAGTTCTGGTTAATTTTTTCTCACAGGTTTTTAAGACATTTGCTTCGATCTGTTTATTTATGTGTAATATAAGATCGTAAATTCTCCAAGATGATTCATTATCTTAATTTAGAATTTGCCAAGAATAATGAGCACATTAGTGACATATTGTTTATTGCTGGACAAATCAGGTTGGTAAGTAATAATTACTAATAAATCATGTTCTTTCAGTAAAATTTCCTTACCAAAATATGTTGGAAGATCCCACTGAAATCAGCCCAAAACACTGTCACACTGAATGAATACATGTTGTAGCATTTCTGTCATATTATTACAAAAAGAGCATTTGTCTTCTATATTAGGAATATATTTACACAGAGCAGAATTTATTTGGGTAATATCTATTTATGATTTTAAGTGATGGTTCTTTGACTTTCATCAAGCAGCATGTGAGAGAAGGGGAGAGTAAATACAGTATTACACATTGTCCCATCAAGAGCTCGGTCTGTCCATTTCTACTTAATAGTCATTAATGTTCTTGTTTTTGATGAAGGTGATTCATTTTTCATCAAAGGTGGAACTGCCATCAACAGCAATGTTGTAATTTACTTAAGTATCAATGTCATATATTTATATGAGCTACAACATGATAAGCATATAATTCCAGTTAACAGCGCATTAATCACATTTCTATGCTCTCACTGGGAGACTGGAATACTGGATTTCTCCATAAAACGTTCATATGAATACAGAAGCCCATCACAGTTGAATAGCTGTTGTTGTCACACCAATTTTCCAAAAAAAAAAAAAACCCCTAAAAACTAATTGTGTACATGATATTCCATGAAAACATTTGTGCCTGGTTAAAGGAACTTTTCCTTGCTGCCGGAGTTTGCTTATGGGAGAATTATTGGGTCCCTGTGCATCAAAGACAATAGTCACCACCTGCTCTGTATGGGTTTGGGTGCTCAATATGATTTGCCGATACATAAATAAAACAAACTGAACTTGAAATATATATTCATAAATATTCCTCATCAATGAAAACCAAGTTAAAGTGACTTGGTCACTACTACCCATGTAAAGTGCTTTAAAGTGTGTTATCTCATGTAATGTGTGAAATTTATCAAAATGGAATACCAATTGTGCTTGAAAATGAGATAGCTCACTCTGTTAATTCCATCAAGTGGGACAAAAAGCTATTTAAATGGACCACCACTATTATGAATACACTTAAACCCGAAGTATCCCATTCAACCAAGTGGAAGAAAGCTATCAATGCTTAATGACATGAGCTGCCTTGTTTTAAAGCATATTTCAGGCTCTTTAAGTTTTACTACTGTTCGTCTGTTCTAAGAGATGGTGACCATTTCTACCTGACTCAAAGACCCACTTTTTATTGAAGGTACATTTACGCCTGTTCTGATCTGAGCTATACAGTGCTTAACAAATTTATTTGACCGCCACCCAAAATAAGGTTTATGCCACAGCTGCCCTAAATTAACATGTTTTATGTTTCTGTAATGGTTAATACACCAATATGTAGAAGCTCTTTCACCAAAATGATATTTTTAATGCTAAAATAGAATTATTATTGTTATCCCTGAATTTTCAAATTTACTGATTTACAAAAAAAGCTGACAAAATAGTAAAGCACATTATTATTTCTTGATTAATATGTCAAATTATGGTTATATACTTGCATTCCTGGACAAAAACACCTCAAGATTTTAAATACTGGAGACAGAAGGAAGACCGCTGCTGATCGTCAGGCAGAGATGAATGCTTCTAGATCAGAGTCTGAGAAAGTCTCCAGAATGACCATAAGCAGGAACAAGGCTTAAAGTTAAGAATAGCTGCTAAGAAGCCATTATTGAGGCCTGCAATCACCAGAAATGCCTCAGATTTGCCAGGGAGCACAAACACTGGGCTGTTGATGACTGGAGGAAGGTACTGTGGACGGACAAGTCCAAGTTTGAACTCTTCCTTCAGCATCATCGTGTTTATGTCTTCAGAAAAGCTGGAGAACGTTTTGATGCAGATGCATTGCACCCACAGTGAAACACGGTGGAGATTCCATTATGATATGGGGTTCCATTTGTGGAAACAGCGTGGGCAAATTAGTGACAATCGACGGTATCATGAACAAGACCATCTACCACAACATCTTAGTGCATCATGGAGTCCCTTCTGGACTGAATCTGATTGGGCGTGGGTTCGTATACCAACAAGACAATGACCCCGAGCATACTTCAAAGCTGTGCAGAGACTATTTGACCAAGAAAAAGGAATCTGGATTACTGGAACTGGTGGACTGGCTGAGTCAAAGTCCGGATTTGAATCCTATTGAACAAATTTGGGATTTAGTAAAGCAAGTCTGCGGGAACAGCGAGGAACTATTTGGAACTCAATAACAAAACAGACTGTCGAAAAGTACATAAATACAATGCCAGCAAGAATGTAAGCTGTTATCGAGGCAAAAGGAGGCAGTACAAAATATTAAGTTTTTGGTTATTATGTGTGAAAAAGGACTATTTAGTCATTTCAGTTTGTTTTTTGTCAAATAAATAACATTTTTAGCTTTAAACAAGTTTTTGAAAGATTTCTAAAATATTTATGTTTTTTCGTTTTTTATGACAGGTGGTCTAATAAATTTATAAGCACTGCACCTCTCTTTAAAAGCGATCTATGTTCCTAGCAGTAAAGAGATACACAAAGTGAGACTGGTAAGCGAGAGACAGAAGTAAAGAGAAAAAAGAGAGAGCGATGGAAAGAAGTGTGACAGAGCTTAGGCTGCAGAGAAATCAGTGATGTGTGACAGCATATTCCACAATCAGGGCTGTCCTTTGTGATTTGAGGAGTGAGGAGACAGCAGAGGGGAGAAGAAAGGAGCAGAGTGTGTGAGTGATTTTCCAAAAGCAAAGAAAGCATCTGAGAGCTCCTCCAAGGTCAGAAATGTAACCCCTGAGCGAGTGTGGAAGTCAGCACTTGATGTTTCATAGGGCTCTTTGTACTGCAACTTGCCTTCTGACAAGAATGGGCAGGGTGTGTGTGTGTGTGTGTGTGTGTGTGTGTTGTGAGGTGGCCCCTAAGGACAAAACACTTAGTGACCAAATTCAAATATGCTGCAGGCTGATAATCAGACTGCCGTTTTGTTGTTTTTCTGTCCCTGTTAAGTTGTTTTGTTTGGCCCTAATCAGTCAGTATGACAATTAACATCCGTCCCACTGATGTTATTTTCGCTTGACACAGGAGCTGTGGTAGCAGTTGCCAGGAGCAGTTGACTTAACGTTTTTCACATTTCAGAAATTTTAATTATTTATAGGTATGCTATTGAGGATTTTCCTGAAAAGCAATTTGTAGAGTCACACAAAAGTAATCCCTCTCAATCATCACTCGTGACCCACTAGAATTGTGTGGCATGTGGATTTATCTGCAGAGTCCCTCCCCTGCCTTTGGACAGTGGATTCGTAACCCCCAGCCAGTGACAGCACACAGGTGAGGTTGGGACTTTATGAAAAGGTAGCTACCAGGTGCCAGGAGAAATCTGTATCCAACAATTCCTGCATTGTACACCTTTAAGAGTTTTTATTCTTGGATTTACAACAACCTGCACAACTGTGTCAATCTCTAAGCTTGTCAACATGTCAGCAGTCTTAATCCAGTCTGCATAACTCTGATTGGCCAACTGTTTCTCCAAACAAGAAAAATAGCCAAAATTGGGAAAAACAGCAGGCCATTGAAATCCATGAACAAATCTGAGATGTTGGCAGTGATTTAAAAAAGTGTGAAACCAGACTAGGTTTAGGTTTGACTTAGCTACTGCAGCGTGTTTTCTGAGTTAACATTAACATTATCATTGGCAGCACTGCATAAGGTAACTGACAGAGAATACATTTTATTTGGAGAATACTTTTTAGATACTCAAAGACACAAGAAAACTACAGAGCAAGATAAGCATTGAGGTTCCAAAGAAGGTGGTAGCAGTTTGACCAGCCTCAACAATCCTCTTTTCATTGTTAAGAAATGTGGTTAATTCCTTCCAAGGAGCTAAGGGGAACATTTGATTAGGCAGTAGCAGGCTGCAGGAAGGGCCAAGATTAAATAAATGACCTGCAGGGCATCCTGATAGCTGAGTGGTCAGACACGGACCATATAACCAGAACCAACACTGGTGTAAATCCAGCCAGGAACCCTTGCTGCAAATCCTCCTCTCCTCCTGTGGGTTTTTTTTATTACTAAAAAAAGTAAATAAATAGATATAAAAACTAAACTGTGACCTGGTAGTGGTGTAAAATCGCAGCACGGTAACCAGTGACATCTGAAATCTGTCACAGTTTCAATGGAAATAAAGCAATGATTGCTGCTTATTTCATTCCTACAAAGAGAACTTAGCACAGACTCGAATTGTGCACTGATCTGTGTCAGTACCAACAACCAACCAGCAGGCAAGCAGTAAACTTTGCTGTGATTGACAGCAGCCCACAAGGAATGAGTGCGATGAGGCCGTCAGGAGCCTCCAACACCTTCCACAATTGGCTGCTTCAGGCTGACTGCTCTGTCAGTTCAAATACCATCACCTGGGAAGTGTTACCATTTTCTGAGGCTCATATCGGCCAGAATGTTTTTGGTTGACATTAAGGTCAACAGTTAAGTTCTATTCAAGGCTTTTGTTAAAATAGATGTCTTATATAGCAATTTTTACCAAGATATTTAGTAGAAATGATCTGTTTGGTCAAACATACTGAACTGGTTGTCCATTTACACCGAGACAGGACTCATGAGTGCGATACAGATAAAATGTGTGCAGCTGTGTTCTCAACTTGACTCAAAGTAGTTAAGTTTTACAAAGACATAATGATCTACAGTTATGAAAGTAATGGATGTCCGAGCCGTTCCCGAAGGATTGAGATCAGGGCCAGTCCAGCTGACTGTTATCAGCTACAAAACCAGATGTTTGCTCTGTGAATGACAGCTGTAGAAATGCCCCACAGCGCTCACTCACAACACTGACTACACACTGCTAGCTGGAGTAGCTGTTTGTGTCTATTTCACTGATATTTTGCAGGTGGACCACACAGCGCTGAAGGACTGTGGTTTGGGTTGAAGTATTTTGGTTGAAGAATGTCCTCCTGCACCAACAGATTCACACTGACACTCCTACGGATGAAAATACCATATGAAACAAACAACAAAAAAAATATAAGGAAACTAGTTATATCGTCTTAAAGCAGAGCCGTACAGCTGTAAAAACATCTAAATTGATTAACAAGTTTCACTACAGGCCATAAATGTACACTGTATATATCATGTAGCGAAAAAAATAATCAACAGAGAATTATGAGAAATCATTAACAGGCTCAATTAAGCAATTAAGCTTGTAGTTTTATGAGGTAGGCTTGAATGTATCATTATTGTGGAGGCTGACAAATCTCATTAGCACAAAAATTAAATTAAAACTACACCATTAAAGTGTTTAAACAAAATAAACTGGGCTTGATTGATAACAACCACTGACAAAATGTGCATCTGGGACATCTGGACACTTGGATGCAATATTTTTCAGTCTCTGTCTTTGACTTATCATCTACACGTCCAGCTCATTGTCGTTAAAAAGGCAAAATATCTTCCTGTCATTCATGAAGATCGTTAATGGTCTTTGGATTGGTGCTTTGTTAATTGAATCAGGGTGTGAAGAAAACTTTTATCAATTGTATCCATATGTCAAGTAATTTGGACTAAATTAGTCATAAAACTAAATATGTATATCTAAGGAGAGAGTATGCATCAGTAATACTTCAGCAATACTTCAATACATATACAGTATAAATAAGAGTCCAGCAAAGCTGTACAAACCAATGCTAAAGTCAAACTAGGTCCAAATCATCCAAATTGTCATCACCTTCAAGTGTGTGGCTCTCATTACTCCAGACACTAAAGCTGGAAATGAAATTTTGATTCTTCATGTAAGACTAACTGGTTTAAAGTTGGGGTCAGACAGTAAAAAGTTCAGGATAAAAGATAATAAAAGAAGCCTGAAAGAGTAATGTGAGCTAAATTTCTTTTTTATATGCTGACAACTCAGAGATCTGAGGTGGGAAAATGATCCTTGATGTGACCTTTATGCGCTTGTTTCAGTCTCTGACCCCCTCAGTGTGCCTGCCACAGTTCACTGCTTTTTACAGACTTCAAGGTCTCCCATCACACTGCTGCTTGTCAAACTCTTCAGTGTGATGCCTGTTTGCCACCTGATCTCTCCTATATCTGCCTGATCCTTTTTTTATTTTTTTATTTTCCTGACGACCCTTTCTGATGTCGTACCACCCTTTTAAAATTAATTAGCAAATAAATCAATTCGTGCACAGTTAATGAACCTTCACTCTTTTTCTTTATTTCATGTTGTTGGCCGCTTTGTGGTTTATGGACAATGCCTTTTAAGTACTATTCTCCTTGAGAATTCAAATGACTTATTTAAAATTCACACGAAGGAATACCGCACTTGACTGTGGACGCAGAAATATTCTACACTCTGTCACATTACAGGGACTCGCCTTCCTTATGGGGGCAAAACGAAAGACCCCAGAACATAAACCATTAGATCTTAGGGTGACCTGGGTTAAGGTGAGGGTGAGGTTAGGTTTAAGCTAAGGTTAGGAAGGGTTAGGGTTAGGGTGAGGGTGTGTAAATTTATAGTAAATGTTGTGGTTTTGTTGTGGACCCAATAAGATCTCTATGCTACCATCCTTTCCTCGGCTGTCAGCTACTTGGCAGCTCTCCTGCATAAACACTCTAAAAGAATCAAAACAACGTGGAAATGAAATGGTATAAATACTCACATTCATAATGACAGTTTGTTGTGACCTTTTAAACAGTTACAGTTGTCGCTGTCAAAAACAACTTCCTGGAGTGCTGTTAAATAAGTCAATCCTCCTCTTGCTGCAGCTTATGGAAATAAATGGAATGGCTTTTGTGTATTTTTGAAAGACTTTCTTTGGTCTCATGTAGATTTACACTGGCACTGAAAACAAATGCTGACAGAGACAGCTGTCAATATTCTGCAGAAGTTGAACACTGGTGTAAAAAAATCTTTGCACGTCCTCAGAAAAAAAGTCTTAGTCACAAACTGACTGTCTTAAAAAAAAAACCAAACTTCACCCTTTGAAGCCTCCTTCAAAATTCATTGCTTCTCTGAAGGCATTCAAAGCTTGTTTACCCAAATACCTACAGCACATATTCATACATCAGTATTTCCAAAATAAAGAGTGGAGACAGGAGGAGGAAAATACCTCTGTCAAGGAAATAAAAGGTCAAAGACAGAGAGAGGGGAGAGATAAAGACATAAAACTATACAGTACAATAAGTCTGTCAGTGTTTTCTGTGGCGTACGATGCAGTGGGTTTTCTCTTAGCTCACAAAGCCACACACACAATCACTGTTTCCCGGTGGGGTTGTAAAAATGACAAGCAGAGGAATATCTATACCTAGTGCGATTTCTGGTGACTGTTAGAGGAAAAGGTTGACCAGTATCTCAGGCAGGCATGGCATCATCCAAAGGAACTGATTTTACATTATTATTTCCGATGCATTATTGTCACAGCTGATTGCCAGTCATTTTTAATTAACATATTTACATAACTATGATATGATATGCACACACTCAAAGACACACTGACACACCCAGTGTCCATCTCTTGCTCTCCCTTCCCTTTGTATGTCATTATTCTCACTCTCCCCATCAAACTTTTCATCAGGTCCACTGGATTACTGTCCAAAAGTGGAGAAACACCCACCAGTAACCTCATCCCTGATCCACAGGGGACTAGAGGGTTATAGTTGACAGATCTGGACCTGGAAAAAGAGCCGGCTAGGGCTGCAGGCTGGGGCTGCAGGCTGGGCTGCCTGTGATGGAAGCAGGGAGGGAGTATGAATAGAAGTAAACAACATTAAAGGGGACAGCCTGTGAAATGCAGAGTGCTCCGATTTGGTGCTGTTGGATCTCAGTGTGGCTTTTGACATTGTAGGCCACAGCATCCTAATTAACAGGCTGCGGCAGTGGGTGGGGGTCTCTGGGTCAGCCCTGCAGTGGTTCCCCCTCCTACCTCTCTGACAGGAGTTTCTCAGTTGATGTTGATAACTGTGCCTCTTCATCTGAAACTATGTATTATGGTGTGTCCCCCAAGGTTCTGTCCTTGGTCCTATTCAGTTTGCTCGTGAATGTGTCGCCTCGGATTATTCACCATTGTAAATGTATCTGTAATTTATTCTCCATGCAGTCTGGCCCCTAATGTAACTGATGTTCCCTGTTCTCTTTCTGCTTCTGTCAAATCCTCCCTATGAAATCTATGTGTCACTGTAGACCAGACTCTGGAGCAAAAAGGATTGCACTCTGTTTTTTTTCCAGCTGAGAATCATTGCAAAATGAAGGCCCATTGTGTCTCAAGCTGAGATGATGGTAATTCATGCTTTTATCCCATCCTGTCTCAATTACTGTAAAACCTTTTTCACCAGTCTCAGCAAATCAGCCTTGTATTGTTTACAACTGCTCCAGAAGGCTGCTGCTTAGCTTTGACCAGGTCCCCTAAAAAGTGTGTCCTGTGACACTTGACCCTTGATTTCTTTTCACTGGCTCCTCATCAAATTTAGAATCAAATTCAGGTTATAATGACCACTTATAGAGCTCTGCATGGTCAGGTTCCTGTCTGCATTAGACATCTACTGCAGCCCCTCACCAGCAGGTCTCTAAGCTCCTCTGATCAGGGTTTTTTAGTTATTTCTCGCTCCAGGCTAAAGAATACAGCGCTTTTGAGGTTGTTGCTCCTCCACTTCGGAACTCTCTCTTGTTGGACTTAAGATCTGTGGACATTGTAAAAACCAGCTCAAGACTGACTTTCTCGTATTTATATGTAGTGGTGTTTTTATTCTTTCCAAGTCTGTGTTTATGGCTGTTGCCTTATTCCTCTGTGGAACACTGTGGCATTTGCTCTTGTAAGGTGCTATATAAATGAATTTACGTACTTAAATAAAGTTACTTACTTCTTTTAGAGTGCGCTGAGAGCCCCCTTTTTAGTGTCATGGATTAAACCCACCACACTTTATCACTCTTAACCACATTTATTACTGTAACTTCATACACTTAGAGTATTCGAGTGTCACTCCTACACTTCAAATTACTCAAAGCTACAACTATGTAACCTATCAGCACATTATTCTAGCAGTTATGTCCATATTGGATTAATCTGCACTTCATGATTCACAGCCAACGCAAATGTTCAGAGCCAATTCAGGAAGCGCTCCCCTAATGCAGTGAGGCAAGAGGTAATGGTGTAGAGGTATGAATGGGCATGTTATGCTTCACATTTTCATGCAGAGGGCCAGAGTTTTCTTACCATGGGCACATTAGAAAGTGAGAATTTTTGACACATGCAACAAAAAAAAAAGAAAGTACGGATGCAAACAATGGTGTTGCTAAGATTTTATGAGAAAGAAAATGGATTAACACAGTGCATTTTATTGAGAAGCACTGAAGGTAAACAGCTGTGTTTACTACTTCGCAGGGTAGCCTTGTAAAAAAAAATGAAGTATATCAACTTTATAAGTTATCTGATGCTGACAGGATTTGAAGTTTAATTATTCGGGTGCAAATCTAACGTCACACAGCCTGTAATTACTGTCCCTGCCTAAATCACTATAAGAGCCTTCTCTGTTTCACTACCATACGAATTCAAATGGGAACTCTTACTGCTTTGTGGGTTGTTTCATAGTAAAATGGTAGCTGTTTCCTGCAGATACTGACAGCCTGGAAATGTGAGCGCTATGTTCTCAGTGCAAAAACACAAAGTTGACATTGTCTGCTTTTGTGTCTTTGAAACACGACTCGAAACTTAATTTTGCTTCAAATTACATCCAGAGTGTCCTGAATCTCTCTAAAAAAAGAGAGACAAAGAAAAAGACAAAGACGAATATTTTGAGACCGTGAAAGGAGAGGGTCACAGATCCCATAGAGAAGCAGAATAGAAATAGGGAAATTGTGAGTGGGAGGTAGAGAATAGAGAACAAGAGACAGACACAGGAGTGAAGGTACAACAAATAATATAAACTGCTGTGGAATGATGTGAAAAACAAATGGCAGACACCAAGAAGTGAATTTACATATATCACATCATATGGTGGAATTGGACTTATCTCTCTTCTTGACCAACCTGTAGCAGGTGCTGGTGCAGCTACAACATGACCCCTGACTAGCTGCCCACTTAGAATCACTGCAGATCTTAAAGTATTGCTACCAGGAACTGATGAAATTTGACCTGGATCCCCGAGTAAAAGGTGGTTTCACACTGCTGTTTGAAACACTCTGCTGTGTTTTTCCATTAAAAAAGAACGTCTGCTGCCCAGAAAGTGATGAGATCAGAATCAGCTTTATTGGCCAAGTATGTGTGCGCATACGAGGAATCTGCCTCCAGTTTAAACATAACACTCCATGACTGAACAAGAAGTAATGCAATAACATAAAATAAACAATACATACAAAGAATAAAGACGCAATAAACAATATATACAATGAAATTTGTAATTTACAAGGAAGACGCCAACCCCTGCTCTTTGTGCGAAGCAAACAGCGTTATTACTCCATATGAAATCATAATAATTTCACCTTGCCTGTTAAGTGAACATGCTTCTCTCTTCTCTCTTATTTCCAAAGTGGCGCTCATCAGTTTTCATGTAAATATGGAAACAAAGGCAGTGTATCCTGTTTGTTTATATTGCATAAATGGTGAAATCAGTGGAAAGGGACAGTGTAAAACACATATTGTGGATGCAAAATAAGCAGCAACAAGTTTCAGTCTTTTCTGCAGTGGTACCACAACATGGCAAGACACAATGTTTTTTTTACACAAAGAGAGTCACAGCATATTACATTTGTGTAATGTGTCCCTAAGTGTCCCCTAACTCATCATCTCACAAAAATACACAATTTTGTAAGGACTGAGGACTTTCTCCATGGGCCACAAAGGAGTTTCCTGCGGTTAGGCTGTTGTTTAAATGAGCAGACCTTGGCATTCCACTGAGCCTCACCAGTAAATATTGCACCTGCAGAACCCCTAGGTGGAAATTTGGAAAAATTCGGTTCCCCCCAGTGATAAAAGAGAGCAACAAAGATCTAAGGCCACAGCAGGCTCCTCAGTGGATTGAGTCTGGGGAGGCATGGCATGGTGTGCTGTTTACAGATGAAAAACCACAGCAGCTCTGGAGCACTATGCCAGGTGTAGTTTCCACCGAAAGGGCCATTCTGTTGCAAAACCACAGCCCAAACATCCCAAGCTCCATATCTGGAAAATGATCTCATGACATGGTGCAGCGCCTATGTTTTGAGAATAGAGCATCCAAACATATTTCACTGTCACTGTTGATACAGAATAAATGAGAAAAAACAACAATTTAATGTGATCCGTAATCAGTAAAAAAGTAATGCATTTATAATAATAATAATGCACAATTTTGAGGAAGTGTGTCTAAAATGATGCACTGAATTTCAAAGTCATTTAGTTGAAATGTGAGGGCAATTTCAGGGTTTATGCAGTTACATACATATTTATAATAACTATTGACAACTAGAGGGTGCCATCTTATGGTGCACTTGAATGAATGGCCGTATTTATGGTGGAATATAGACATGCCCCAGGAGGATGTCAGGGGGCTCCCGGCAGTTGGAAAACAGCCGGCTGGGATGTGGATCACAGCCAGCTGGAAACCACAGGGCCTCCAGCTGGGAGCACCAATTCTGAGTGGCTGGTAGTGTAAGAGGAAAATTGACTGAATGACTGAAATACATTCTCCCTATAATATTTATCTTGCCTTGATGGACTGCAAGCAACACTATATAACCCAACCCATTCTGACGTCCACTCACACTTCCTGTCACATCTGTCTGTTGTTTACCACATTAGGAGAGGGATTTTTCACCAAACTATTTATTTCCTCTTTGAGTCATTTCAAGGCTTAATCTGCTAATTCTGTAAAAGTGAGAGGAATTGGTTTAATAAACCAACTGAGGTGGTCCTTCCTCAGCTTGTATTTGTCGCTTGATGGTAGGTGAGGGTTAGAATATAGCTTTACTGCAAGACAGTCCTCACAAGACAGTATGGTTTAGTGCACAGTCTGGTAAAGTACATCACTGCAAACACTGCACCAATCTGCCCATCAGTCCCACAGTCCATCTTACCCTGACCCATGAATAACTTACCACAAGATACTTGAACTCCTTCACCTGGGACAGTGATTTACTGCCAACCCAGAGCGACCAATCCACCATTTTGGCACCATGGCCTCAGGCTTGGAGGAGCTGTGCTGTTTCCCACTCAGCTGTAAAAAGTGCATTGGAAATCATGGTCTGATGAAGCCAACAGAACAACATCATCTGCAGTCTATCATACTGGGCAGTATTCACACCTAGTCTGCCCCTAGAGATTCTGTCCGAAGCAGAATCAGTGACATAGCAAAATGATGGTAGAGCCCAATGGCCACTGAGAATTGTAAGAGCAACAGTAATTGTTATGGTTGTATGGTTATGTGTGTTGAGTGTTGAGAAGGAACATGGAGGCAGTAGATGGATTGGAATCACAGATCCAGACTCCACAGCTCTGGAGGCAGAAATGCCTGCAGAAAGAGATAAGAGGAGAGAAGAGAAAGACATGGGGTTTCTAGATTGTGGACTGAAGTTTCATTAAGCTTCATTTTGTTAGACTATAGTTTACAGTTTCATTTTCAGTATACCCTTTAGCAGCCAAAGGTAGCACAAGTGAATTAGCACTCATTTGTCTGTGGGCCCTTGTGTGTCTGTGTGCATGTAGCCCTGCATGCACTGTCTTTGATCAGCCATTAATAGCCTGAAGAGAAAGACTTCAGTAATAGTCCTTATTGCGCTGTGACTTTTTAATGTCCAAATACTTAAAATGGCCAGGGAACAAAATCACAGCAGGTGTGGACTTGTAATGAATTCTCCAAGGGATGACTTCAATTTGATATTCTAAAAGTGTTCTCCACAATCAATTTCAAGGTGAGAGCTCAGCATGAGACAAAGGTTTATTACTTTAATATGATTTAACTCTCACATAGCCATGATGAGGAAGGTGGGTTGTACTCCTATATTATCACAAATGATTCTGTTTCTGCAGTCACTAACTGGAGAATTTAGAGCAATCGAAGAAACAAACAGAAAGATACCTGCCCACGTTTTAGTAAGGAACAAGTACTGAAACCGCAAGACTGTCGATCTCCTGCTGCATTTTACATACAGCATGTCATTGCTGCTTGATGTTCATGGCCATACACATTAGAACAAAATAAAATAAAAACAGCTCAGTTCAGTCTGCCTCCTAGTAGTTGCCAGTGTAGCAGCTCCTGGGTTTGTTTACTGGTGCTGTTACCAAGAGATTTTTGGCTCTCTGGTTTCTGTCTTTAGGAGAGACTTGTGTGTGCTCACGGATATTGATTAAACTGTCTAAGATCAGGACAACCATATGGGTGTACTGTTTGGAGAGAAGATTCGGAATTCATAATCCTACACATCTAAGTCAGGTGAGAGACGAGGCAGATGAATCAAAGTACAGCATACTAGGCCTCTGTATACTGCAGCTCCACTGTCTGATTCAGTGTAACATGGCATATCTATGAGCCCCTGTGCAAGTAAGCAGCTTCTGAGACACACCAGTTGGGTTCATCATCTTAGTTTAGCATGTTAGCATGCTAACATCTGTGAATTGACATTAAACACAAAGTAAATTGAACTAATGGACAAATTAAAATTCTGTTATTATAATAGTGTTATGTTAGAGGTTGAGGGGTTCCCAAAGTGATTACAATTCATGCTGAGGGGGAACATGAATCCTTGTAAAACATTTTCATGGAAACCACAAATGCTAGCCTCACAGTGGTGCTGGAGGATCAGCAATGTCACAAGTAGTCACTGTACAGATGAATATCTGTACAGAATTTAGGGCCAACCCACTTGTTACATGTTGACATATTTCATTGAGAAAGTAAAAATCGACCTTCTGGTGGTGCTAAATGAAGACACTCTTTCACAGTGGATATTTATACCTAAGCCTATGGGAATCCAAGTGATAGCTGGCTAAATCTCAGTCCGCTTATCAAATCTCTTTTCCAGCTGTTTTCAGTAAAGTTGCTGAGATAAACCTTCCGTATGCTGACTGTCCAGCAATTGCAGACTAAGTTGGTGCTAGCTGGTGAACACAGTACCGCATTTTTCAGATGAAGGATCAGTGAGTGAATGAGTCACATTTTTGATTATGATTTCTTCCTACAATTTTCTAGAAAAGACTGCGATATCTGTCAATAAAACTCATAAGACAATGTGATATGAATACCATGAAAAGAACAGTGTAAACCAGGTTCAGCCTGTTGACCGTTGAGGAAAACTATGAAAAAGCATGTGTGTACTCAAGACTGCAATCTGCTGTGGTACGTACTGCTTCCAGTAAATTAGCTTCCGACTGAGTCCAGCTACAGCTCTTCCTGTTTAGTTGGTATCCTCCGCCCACCCATAGCTTCTTTAGCTTAAACACACTATGTAACAGTGATCATAGAAGAACACATCTTCGTAAAACATACTTTCAGGAAAACATCAATGCAACTATTCAACAGGGTTATGTTCCTGACTATACATTAAAGGTCCAGTGTGAGTAGGTTTTAGAGGCATCTAGCACTGAGGTTGCAGATTGCAACCAACTGAATGCTCCTTGTCTCTCCCCTATGGTGGCTGCAATAGGTGCTCTTTCGAGACAGTGCTTGGTTTGTTTTGTTGGGTTTTTAGAAACATGGCTGAGCAACATGGCAGACTCCGTGGAGGAGGACCTGCTCTCTCTGCAGATATAAAAAAAGTCATTCTAAGGTAACAAAAATATGCTTCTTATTTTCAGGTGATGATAAACTAATGAAAACCACAACCGAATATTATGTTACATTTCAGCCAATAGATCCCATAAATCCTACACACTGTCCTTTGAAGCAGACGAGTGAGATTCTGTAACAGACAGAAGTAACTGTGACTGAGTGGAGCTGGCTATTCTCAGGGTGCGGCCTCCTGAGGGGAGAGCGCTGTCAGCTGGAGCAAGTTGCCTTCTGAAGTTTCGTCTGATGATCTGTCTTGTCAGGGTATTCAGGCTACTGCCTGCTGACTGCATTTTGCTGCAGGGAACATTGGGGGGTGTTTGGATGAAGAATGTGTGGAATCAATCTCCAAGCTTGCTGTTGCTCCTGGGCAGCAGTAGAAGCAAGTTGGAAGATGAGGAGATGCTGAGTCAAGATATAAAAATAAAACTTGTGAAATATGTCAGATTTCAAAATTGTTTTTAAGCTTGGATATGTGTTTTGCAAAAATACATTAACCCTAGAAACCCCTAGAAATAATTTCAGATTAACTGAGCCATTGCCTGTTCTCAAACTTTTTCTCAACAGTGTCTGGTTTTTAATACGCTTTGGGTGAAAGAAATATGGCACACATGATTTTATGAAAACTAAAATGTTATGAGATAGGAAGACTTCTGAGCTTGAAGGGTTAATGAAAGCATAGTAGCAAACTTTGTTATGTCCACCTTAGCCTGCATACATTTTAAGTTTTCATTTAGAGTTCAGTATCACATTATATCTTTATAGCACAAGAGCAACACTAAATGGACATACTGTATATGATAAGAATATATAGCTTTATTTATATACCCCACAATTCTCGTGTTGACAGTCTTTCAATTACCTTGTGATATATACAAGGTTTTACTTGTCAGATTACTGAATTGGGGACAACTGCCATGCAATCATCATGTTTGCTTTGTCTCATTTACTGTGACACAGAGCGCTGATGGTGGTGGGCAGAAGATACAAAACCCAGCATCAGTCTCCAAATGCTGTTCTCACTGAGCTGAGGTCAATGGGAAATGACTGATACTGAGTCAGCTACTACTGGAGTTTGAGTCCATGACTGGGTTGTCTGGACATTTCAGAAGACAGCAGTGGAAAAAAAAAAAAGAAAAAAAAAAAAGGTTTCCTCTGAATCATTCTATCATTCTCAGGTGAAACATATAGAACAGCTATTGATGTCTACATAAAAAAGGAGGTGCAAGGCACGCGAGGAAAACGTATATTTTATTCATTACCACAGGGAGGAGATGGACTCTTTTATCTTCTGTGATTGCCACAGTAGTCTGGCACCATTTGTGCTCTCAGGAACTGAATCTGAATGAAAACAACAGCAACATGAATTCAGATGAGTTTAGGTACTCAAAGTTGTGTCACTTTCTCATGTGCTTTGAAATGCACACATACATTCGCACAAAGGACTTGTGCTAGGGTCTTTCATGCTATGCTACCTACAGGATCAATCATTCATCCAGCTGACTTGCACAATGTGAGAAACCCATCCTTCCTTCCATTCATTAAATAAAAATGTCCCTTAGTGAATGTTTGCAAACACAGTCTTTTTCTTTAAAGTTTAAGTCAAGCATTAATCCAGGCAAAGCTTGTTGTAGTCACTTTAAACACGTTCAGTTCAGTCACATATGTGTTCCATCATTTGGGATATTCATATCATCCTGTTCAGGGAGCCTATGCCAGCATTCCCTATACAACAGGAAGGGTTCAATCTGAACAGGTCACCAGTCAGTCACAGGCTAACACATAGGCAAACACATTCAAACTTACAATTTAGAGTTTACATATTTAATTTTACTTTTCCTTCTCAAATATTGAGGTACAATGGAAACAACATACACAATGACAAACTCCAACCCTCCCCTTATGCTTTAGTATCCTCTCCTCTGTGTCGGGATGGAGGCTCTAGCAGTTCCATAACCATCCTCATGTTCATAAAGCGGTTAAAAAGGGTACATGCGCCAAGAAAAGCAATGCCTTTCTAATTTCTGTTGTTTTCGCATGTAAATTATCTTTACTATCATTACATGTTGTCTCAACTTACTTTACCCTGTTCTTTCCTTCCTTTAGGTACTTGTTGACCCTCAGAGATACCCTGGTGTAGCAATGGCCAGAGAGAATTAAGAACACAAACTTGTAAATCAGGGTTTACCCCAGTATATATGAGAGGTGATAAGCATTGGTCATTGAAGTCTTATCTGTAGGTTTTCATGTAAGCCAAACTCAATAACAGCTAATTCTATGTGGACCTCGTTACAAAGAATATCTAACATTTACCACAGGCGATATCTCCACTGGTCGGTGGTGTATCATCATAGACAGGACGATGACTGAAAGTGTGAATTCTGAACTCTGAAACAAAAAAGTAGTTATTTAGCTTCGCATTTTACTGTAGCCTCACACAACCAATTGTTGACAGATTAGGAATGCTTCACTCAAGCATCAGTAGTGCTGTCCCATACTTTTGGAAACATTGCATTGAAAACACACAGGAAGCAGATTGCAGAGGATCATACCACATTACTGTGAAGCGCTTCCTGGCTGGATTCATGAGAAAATGGATTTTCTTTGGCTGTGGCTGTAGAGTAAATTTATTAATCCCACAGTGGGGAAGTTTGCAGTGTTACAGCAACAGAGGAGATAGTGTAATAGTAAGAAGCATCAGTAAAAAAGCAAGATATGATAAATAAGTAAACTATATAAGCTAAACAGACATTGGTTGAATAGAAATGGTTGCACATAGAGAATATTGATATCACACAGTTTAGTATACACAGATGTTGCACATGTGTGAATTGTCAGTTTGGGTGTGTGTGGTCTACTTGGAGTGTCGATTGTAAAGTCTGACAGCAGCAGGAAAGAAGATCCTGCAGTATCTCTCCTTCACACACCGTGGGTGAAGTAATCTGTCACTGAAGAAGCTGCTCAGTGCTGTCAGTGTGTCCTGCATGGGGTGGGACATGATCTCCATCAGGGACGATAGCTTAACCATCACCCTCCCTCCTTCCTCCTTCCACCTCCACCAGGTTGAGGGAGCCATCGAGATGCTGCTGCCCCAGCAGACCACTCCATAGAAGATGGCCAGGGCCACCACAGAATCAAAAAAGGTCCTCAGGACTGTCCTCTGCCTACCTTATATAGAGCATTTGTATAGTCAGTCCAGTCAAGTTTATTATTCAGGTGAGCTCTCAGGTACTTGTAAGATTCCACCATTGGAATGTCTGTTCCCTGGATGTTCACCTGTGTAGCTGCAGAAGTCCACCACCGGCTCTCTTTTCCCTGCATTGATGTGGAAGCAGTTCATTGGGCACCAATCCGCAAATCCCTGGGTCACTTCTCTGTACTCTTTTGTCATGTGTTAAAAGAAAAAGTTCAGATGACCCCCCCATAGCTGGGAGTTGGGTTCCCTGTAGCGGGAGATGGTTTTAAGCTCCTCCAGACACCACTGATGTTTGTTCTGCTCCAACTGATACTCCACCTTCCTCCTGTTTTTGTATCTACTTGATTCTCCTCCTCAACTCCTGCTGCACATTCTTCAGCTTCTCTTTATTTATCTGACGTAAAAACCCTCTTTTTATGTCGAGGAGACCTTTTATTTCAGGAGTAATTCTGAGTCTCCAGTTCACAGCACAGTCCTGGTGGGAACAGGATTCTCCACACAGAAGTTGATTTAGTCTGTTATTCAAACTAAATAAAATCATCATTCATTGTGTTTGTCAGTCATCCTCATCAGGCTAAATCCAGAATTTCACTAACATTCAGATGCCTGACAGACACAGCTGAGTAGTTGTCTATTTTGCCTGCGGCAACTAGACTTGTGAGATAATTCTACCAGATAATGGTGCAAACAAAAGCTTCAGACATTCAATCTGACTCCGATAGTAAGTCTGTCTTTTTTCCTTCAAGGTCTCTAAGGCTTTATTCAACAAGACTAGCAGTCCTTATGATGTTAGTGGATGCATTTGCATATTCTCTATATGCAGGCAGCCTTGGCAATTACCAGCCAAAGGAAACCCTGTACATTGTAAGAGCTATTTGTCAGCACAGAATGGAGACTGGCTGAACACATTACTTTAATAAAAAGAAAGCATGAATCCTCCCAGGTGTGATGCAACACATTGAAGAGAAGGTCTACGTGTTTAAAGAAACCAAAACAAATCATAAATGTAACCTAAGAAAACATAACCAAACCAAAGGAGTGCCAGTAGGGAGCCGGGAGAGCAGAGAGCTGCTGCAGCAGGGGTCAGGGTCATCACATACACACACATCACAAATAACAGCAGCATACCATCATGCATGCCTGGTGCTGGTTAAATATTTTGTCTAAAATATAGATGTTATTATTTGTAATGTGTCTGTTTAGAACATGTTTATGTTGGTAATTGTAATTTTTGCAGCAGTTGACAGTTTTAACCTGTTACATTTCTTGACCCCAGCTGTATTTAACTAATGCAGGAGCTCTTCTCCTGTTTTGCATGTCATATTCCAGTATAATAGACTGCTTTTGTCTGCTGTCATGATCAAAGTAACAAGTAGTTCATCCATTTAAATGTCAGTAATTATAGTTGCATTACTGAATGTGTAAAAGTTACATTTCTAGTTACTACAAAAGAGGTTGACTTACAGTACTGCTCAGTGCTCATGCACAGGTTTAAGTATGGCATTTGTTTGTGAAAGGTGTTAAAATAAATTATCTGTGTTGCAAATCATAACTTGCATGTTGCCAATTTGGTGATACTGGGGCCAGTTTCACAAAAGTGATTTGTCAGCACTAATTGTAAATGCTGCCAGTGTTGCATTTCACAAATGCTTGACACTAGCAAATTGCAGAGAAGTTTTATGAGTCCTAGAGGGCTGAGGCATGCTCATGCATGGGTCATAAGCATGGTGTTTTGTTTGATTAGTTCAACATGTCAAAATTAGAGTAGGCAAGTTTCAGCTTGCATATTGGAGATTTAGTTAAACAGGCCCCAAACCAGAGGTCCTCATATTAAGATTAGAGTGTTTTATTTGGGTTGAGATTCAGTGTAACTTGTGTCCTCATTCAGACCCTCCTTAAATGCCCCCTTAAAGAGTGAAACATTTGAGATTTTGTGACTTACAAGAGAAAAGTAAAAAAAAGTAAAGCCAGAAAAAAAAAGAAAAAAAAAAAAATATATATATATATATATATATGTGTGTGTGTGTGTGTGTGTGTGTGTGTGTGTGTGTGTTTGTGTGTGTGTGTGTGTGTGTGTGTGTGTCTATATATAGGTGAACAGGCACCAGCTGAAATCAAACCAGTGACACAACCACGCGGTATGTACTTTTTTTCAGTTTTGGGGTTCTGTATATGAGGCCTATATTTTTCTGTAAATAAGGTTGTAAAGTGTGTTTTAGGATTGCCATCCAACAGCAGAAAATGATTTGACCATCTGCAAAATGATTTGAAAATTCTCATGGGCATTGCTGAAATTGAATTCTAGAATTCTTTTGTACCTGTTTTCTCTTCAAAGTAAAAGACAATCAGCTTTAATTTTCTGGTCATTCCAATAAGCTCTAAAGCCCCACAGAAACATCAGTCTGGTGGTAGAAAATGTTTCATTACAGTGAAACATACAGTACAGGAGGTAATTAAGAGGACATAACTCTTGCAGCCTTCTGTATTCTTTATCATCACACTGTCACAGCTGCCTCCATTAGTCAACCTTGAAAATCTGTTACTGTGTGTATTTCAAACTCTGCAATATAATTGGCCTGAAACGTATCATTTTCAAGGTTACTTATTTTTTGTGGATGGAGTGAACGCACTGCTTTGATGTGAAATAGCCAGTTTCTTTGCTAGACTGTTCCACAGCCACACATCTTTCTTTTTTAAGATTTTTTGGGACAACTTTTGCCCTTATTGGACGTGACAGGTGAAGAGGCACCAGCTGGAATCAAACCAGAGACACTTGAGACCACGCGGTATGTACTGGAACCATTCAGCTGCCGCACATATTTCTGTCCCTTTTAATGCATCAGCTTTATATACCGTCCATATCTCAGCATCAGTGCTCACTGTTCACTGCAAATATGTAATGGACACTTCTTTACTCTTCATAGCAGCTTTGTGAGCTGGGGATATTTCACAGAAAACTGAGGAGCACTTGTCAGCAATTATACCTTTGACCACTGATTGATGATCTTTATATTGATATATTGTTAAAACTGATGCATCAAAGCTTAAGTGCTATTTTACACTGTTGTAGCTGGTCGAGGTGGATCTACTGTAGTTTTAACCAACTAAAAAGTTTAACACACCGATGGCACGGCATCTGAGGCAATTTTGGGGTTCAGTATTATGCCAAAGGATCTGGAAGGATACTATTTGTTTGTGACTGCTGTACCACTTCCTCTAAGACCTCATCCCGACTCAGGAGGGTAAGTGGTGAGGAGGTTACTACACCTTCTCCAACAATAATTGACACACATCAGTCCAACTTGTGAGCACCATCTGTTTATGGTTCCTTTAAGCATTTCCATGTTCAAGATAGGCATCCTGTGCATTAGATTCTGGAAATGGGGTAAGCGATGTTAACACATTGGCTTAACCAATTAAACTGTCGGGGGGAGCAATGTTTAGAAACAATTCTCCCAGTCCTCAAACTTACTGAACCTTTGTCCCTTCCTTACACTCAGCCAAACTCTTTCCAGGTGTTGAAAAGGGGACCTTCATCCCAGTGTTCATAACGCCTGATAGATTGAAGATATGTAGGGATCATTATGTCTACCATAGCAGACTTGTTAAATGATTTCCATTATGAGACCAGCTAAACCATTTACAAGGACCCACAATATAACATCCTCTGCTTCAACATTCAAGAGCTGATCAGAAAGGATGATGCCTCCCACACCCAATTTAGGGTTCATGCACATTTAAACCTGATGTCACATGAGCTCAGAGGGGGGCTCTCCAATCCATTAGTAAACAACAGGACACCATAACTGGCGGGCAAAGTGGGTCAAATAGTCCATTCAAATTACCCTCTGGAGGACAACAGACAACTGAGCAACCCTGCATATTAGTCCCCCCATCACACTCACTTCAACCTGAAACATAAAAAAAATCATCAGAGGGCTTGCTACCCAATTATACAAAGAGAAATATTTAACAGTTGAACAAATAAGTTATGCATAAAGATCCTCAATCCTGGACTGATACATCCAGGATACCTATTGGCACACCAATATCTATGAGTTTGTCACCAGATTGAAAAAATGTTTCACACTACTGAGAACCATTTTTCTCTTTTCTAGTTACATTGGCTCTCTCTATATACTCACCCTGACTCAGACTTGGGCATAAAAGTGGTAGTAGTGGTGTTTCATCAACATCTGATACCTGAGCACCTGTCCACGTTACTTGCAGGTTTCTCCCCACTGGTCCGTGATTGTGCAGTAGAGAGAAAATAATCTCCTTCCTGTGCAGACACTTACCTGACAGAGTGGGAACAAACAACTTTAGCCAAATGTACCACACTACTCTTGTTATACTGACACAATTTGGATGAAATCTTTGGGCGATGGGGTGAACAATTTTTAGCAGTGTTAAGCGTGCACCATCCACAGATCATGCTCAAACATAAGGGTTTATTTTATCAAACCACAGTGTTTTCCTGATCATAACCAGTCGCTTTTGTGCCGACTCCTAACCAGCTTAAAGCTGCACTAATGATTGGTTTCATATTAACAACGGATCAAATAACTAAATAAAGTGTAATATGATATGGGTTGCTGGTAGTGATGAACTAATAGAGAATTAATACCAGACTTTGCAATTCAGCTCAACTCTATGGTGTGTTTTTAAGCTCCTTATTTCGGTTCTATAACTTGCAACTTTACATTTTGGTTCAGTCTCACTGCTGCCCACTAACTGACCAGCACCAAGCAGCAGACACACACAGTTAGGTGGTGGAAATAATGAAGCATTTTGCACAGAAAGAAACAGAAATTTCCTTCAGGAGTTGATCAGGTGTCCTCTTTGAACAGGCACATGCAAAAATCATCTTGTCAATAGACGCAGCAGATCAAAAACTGCTGTCATGGGTTGTTTAAAAAGGACTGCTATTTAATTTGGAGGATTTATTTGAAATGAGAGGCGCATATCTGATTTAATCTGCATGTATCAACATGACCAAACAAGAAGATAAGATGCTATATAGTATGCATTTTAATGTGATATGATATGCAATGTACAAAAGTATTTACTGTCAAAATATCCTTTAGAACTTCCACAGGTATTTTTCACATGGAATGGATCATTATGTGTATGTAGAATAAATGCAGTGTT
Source organism: Chaetodon auriga (assembly GCF_051107435.1). Lineage (NCBI taxonomy): Eukaryota > Metazoa > Chordata > Actinopteri > Chaetodontiformes > Chaetodontidae > Chaetodon > Chaetodon auriga. The sequence goes on along the minus strand of NC_135085.1, from coordinate 5,133,489 downwards.
TATATTCGGAGTCTAAGCTCTGACCTCATCTCTCCTCACAAGCAAACAGCAGGCTCAGCCCAGCAGGAGTGAGGAGTGATGATGATAACCTCCCTCTAGGGGAATGTAGACTCAGAGCCTACAGGTGGATACCGTGGTGGAGGTGGAGTTTTGAAATGCTTTATGAACAGCAGGTGTTAGCTTATCTTCCAGGTGAGCGATGTAGCTGCAGGCACAGCAGCAAAAATGGTGGGCAGAGTAGAGCAGAGCTTAATGTTAAAAAGGTCTGTTGAATATTGCAGTGTTTAAGAGTAATGTGAGTCTGGCAGCAGACGGAACTACGTCTCAGACTCCATGTTGTTTGTCTCCATTTTCTCGATATGTTTCTTTGCATTTATTCATACAATACAGACAGTGTCAACACCACTGTTCCTTTTATGTTTTGTTCCATCCACTTATTATGTATATCCATTTGTTCTCTCAACCTTTCCCAGCACAGATTGTTTTATTGTATATGCAAAGGCTTGAGCGTGTTCTTAATTTCAGCTCATTTTACAGCAGGCAACAGCATTAAAAACTGAATTAGAAATAACTTTTGCTTGTCTCTTTTAATGGCTCAAAAATTAAACGAAATGTAGAGGCAATCTTCTTGTCGAAAGAAACATACAGCATCCGTCCTATAAAGTCGAGATTTTATAGAGAAAATAATGAAAAGATAGTAAGTTATAAGTCAGCCCACACAATACCATAAAATGTGGGTGAGTGGTTTTTATTTGGAATAGATTTATTTTATTCATAGACAAAAAAGGGCTGGAAAAACTTGCTAAATGACCACCGTCAGTTCATATTTGATGAGTCTGAAGTTACAACACTATAAGTCACCACACAAGCCAGTTACAAATAGCCCACAGTCCAAATGAATGAAACACTTGCGTTTAACAGCCTCCATAACCCTCTTTCATTTTGATAAGTTTCCTTTTTATTATTGTTAACTGTCCAGGTTGACTCCAGGTTTCTAATACATAAGCTGTCTCTGTGTATATTATTATCCCTGTGAGGATCTTTTTTGGATTTCACATTTTCAGATTCACAACTTGTGTCATTTGCGGCCCCCTGTTCAGCATTGCATGTAATATAGTGTGCTGTTTATGGCTGCACAGTAAAATAGAAAATGAAAGCCTGTTGGATTACTGCTGGCCCCGAACAGAAAACAGATATTGTTCCACACGCGCTCACTCTGAGAACATGATATTGTCATTTTTATGACTTTTCTCTCTTTGTCTCTGTACAATAAACAAAAGAAATATGAACTCCATTCCCAGAGAATCTGAGCCTCAATTTCCTCCAAAGAGATTGTGGTGTGTAGGAATGAGTGTATGAATATTTCCAGCTGAAGTGGGCTGTTAAACTGACTGTGAAATAGGCTTCTGAACAAGGCAGCGTCCAATGGATTCTCTGAGAAAGGCAGGAGTGGGCAGCGCATCTAAAAGCCACCTATGATCTTAACAGCAACCTCGGAGTTCAAGGGTCCTCAGCTCTGCCGCAATCTAGTTGTCAATCCAACACTGGCTCATGCCAAGAATGTAGTACCTAATTTGTTCTTCCTTTTCCTTCCTCTTTTCCTCTTAAGTACTGCAATGGCCTTCTATATCTAAACAAATGATATCAGCCTTTGTGTTACCTGCTTTACCACCTACATTGTGTACACCGGAGAGATGCTTAGATTCTGCAGTGCTTTGGCGCCATCGCTTCACAGAGGCAGAAATCTTTAGCAAATTGAGTCAGCCATGCTGAAGAAAAGGCGAAACATCGACCACCAGGCAGGAGAGAATTACCCACAGGGGCCCTGCTTTGCACTGCATGAGGTCATGTGAACCCAGTGGTAGGAAACAGCAGAGGTAGGAACAGTGAGGAAATTACTGCTGGGCATGAAAAAGTGGAGAAATGAGACAGAGAGACAGAGAGAGGAAAGGGGAGAGTAGGAGGAATCAATAAAGTAATCTTTAGTCATAGGCAGAGCACAGGCCCAGTGCTCAGGATTACTCAGTATGGGGCCATTACATTGAGAGGCCAGCAAAGCAATTATGAGCCTTGGGAGGAATTGACAACGAGATCCCCAAGGGGAGAAATGATAGCAGCTGAAAAGATGGAAAGGGCCCGATGGAGAGAGCCAGAGAAGGAATATCAAATAATCATTACCTTGCCCTCCCATACAAGACGCAATGAGCCCTCTCCTCCAACTTCCCACAGTTTCATTCATGCTGTCTCCTCACATGATGGAACATGGAAGCCACATTCAAAGCTTTCCACCTAGTGTTCACACTGAGAATAATAGCACTTCATCTGCTACACAGAAAAAACAGCGTCTTTACATCATCGCTGCTCTATGTAAGAGTGAGCTGCTGAAACTGCTGCTCCACTGCAGGCAGGACTTCATCAATATATTCAAAACCATTGGCTGCAGTCATGAAATGTCAGGATTCCTGCTGAGGAACTTGACTTGCACAGCTGTGTTAACACACACCTTGCTGAACTACTTGACGAATACTGTCTTTAAGTCCATACGTTTTATGCAATGGTCACTTTAAACACAATAGTACCCAAAGAAATGTATATTATGTATTATGTATGGTTTCAGGAGAGTGCCATCTATCCTTACAACGACCAGTCTGAATCCCAAATCCTGAGTCAATTCTTTGCTTACAGAGAACATTTTTGTATCCAACCACAGAAATAATTGAATTTTAAAGGGAAATTACAATTTAAATACAGGTGATTTTCAAATAAACTCCTAATGTGTGCAAACCCTCTTTTTCTGCTCAAACCTAGCTTGTATGTATCGAAGTTGAAAGCAAAATTCTCCAGTCCTTCCTCAGCCATGATGAAACCATGAGTCTGAGTCTTTGACTTGTTTCATACATTGATCCCCCAAATGAAGAAGTAGCTGCTACGCCAAGTAAAAAGCAGAACACTCCATTCCCTGCTCTTTTCCAGAGTTATCAGAGACAGAGACAAAACTGATACAAGACTAATGCAATAAAGAAAGACTTATTAAAATAGATTCACCAACAAAGGCCATGGCAAGAAGATATGGACTTATAATGTTTTAATGCGTATTTTGGATGGAGGAGAGCATAGATAAGGAAGAAGGAGAAGATAAAGGGATGAGGGTTGAGGGATGAAGGGAATGAGGTATGAAGTTTGAGGGATGTAGGGAATCAAAGAAATGTCTCAGTCAAACTATTTTGAAGTCAAAATATTTGATTACACTGAAGGTTTGAACACCTTTGTGAAAGCAACAATCTCTTCCACGTCCACTGTTCCAGACTCCAGAGATCAGCTGATTGCATTTAGTTCATTATGAGATTTCACAGTGCAGTCCTGAGATGTCACATGCATTGAGCCGGCGCTAGTACAATTTCTCATTAGCATTAACTCTTATTCTTTCTCTGCGTCTGTCTGTGTTGCTGTTCTGCCTTTTAATGTTGCTCTCTCAACCTTCCCCTCTATTATTGTCTCTGTGCTCTTTCGCTTTTGTGTTTCCTTCCCAGTTCTTTTATTATCATGTCCTGGTTATCAAATATTTGTCTCCCCTCCTTTCCCCTCAGTGTGTTGCCACCTTTCCAGCTCATGCTATCAGACATACTTTTTCTCACTATCCATATCTGGCTTGCTCTTTCAGCCATTTCGCTGTAAACCTTTACTTTCTTGTGTTCTCGCCTTCTTTCTCCACCACACATTTTCACACTCTTTATTATTCCTTGCTCGTTTGCAATCTAATTTTCATGCTTTTTTCCTATTCTTTCTATCCCCCTTCTATTGTCACTTTCTTTTGATCTCTCGAACAACTCCCACTGTCCCTCTTCTTCCCTTTCATAAAAATAGAGGATTGTTTGATTCCGCCCTCCTCCTACCTGACTTCAGCGTGAAGCAGTGAAAGATAGGAATTTGTGTCCATGAGTGTCTGTCAGCATGTGTGTGTGTGTGTGTGTGTGTGTGTGTGTGTGTGTGTGTGTGTGTGTGTGTGTGTGTGTGTGTGGAGGCGATCATCACAACCAACCAAGGACATTTCTGGACAATTTGCTGCCCTGTAGGCCAGACGTCCTCTGGTCCCTCTGATCTTATTTTATTATAATGATATTAATTGGAATGATCATTTTTTTGTATTCACGCAACTTTATCAAGTTTCATTCCACTTCTTTTTGTCGTGTCATCAACAATACCCACCTTCTTGTTGCTATGCCTATTGCACTCTCCATTGATGCATTGCACATGCAGTTTCTTCATTGACCGCTATTAACACAACACACCTAAATGTCTACAGAGGAGTGAATTGAGATGCTTTGTGGGCACTGTAGACAGCTGGTTTTGATGAGGGAGAATTCGTGGAACAAAAAAAGACATTATCTCTGGTTCTGCTGCATTGATGGTCTCATTCTTCCTCCTGATCGAGCTGGTGGTGCTGTAGGTGACCACCTCGCTCACACTGCTCTGCGACCAACACTTGTATTGCTATATTTTAGTCTAGAAATTGTGTCCTACACGCCTTCTCTCCCAGGGGTGTCACATTTGGATGCTTTTGTACAGCATGTGAAGCTGCATGTGTTCATGTACCGTATGCGTGTCTACAGCCAGCTTTTGTGACTGAAGCATGTTTGATGTGATCTTTGGGAATAGCCACAGAGCCAGTTCAAGGATGCACAGAATGTGTGTTGTTTTGAGGTAATGTCATGAAGTCACTATGGGCATCAGATCAGTGGAGCACTACCCATGGATATATACTCACACATATGGGAGAGACGTAGCATGTTGGGCACATAGCAACTAGTCCTGAATAACAATGGCAAAGTTTTATTCTCAGGAGGAATACATGATGCATGCAGCTCACACACGCAGTACAGGGGTGATCCTTCTTCCTCGCATGTTTGTGTTATATATCCTGCTACGGTTAAGCAGTGTGAGTATACACATTTGGATAATTGCATTCTCCTTCTGTTGCCCGCTCCCTACAGAGAAGACTGATGGTAATACAAAGTAGCTTTTAGAAATATGGGCAACGCTTCAAGAAGCATCAAATACCTGTGCTGCTCTGTGGAGTTATTCAGGCTAAATTGAATAGGCTTTTTTCTATTCTATATTCAAAGTATCCTTTAAATTTGTATAAATGCCTGACATATTGCTTATCGGTTTGGATGAAAAATGTGGGATGTGGTTGTGAATGCGAAAGTGATCCGTGAGAGCCCTGAGCTTTTTGAGATTGTCATATTACCCCAACCGCCCAAATTATTTGATAGGACTGAATAACGTGCCACATCTCATTAAAGCTCTTTTTAATCATGCTCTTCCAGGTCATTATAATTTCGATAAAAATCCCAGAGGAAGAATTATTTTCAGTGCTTTTTTGAAGAATGCCACAAACTAATTTCAATCCCCGGTAGCCTTTTTTTGTCTGTGTGTCATCTATTTCTGTTTCTATGGACTCACAAAAAGTCAAACACACTGAGTCATCAGTTGTTGGTGTAAAAATGCATCTGCCCACTCCCATGCAGTCCATTTCACTGAGTAGATCTTCACTTAAACAATTGCTAAATTGCCTATTTTGACCAGGGGATTCATTCCAAATGAAACAATTTGTAATACCTCAATTACAGCGACATCCATTCCCCAGTGGGCAGACACAGTGCCTGAGCAGCACACAAATACTTTAATTACCTACTCAGCTTGACTTCGTAGGGGGTATTTGGGTCACAGCTGAGCCCCAGGCACACTATTATGCATGTGTACTACTGTTTTTCAAAGCATGGGTCAGGACCCAAAGGTGGGCCACAGGAAGATTAAAACGAGGCATCAAATTATTCTAAAGATATTGGTATCAGAAGCTACTGGCTATATTTAGTGGATGAAGCTGTTACCAAGTTCCTGTATTAAGAAAAAAGCTGAATTTAGGCATCAGACCAGTTAAATCCTCAATACTTGATGAATAAAAACATGAGAAGCACTCAATTTGTCTTATCTTGCAACTGAGGAGTCTACTTTTTCGTCCGATTGAGCGTGTGTGAAGATGAAGCAAGTTCCACAAGTGAGGATATTTGACTTCATTTGGAAATGCTTTATCGACCAGCTGCTGCCAGCACTGAGCCTATGGCAGCCACTGAGCTACACTTGGCCACAGAATAAATTACCTGCAGGTATGTTATACTTGTAGGACCTAATCTTTCTCAGTAAGAAGGAATCTTTATACACCTGGCCTCACCATGAAAGAGAGTGTGATATGTAAGAAACTAATGGTATGCAGACCCTGTGTTAAATATGATAACTATAAAACAAATATTTTTGATTAAGATCTTCCAAAGATTTCAATATATTAAACACTATATAAAAACAGCCACAGATTCTCATATGCGAGCATTTCAGTTTAAATAGAAAATCATATGTACCTATAGAAAATACATATGTATCTAACTATATTTAGCATATATACTGCTGGAATCAACTGAAATAACTGGCATATTTGAATGCACCTTGGTGGTAGCTTTAATTAATTATTTCAGTTATTTACATTTGGCTTTAGTCACAAGAGACAAGAAGGAATTTCCAAAATAAAAGATGCAGTAAAGAATTAAAATTTGTCCTCAAATGGTGTTGGGAATTCATGTCGGAACAACAGTTTCAGACACAGGGCCACAGCCATGATTTTACGAATACTGGGAATACTGGGAGTTCCATAAGTATAGCACATTTTGAACGAGGCAACAGGAAAGCTTCTAAAACTGTAAGATTGTTTCCATGAGTTTTCTCACTGAATTCATTTAACAATTGAAAAATATTTTCTGTAAATTTTGCTTCCTACATGATCTGAATGCTGTTTTTGCACTACAAACATACATTACTGCTGCAGAACTATTTAATATATGTACTAAAATACAATAATAAAACTATATACAGACGCTGCTTGTGCGTCTGTATGATGTGGTCTGACAAAACAGCGGTATTCAATTGGAAAGAGGGCAGGGTGGCATTTCAGGTGTTCACTGTGCTGCAGTTCTGAAGCTATTATATGCATAGGCTTGAATCAGATCATAATGAGCATGTTAACAACAACACAGTCTATCTTTGAAGGGAAAGGGATATGAGATGTTTTTAATTCAACATGATTGAAGCTCATGACTGATGATATGTACAGTAGCAGCTTCATGATAAATGAAAGGTGTTGTGTCAATCAGCACTTCTGTCCATATTCACATGCTCCCTCTCTTTCATCATTTTACAGGGTGCTCCCTCAACAGCCCTCCTCCCCACGTCCATACCTATACTCTTTTTTGTGATCTACATTCCAACCTTAGTAATAAATTAATATTTGTCACCAGGTTGTCCATGTCCAGGTTGTTGAAGATAAACTTTTAGTGTCCATCTTCAGAACTGTGTACCACCACAGCAGGACGTCAATAACGTCCACCATCATATCATTTTGTAGCCACTGCAGTTGGATTCTCTTCACTGTGAGATTCTTTTCCTACGGTCTTCTGAATTCTCCTTCACATCTTTCATTGGCCTCATGAAATTTTCCATTGAGGTCAAGGAAAAGTGTTTTGAAAGATACATGGGACCTAATTTTTCCAACTATTCATCCAATTATCAGGAATCTTAAAAAAGTGAGCTCGTGAGCTGGTTTCTATTAGAAATGTGTATATTCTCAGACCCTTCAAGGCTTTACAAAATGATGCCACGCAAGAAAAATGACAGCATTGGTTGTTTGTTTAAATGCCCAAAACAAGATGTACGCTTTCCTGACAAGGAGTCCTTGTGGCTGTGTGGATAGCGACTGCTGTTCCTCAGAAGCGAGGCAGAAGTAGTGTGCCATAGAACCTCTTCCAGAGGAGGTGGACTGATTGGTTAAGTGACGATGGCGCTCAAATTCTGATACGATCAGTGAGATCTGTAATGTCTGGGCAAGTGGCAGACTTGAATCCAAAAGCAATACACAGAGAGCAATCAATGTACAAAGAAAGTTCAGCTTCACTCAGGTCAAAGGCAGGCAGGGGTTGACGTCAGCAGAACAGGCAGGTAGACAGGCAGGGGAAAACAAATTCCGAAACAGGTAATCAAAAAACTTGAAAGCGAGGCAATGCACAACAGAAAACCTGGCAGAAAATGAGTGAAACTGGACCTGTATAAGTACTGGGTGGCTAATGAGAGGAATGACATGCGAGTGAGGAGGTGGATACAGAAAAACTCAGGCAGCTTCCTCTGGTCGAGGGGGAGGCCTACAGAGGCAGGGACAGAATTCTGTACAACCAGGTCAGAAACACACTGGCAACAGAGATCAGAGTCGCAAAGAGGAAGAACACTGAAAACCTGAAAAACAGGTTTTCAACTAACGACCTTGAGTCAGTGTGGAGAGGCCTGCAGGGCGTCACCTGCTACACGAAACCATCCCTCCACATTATGAAGACCAATCACCTGACCAGTGACCTGTACACTCAGAGCTTCACCTGCTCCAACGCAGACATCAACCAACCATCTGCAACCCCTGCTGCCCCCCCCCACCCCTCCCCACCTGCACCCAGGATCTGTGAGGTGGATGTGTGTCTACTCTTTCAGAGACAGAAGATCAGGAATGTGTTATCTCATCCTATCTATACTATACCTTTATTTGTTCAGCTTTGTTCTAGTTCTTGGCTGTTGGACATCAAGCTGAATCTAATTCTGATTCTAAATTTTCATTTTCAGTTACAAAAAGCACATTCAATTCTCTCCGTTTGCAACAGCTGGTATGCTTTAACCAGTTTGTTGTAAACCTGGAAAGTTTGAAAACATTATATTCTATGTATATTCTATTTCTCTATAATCCTGTAATCCATAACGATGATGACTGCTATGCCTTTATAAGTTGTCTGACTTTGAGCTCGTGCCAGGCAACAAGAAAAAGAGAGCAAGAATCTAAGACCTCTGCTGTTCTGTCTTCCTCTGCTGCATCTCTGAAGCTGCCTGCTTTTTTGTTTCTCATGAATTCTCTGTTTGAACTCGCCTATTATAGTCTGATAAGCTTATTGAAACCAGTCACTCAGTCTCAATACAATTTCATACTCTGCCTCAAACAGCACGGAGGAAAATAAGTCAAAAAAAAAAAAAAAAAAAGAACAAGCAAAGCTGGGAAAAGCAGAGCAGCTTCCCAGCCCTCTGCACTGCACACTGAGTACATGAAGAAGAAAGTTCAGGCTGACAAAAATCAAGGCCTGGCACAGGAGAGCAATCTTCTTTGGAAACTATTCCCCTTTAGTGTCTTGGAGGGGGGAATATTTACTCGCGCACTGACAGAGGTGATGACCTTTCCTGCTGCACAGTGTGAAACTGCAGGAAGATCCACACAGGAGCACCTCCAGTATGAAATCTGAAATCCTAACAGCTCTCTTAGCTAATGAACACATACTCCAACACATGACAGGCGCTCTTGTAGTCCGCTCCCTGTGGTGTAAACAGTTCAATCTGGTGGGACATTTTGGCAGAGTTAGGGTTAAATAAATACAGAATAGGTCAAAGAAAATCCTCTTCAGCTTTTCATCTTAATGGAGCAGCATTTTAAAACCAATCATTTAATTACACACAAAACAGCATTAAATTTGAAGCATTAGTATAATTACCATAAACAAGCAAAGCCATCGCCAAGAAGGTTGGCTGCTTTTTCTGGCCTCAGTATTTTTAGTGCATTTTTGATGTGTGTCACCAGGTCAGATTTTAAGGCAGGGTTGCTGGACTGTTTAACTGCTCATAATGGGAAGAGCACATTTTTCTGGTTGTGGGAACATGCCAAATATTTTTCAGGTTTTTAGCCCATTTACTATAAATGATATATACTTTACGTCACAGCATTTTCAAACCATGGTGTTGTGCTTTGGAAATGTTAATGTTCTTTACTTAATCTGTGAGCAAAAATCAGCTGTGGTCACTGTGTAAGCAGTGCACGCCAACAGCTTTTGAAAGAGTTTTTAGCTATTTTAGATGTTTTTGAAGCAGTTTTTGTGTGCAGTCCTGGCATAAAATGGAAAAATGATGTGATCCCATCTACATCATACAGTAAATCAGAGGCAACACTCACTTGGACAGGCTTCAAAATTAAGTTAATTTTGATGTGACTTTGGTGTGAAAAACAACTTCTGTGCTGCCTCTGCAAGCAATCCTCATGCGTTCATAACAATGAACTTGACAGATTTAATGAATTTTACATGAAAATGTCTCACGGAGAACTTTCAACCCCAGCTGCCGTCATTCACACCACAACACGTGATGCAACGTGTATCCATGTAAGCATGTTTTCTTTCTTGCTTTCCAAGTCAACAAGTTAAGGTCAGCATCAGCACAGCATAAACATGCAGCTGGTGGCACAACTGAACGTGTTGCTGAAGAACACGAGTAATGAATCAGTTGTATACGTTCATAATAGAATGCTGTGAGTATGGTTAGAGTGATGTACGATGAGCACAGAGGACGGATCCCATCACACTTCAATCCACATCTATCGCTGGCGCTGACGATGGGAAGGGTGGGGCGGTACATTTTTAGATTCTGAGGATAATGGCACTTTCATACTGGTGGTAACAAAAAAAAAAAATGTATGTCTCCATTCCCCCAAGAATCTATATCTATGTCTGGCTGCAAATCAACACAGAAACCTTCAAATATCTCTTCCAGTATTCTTCGAAACTGCATTCATAATTTAACAAAGAAGCTGAACCAAAAATTACATATATGAAATTGTACGGATGCATATCTACATGTAATCATTTTTCCAATAATATCCTGCTGTCTCCCAGTTGTGTCCCTCTCCATAAAATAAGGTACTGAAACAGTAGCAAGACTATACAAAAACAGGTATGAGATCTATGGCAACCTTCTGTCTTGGACTCACCAGTGGAGTCCACTTTGACATTCTAACATCCAGACCTACACGAATAATCTAGCCATCAAATTTTACTTTCAAATCCAAAAGAAAAACTCCCCTTCAACACTTCCTGCTTAACTTTAAAGACACAAGGCATGCATGCATCACCAGATCGATTTCACATGCACTGATTCCAGTACCAGCTTACAAAACAAATACAATCCGTGATCATTTCTTCACACATACATTCAAATCTGGAATGAGATTCCATATTACATCACAACACTAATCTCTTTTCAAATGACATACATGTACCATCTTCCTCAGTCTAAATCCTCTCCACAGTAGTGCAGCAGAACAGAAACTTACTGTAAACCACGTTCAACTGAGAAGGACCAGGATAAATGTAACACATTTAATGTTATGTTTAATCTTTTCCTGTATGATAATAGTAATAAAAAATGTTTATTACGATATAATGCCAAACTTGATTGGGGGAGATTTCGGTGAATTGCACATAATGCAGAGCTAAATGTAAGTTTCAATGTTTGGGTTTGCTGGGTCAAAAGTATCCAAGTGCACATTTGAATACAGATGAAGTCTGATTAAATAAAATAAATATGGAAATGGCCATGCAGAATCGTGCTATGCTGCTATTATTCACTTGGAGCTGAAGTGGCCACACTCAACCCACTGTAGGAGACAACTCATTTGCATAAACATTTCATTTTCCCTTCACACATGCACACTCTACTTTCCTACATGAACACATCCCCCTTAATATCTACCTCAAGAGGTCAAAGCCCAGACTAACCACTTCATTCCTCATCTTAAAACAATTCATCACACACTATGAATCCCTCTTACACACTAGTAAATAGCCACGTCTTAATCCATGCAGATTGGAGAGCTGTATATTTCTCTTTATCTTCTCTCGTCAACCCTCCCCCTTCATCTTTAAATTAATCTCACCTTGAAGTGTGAAACAAAATGCCTGCATGGCAATGAAGTGCAATTTTATTCATGGTATGACTCTCGCAGATAAAGACACATACTCTAAAGACTGTGGACATTTTGCCTGAAGTTGTTTTTTTAGTTGCTTCTTTTTTAAGTGTGATGTTGAATACTGAATGTGTGGAGACTGATAAAAGATTGCTACAGGAAATTGTTGGAAATTGTCTTGGCTGTTTGATTTTGTGTTAAATTATTGTTCTCCTGTTATTTATACACCTGATACATATATGTGGATTTAGGTTTAAGCAGCTTGCAAAATAAAATATTTTTTACCCTGTAGCAAAATTTATGAAAAAAATAATACATGATTTGTGTTTCTTAAAAAAAATGATCTATGGCCTAAATAAAAGAGATATAACTGTTAATGGTCCAGATGGAAATGAACACTGGAGATACAATGGGAGGTTTTAAAGAAGAGGTTTGACATTTTCGGAAATACGCTTATCCTTTCTAGCATCTAGCCAACTGTAAAACAGCAAATAGTCATTTCTACATTTCTATTTTTGTACGTATTAAAGAAGCGTGATACAACATGTTGATTAGTGAGCTTTCGTAACCTGGACAGGGCCAGACCAGCTGCTTCGAACTGTTTAGAGTCTTTGTAGAAGCTACAATAAGCTAAATCTGAACATACAGCTAAACCTACAGACTCAACTCAACTCTCAACTCAACTTTATTTATATAGCACTTTAAAAAACAGCCACAGCTGAAACAAAGTGCTGTACAACAATAAAAACAATAAAATAAGTAAAATAAAACAGAAATAAACACTAAAATGAATGTTTTATTGTTTTTAAAACAATCAAAAACAATAAAACAATAAATAAAAGCAACCCATAAAACACTAAAACAAGGCAGAGTCTCATGTGGGGTTGAAAGCCAAGGAATAAAAGTGTGTCTTAAGACGAGTTTTAAAAGTGGACAGTGATGGGGCCTGTCTAATAAGCAACGGAAGCTCATTCCATAATTTGGGGGCCGCCACAGAGAAGGCTCTGTCCCCTCTGAGCTTTCTTTTTGATCTCGGTACCTCAAGGAGCAGTAGATCAGCTGACCTGAGGCACCGAGCAGGAGCATAGGGGTGAAGGAGCTCAGAGAGGTAAGGCGGGGCGAGACCATGTAAGGATTTAAAAACAAATAAAAGAATCTTAAAATGGACCCTAAAGTGCACAGGCAGCCAGTGGAGGGAGGCCAGGATGGGAGTGATGTGCTCCCTCTTACGCACCCCAGTTAAGAGGCGAGCAGCTGCGTTTTGCACCAGCTGGAGGCGCGCGAGGGAGGACTGGCTGACTCCAAAATAAAGTGCATTACAGTAATCCAGCCGAGATGTGATAAAGGCATGGATTACTGTTTCAAAGTGCTGATGTGCAAGAAAAGGCTTCACTTTTGCCAGTTGCCTAATCTGGAAAAAGCTGGACTTCACTACAGCACTAATTTGCCGGTCCAATCTAAAATCACTGTCCATCTTAAAACCAAGATTTGAAACTGTTGGCTTAACATAGCCTGCCAAAGGGCCCAAGTCAACAGGTGGGGGTTCACAAGGGCCACTGGGGCCAAACACCATCACTTCCGTTTTTTCCTCATTGAAATTTAAGAAGTTCAAGGCCATCCAGGCTTTGATGTCTTCAAGACATGACAGAAGTGGTGTAAGGGAGAAGGCATTTTTCTTTTTCAGTGGCACATATATCTGACTGTCATCAGCATAACAATGAAACGAGATGCCATGCTTTCTGAGGATGGAGCCCAGAGGGAGTAAGTACAGAGAGAAGAGCAGGGGCCCTAAAATCGACCCCTGTGGAACCCCATACAGCAGTGGAGCAGAGCTGGACTCAGAATTTCCAAGGCTTACAGTCATACTCCTGTCAGCCAGATACGATTTAAACCACTCCAGTGCAGTACCACGGATGCCCACTAGGTGATGTAGCCGAGCCACCAGGGTGTTGTGGTCCACAGTGTCGAAAGCTGCCGTTAGGTCCAACAGAACCAGAATTACAAGGTCACCAGAGTCATTAGCCAGGAGGATATCATTAAAAACTCTTAATAAAGCTGACTCCGTACTATGCAGGGTTTTAAAACCGGACTGAAAGACCTCCAGGACACCGTGCTCATCCAGGAAGGATTTTAACTGAGCATGGACAACTTTCTCCAAAATTTTAGAAATAAAAGGCAACTTAGAGATGGGCCTAAAGTTGGCCAAGACACAGCGATCAAGGCCAGGTTTTTTAAGTAGGGGCTGCACCACTGCATGTTTAAAACTTAGGGGAACAACACCGGAAGACAGACTGCTGTTAATGATAGCTAACACTGCCTCCCCTATACTAGGGAAAACCTCTTTGAAAAGACGAGGAGAGACAGCATCACAGGGAGAACCTGATGGCTTAATATGGCCAACCAGTTCCTCTAAAAACGACAGAGTCACAGGCTAAAACTTATCAAGAGTTACAGAAAATGGAACGGGGTCAGAGGGATCAGATGCCGGAGCTGAAATGAGAGCCCTAGCAGTAGCAACCTTATCAATAAAAAAGTGCAGGAAGCTATTGCACATTTCAGGAGATGCCTCCAAGCTGACAGGCTGTGGGGCATCAGACTGGACAAACCACACATGAAGATTGTCTCCACCAACTTGAACAGGTGTTTTAGTCTTTGACAGTCAGGATGCAGGATAAACCTGGTGACTGAGTAAATGAAGTAGACAATAAACCACTGATTTGTAGCCACTGGAGGTCTGAGGGTTGGTTCACAAACCCTAGATGGTGGATAAAGCCAGGATTTTCTGGATATTCTGGCTGAATTTAGCCATGACTTGGTTTCATGAAAGCAGTGGCACATACCGTAGAGGTGTATTCTGAGCAGCTGGCCTACTCGAGACCAGCTAACAGCCAGGGGAGGAGCTTGTGGACAGGCAAGCCAGGCCAATAGGGGGGAGCCTGGCCACTTATTTACAACAACAATTACTGATAGGCCTGGGCTTTCAGGGACCTCTGTTGGTCCCTGGACCTCACTTTGAGAACCACTAGGGGTGGGGGCCCCAGGGATTTCTTGCTTGCCAAGAGACCCTAGCAACGCCACTGCTAACAGCTCGGGTTGATTCATCTCTTCAGTCTTTTTTACAGCTATTCCATGTTCCTATGGATGCATTTTGATGTATTTTAATTAACCTGCCTTGCCTGTCATGTGATAGTCATTGTTACTGTTACACTGTGTTTGTGAAGACTGCTGTTCAATTGTTAGAGGTTTGATGAATATATTATTACTGTTGTTTAGGTAATTAGAAATGGCTGATAAAGTTTCAAAGGTGTTTTAAATGAAGTCAGTGATAAGGGTTGAAAGTCCTGTATACATGTGTGCCACCCACCCACAACCTGGCTCTGCTTGAGGGTTCTGCTTGTTAGGAGGGAGTGTTGGGTCTCTGTACATTAAAGAGTGTGATCTACACCTGCTCTATGTGGAAAGTGTCCTGAAACAACTTTTGTTGTGATTTGACACTATATAAATGAAAGTCAGTTTAATTGAATTGTTTCTTCCTTTACAGTGGGGTGCTTTTTCATTACCACATTGATGAGCACTCATACTGAGACAGGCTTTCTAATAGGAAAGAGTGTTTGGAAGACAGGTCTGACCCATTGGCTCTCCAAATGACTACCTGCATGAGCGATACCACTTTTCTGAAAATGGCATATAATACCTGTGCAGACTGTTGAGTCCCAGCATTAAGCACAGCACAACACAGAGCCATGCCCTGACCATTCCACAGATAAACTGTACTAGGCTATGATTTCTTTCAAGTGGCATGTTCTTAAATGCAGTTTAAGATGCTGCCACTCAGAGCAAAGCCACTATTTGCCACTCCATTAAAAAGGTATATTTGACATTGAAAGACTTTTCACACATCTTCATTACCTTCCCTGACCACAGAAGAATGTGTTATGTCAAGGAATAATTCTACAAAATTGCCGGTAACATGAATTATAGAGTACACAAAAGTGTTATTTAGGACAGTCAGAGCAGGCCTACTTATTATTTTGTGTTACAGCTTTCATTAGTGTTATTAGTGCACTGGAATGTACATACATTCGGATAAAACGTCCCTCAGGTGCATATAAAGGGATTTCGTGAACAGAGATTCATTCCACAGTATCAATATGCAGGTAAAAATGTCTAAGCCTGTGCGTATCTCCGTGACCGTGCATCTGCAACGTATTTTTGCTCCATCTTCCACATGGCTGCAAATCCCGCCAGGGGTGTTTGAGAAGCAGCCTGCCTGATTTTGTTTACTTGCTCAGATTTTGCTGATTTTCATCATTTTCATTGTCCATATCTGCACTTCTACCATGAGTAAATAGGTTTCATAGTTAACCGTCTTCTTTTTTGGCTCTTTTAATTGTATTTACTGTTGGTGTACAATCAGGAGTCTGCACAGGGTGTTTTATTTTGAAAATTTACCGGATTCTCTACAGCTTTCCTGTGTCTGACTTTCTGTCTGGCTTGATTTACTCTGCCCAGACTGATGCGTTGCTCATCAAAAATAGACATTGCACATATTCTCTGTGGAACAGAGTGGATAGCGGCTTCTGGGAAGCTTCTGAAACATAGAAGAAACACACCTGGTGGAATTTAGGGGTTATGTAACTGTTAACTACATAACTTGATTCTGTGCTTTAAATGATCATTGAATCTTATTTTTTAAAATGATTTATGAAGCTGTTTTCATTTTCAGTTCACACAGATTTTATTGGTAAGCACCTTAAACATCATGATAGTGTTCAAAGCTTTACTCTGCTATTTATGAGGGTATAACAATTAAGTTTCTGTTCTCAGGTGAATTCTCTGGGGTGTTGCTGGGAGACAAGGGTTATGTCTGTCAGCCATTTTTATTTACTCCCTTTACAGGCCCCCAGTCGGCAGCACAGTGCACATATGGTCTTGCCCATGCAAGAACATGGCATTTAGCCTTTTCAAGTCCTGTTTCCAGGTATCTTCACCACCTGAGGCTCACCCCGGCCAGGACCTGTGAGATCAGTGTTACCTGCACCATCCCTCATAGCACTGCCTCAATTTGCACAGGAGGATTTGTGCATGGTGTGGATGTCCTTTACATCACACTCGCTATGTTGCCCGGCTGGCTCTCAGGCTGTACAGTGTCTGGGTTCTGCCGCAAATATATTTTCTATAAGCACCACATCACTGACATCTTATCCATTATAAGCTAAATAAGTATTTCCACAACATTGACATGAGACCTCCAACCTTCTGGAGTCCACTGACAAAGTCTCCTTATCGTCCTCTGCAGAAGTGCCTTCACCCTGCCACATTTCATAGGACTTGGAATGACTCCATGCTGACAGGTGCCAAGTCTATACCTGAATGGACGAATAACATAAGATTAAAGTATACTACAAGACAACGTCAGACAGTCCACATAACACCATGTACATGGTTGTAGGTCTTCAATGTGCAAATTCTGTTGGTGGGCCGCAGTCAATGGCCTGCCTACCTGGCTTCATCTCATCACATCTCCTCAGTCCAAATGTGAAATCCAAACATCAAGCATTGCTTTTTTTGTTGCTCTGGATTTCTGAATTCTGCTTTCATGAAATAGCCATCTGGTGGTTGGCGACCCTGCAAATCCAGCAAGAACACAGACTACTGCATGTTCTTATATAAAAACAAACATGGACGACAACGATCAGCTTACACTGTTTATGCAGTATGTAGTTACATTTGCACTGAAAACATCAAAAAAGGAGTAAAAAAGTACAGAGCTTGGCTAGGTTCCTGGATTGAGAGGCGTATAGGGCAAGTGAACCTCACGTGGATATACTATATGAATGATATGATGGCTGTCAACACCAACTGACCCAAACTGGGGCAAAGGAGGTCCCACTTGGTACCATCAGTGATCACGTGCAAATCATATGTCGTTGGCTACACAGTTGTAATTTGCGATCTTGCCTAACAATCTGCTGGTGGAGAAGGTTTAGGTTTGGAGAAATCTGCATTAATGCAAATCATGCTGCCTTTGCTGCCAGCAGGTCCTGTTTACACTGTATGGACAACAATCTCTGATTACTTTGATACTAATGAAAAAAGATTAAAGTCAGATGGTTATGATTTAGGATATAAGGAGCAAATTTTTATGATTTTTTTTTTTTTTTTAAACAATCACAAGGAGTGAGTTCAGCTTTATATACCAATTGGTGTGTGTGTGGGTTGTTCTTGTGTTATGATTTGACTGACATGACTCTGGGAAAAACTGCAGTGACATTAGTGGCAAATTGTGCCTGCAAATATTCCTGCAAAAAAAATTGGATTCAGATCTATTCAGCACAGTGTATTTTAATAATGAGAATCCCGTATTAATTTTCAGTGTATTCATATTGGTCCCTATGAAATACATCTTTGTTATATACCTTTCCCCATGATGTATTACACTAGGATCTAAGGAAATCCTCCTTCTTTCCCATCATAATCTACTTTTACTCTTAGTCTCTACTCCACCTCCCTAGTCTCTATTCCTTCCCTCTATTTCTCTCCTCCTCTCCTATACTTTCTCATTCTTTCCAGCTCTTTTCTTCATCTGCACAGTACAACTCTAGCCCAGTATAGCATGAGAGAAAAAGACCATAGTGCTCTGCTCTATTGAGTGCCAAATGCTGATTGATTGAGGAGCAAAGAGCTGGCGGCAGGTATGCAGCTAACAAATGCATAAGGCCTCGGAGATGGGAGTTAAACCTGGCGCTAACAGATAGCCAGATAGCACGACTGAATGGACAAAACTGCTGCCAGCACACTCACCTAACTGACAGTTTCAAGATTTGCAGTCAATTCCACGTCTTTCTCTTCATGTATGTGCAGAAAAAGAGGCCAGTGTCTGTTCTGTCAATTGGATTTTCACTTTGAGATGAAAATGAAAAATGTGTCTTTTTTGCTACCTCTATTATCTGTTATGCGCTCAGCTGTTTGGAAGCAGTTCCTGTCGGGTAAATGCATGTTATGCCAGCTTTATATTGTTGTTTGTTGAGCATTCAATGTAAAAAATCAACAGATGCTTAATTTTCTATTCTGTCAGGTAAAGTTTGAGGCTGAAGTTGGCCTCTGATTGGAGAGTTCAGTCTAAATTTGAAAGTATTTCTTGACTGATTCTGTGTACTACTTACACTGCTATACTACTACTATACTGCTTAACACGTGGAACACTGTCTTCTTGATCTTCTTGGACTTTATGAAAATGAAGGAAAAATGATTTTTGTTCATTGAAGCTTTATGATACTTATATTGAGGGAAACATTTAACACAAAGATTCATTCATTTTTATGCCGTACCTTTACATCAGATATGGTAAAACATTTAATACATATGGTAAAACATTTAATACACATTTCCCTTTAATCGAATATAATTTATTTGCAGTTTGAGATATTTGCATTTGCACTTTAGCAGGGCTAAAGAAGTTTATATGGTCAAACCAAGACTACATTAAAACTACTTAAAACTCTTTTAGATCAGTGAAACT
The DNA here is from genome assembly GCF_051107435.1 of Chaetodon auriga. NCBI lineage: Eukaryota > Metazoa > Chordata > Actinopteri > Chaetodontiformes > Chaetodontidae > Chaetodon > Chaetodon auriga. Next base: position 5,114,107 of record NC_135085.1, on the reverse strand, counting down.
GTTTCTGTAAATTCATGTATCTGAAGCTGTGAAGCCAACTTCAGTGTTGAGATTTGAACAAAGTTAGACAACTAAGAACATTTTTTTTCTTCTCAGCTGATTTTACAAGTTTATTTAATTAAAGAACACCAAACTGAGATATCTACTAAAAGCTGCATTATTGTTTTTTAGAGCTTTCATGGTTTGTGTGTTCCTGTCAAACTGTCATAGGGGTCGTGGCCCGGTGCAGCTGGAGGACCTGGTTGCATCCTTTAATCAGTTATTTGGGGACAATTTGGATTCAGCTACAGCAGCAGGGTAAGATGAGGTGTTGCTTAGTACCACAGGTACTTCTCTCTCTTCATGTCCCCTGTGGAAAAATTCACTATTTTCAGCACCTGTTGATCATAAGAGAGCCCATAACATACATCAGATAGGTCAGTTTACAAAGGACAATACCATAATTCCATTTTCAGAAAAGAAAAGAAAGTTACCTGATATATACAGGATGCTATGAACATCATTTTAACAGCCTAAAAAGTCTTAAGCCTCTTCTTCCTTTCCACGCCAATGGTAATATTCAGACACAGAGATTATGGGTGCAGGACCTGGAGAAAATATTCTCACTCCCAGTGGGCTGAGTGAGAAGATTTTGGAGGTAATAGTATCAGTGTCCAAATGTGTAAGATTTAGGATAATACAATACAACAGACTTCCAAAGATCTTGAAATGGAAGTAGTTCTATGTCCGGCTACAGGCTTGCACAGAATCCAGCCGGATACTATCTGTTGTATATCTGGAGAAAAACTGGTGCATTAGCATGTCTTGCCACTGACTTCGTCTCTGTTATATTTGGACAGGGGAGGGACTGTCTTATGGGACAGGAGGGCATTCCTGGACTCACAACATCTTGCCGTCTTCTCTTTGTGTTAAAACGTGGTCACTAAGAAGATTAATATGACTATCATGACTGGAAGTTAAATGAACCTAACACCAGCAACCTGTTAAGGCAGACACACATAAGCATTTTCTGCAAATAAATGCTCTAAATGAGAATATTTTTATTTGGAATTTGGGAGAAATATTGTCAGTAGTTTACAGAATAAAACAAAAATGTGCATTTTACTCAAACACATACTGACAAATTGATAATTCTGTGTGTGTGTGTGTGTATGTATATGTATGTATATACACACACACACATATATATGTATAGTATTTGTGTTTGAGCGAAGCATGTGATAATGTAAGCTCATGTACACACATGCATAAAATAATCACACTGTAAGCCTCCTTGTTTGTGCAATAGCCATGTCCTTGTATTGTCATATTGACATTCTCGTGTGTTTGTCTGTTACAGAAAATCTATAATACAATCTAAATGGGGAAAAAAAGGCAAGGCGTCACTCCACTGTTGTAGGGAATGTGACTGGAAACACATCGATCATGCTAATTTTACTGCTTAATACAGTGCAATACATAAATGTGTGGGTGCTTTCATATAGCCGAGCATTTTGGGAAAGTGTTTATACAGAAATATTCCTCCTTTTAATATTGAAAATAGTATACCAAAGTTGCCAGTGGGCAAAATGCTACCTCAGTCTCCAGCAAGATGATTTTGCAGTTCTGTCTGTTCAGAATAATTGAAAAGAAACATATATAAAAAAAAAAACATCAAAAAACATTAAAAAAAAACAAACAAAAAAAACAGACTTACATTGTTATATTTTTTACTTTTTAATAGCTTATTTTTAGAAGATATTTCATGCACCAACTTCACCAAAACAAATTCCTGGTATGTGTAAAATCATACTTGGCAATGAAGCTTTTTCTGATTCTGATTCTGATCCTTACGCATTTGTTGTTTATTTCCCCACTGTGCTGAACTCACCGTGAACCCTGTATCCTAAACTGAGCTATGAACAGAACTGTGACTTCTGTGTACCTTTTCATCCCTATTGATTTATTCTTTTTGGCCACTTGGGGACAGGGCAGCAGTCTGTAGACAAATCACTGACATATAGTATTATCAGCTTATAAAGCTGATGTTGTGGCTAATTAGCAGACAGATGCCTGGTGATACATCCAGCAGACAGGGAGCAACATTAGAATCGTCATTTATCTGCAGATTTAAAAACTAGTATTTGCTCTCTTCTTAGCTCATTGTTAACCCTGAGAAAAATATCTGGCTTTTTCGCTATGTGAGAACAGTGAGTGAGTGAACCAAACAGTAAAGTTGTTGACTCCAAAATGCTCCAAGATGCTAAAACGCTGCATAAAAGAAAGCAGAAATGCAGAGCTGGGTCATAATTCTCTGTGGGTTTATCACTGTGAGTGAGCCCCTTCATATGACACACAGCCATTTCAACTATTATTCATAGAAAAATATTGATTAGTGCAGTTTTAATGTGAGCTGGTTCACAAATATTTGCAATGGGGAATTCAATACATTAATTTCTATTTAAGTGCCATTGTTAAACAGAAGACATTTAAGATAGAAAAATGATATAGAGTTAGTGGAAAAGTAACAGATCTGGAATTTGCACACAGCTTCAAGATCCACTAAAACCATACACTTTAATTCAGTTATTCTTCCTATGGTGAGCAGGATAATGAGACCTAAGTGGAATTGAATAGAACATTAGCTACTGACATTACAGTCCATGCTCTCATCCTGTATCTGAGCATCATGTATTGATACAGGTTGTAAAGCTAATCAGCTAATCACCTGCACATCAATGAGCTGTTGATCCTGACAGATGCTTTCCCCTGACACCATTAAACAGGCATTGTGTGAATAGGATAAACTATTCCACACCCAGTAAGGAGGAGAAGAGCTATAATATGGCCTCAGTTACAGTCCTAAAAAAAAGATAAAAATATGTTAGAGTCTTGCTCAAGGATGACTACACCAGAGGAGAACAACACTGGGGAGTCATAACCGCACTGTTGCTCACTGCACTCTAACATGCAAACCATCTTAGAATTTTTTGGATGGAAATAAAAGTCATCTGAAAACCTGACCGTGTTTCCAGGTTCAAACTCACATAATGACTTACTACAATTTCTAAGTGTACTTTAACCGCGGATAGTGGAGCATGTCCAGGGTCACCCTACTAATCAATGTGCCATTGGTTTCCAATATTCCTCTGTCTGCAGGATGAACGTCTCACACCATGACACATGTCAGATACAAACACCTTCATTTCTCACAGATGCTCAGACAGGTTCATTTACTCTCTCGTCGACACTCAAACACACACACACACACACACACACACACACACACACACACACACACACACACATTACTACCACTACCAGATATGCTGCACTTCTTCTCCAGAGGGTTATCACTGACAACGTGGGCAAACTCCTAAATCAGTAAGTATCTGTATGAATAAACAAATGTCAAAAATTTTAGATACAAAGTAACACTTAATAAATTTAGTATGTAATATAATTAAAAAAAGCAAAATGCATATTATAGTGTGCAGTCAACTTCTAATCCTACTCAACAGCTATTGTAAATTCTCAAATGGTTTTATTTACCACACCTGAAAAGAGAAGCCGACCTTAAGAGAGGCTTTAATCTCTCGTTTTTTCTGCTTTACGTTAATATATTTTAGACTTTCCTTGAAGAGAACAGTTGAAGAGGTATAATCCCTCTCCTTCCCTTTAAGGCTTTCATTGTTAAAACAACACTGCGGGATGTGTCAATTTAATAGCAGCTTAACATCCAGAAAGCAAAGCAAAGTATATCCAACAAAATCAGTTAATTGGTGATTAAGGAACTTCTGTGGAAAAAGTCAGAGCATTAGATTGTAGGTAAGGTTTTCTGCTTAAAGAATTCAAGCAGAGGAAATGCACATCGCTCTGAATTTACAAGGAACATTTTAGCACATTTACTAACAATCACATTTCCCCCCATGTTGACCTTTATTTGTTCAATTTGAACAAATAGAAGTGTGCCTTTCAGACATGTGTTTAAGAGCTGGCTTTCACTGAAAACAATTCATTGAAAAGAGTGGTACAAAGTGGTACACACATACATGCAGAGCTTTGTACTTACACTTGCAGCTCAGTGAACAGGACATGGTGTTATGTATGTACGTGTGTCAAGGCCGAGTGCAATAGTCGATGTGTGGTTGCATGTTTAACTGTAAATCAAATGACGTACATGCAAAATCGATGCCACATGTCAGGCTGTGTTGTCTTGAATTGTGTTGTCACAATACTGGAATTTGTAACTTTCATTCAATACCTTGAAAAATATTGATATTTCATACCATTTCCGATACCACAGGGAAGAATTGACACATCAAAAAGGGCATAAAATCTTAGACTTTGGTGTAAAAATGAATCTAAAAATATAATATCACGCAATATGATATATGGCTGTAGATTAAACTACCAAACAGTATATAAAGTAGTTAACATAAACATCTACAGCAGTAAAATGCAACATACACATTAAAGAAGCAGCAACATTAATCCAAAGCATCAGATATAATAATGAAACACTGACAGGGACTATTTCATTGCACTAATGAGTACTTTCACTTGTGATACAAGTACATTGTGCAGATAATACATTATACAGATACATACTTTACAGGACATGTAGCTTTTGGAATTTACCAGCCAGGTAGCAGTACTTTAAATTCCCCTATAATCTTTGCCCTCACACCTCTCTGGGATGGAACACATGTTCAAGACCAAGCAATGAAACTGTTTGTTCAAGGTAAAAGATTTGCTCGTAGTTGAATAAAAAAAAATTATAACTTTACTCACAGAGGACAACTTTGCATGACTTAAAAGAATTCCTCTCATTTCATTCACCTCCCCTTCATATCTGTGGCTGTTTGAAGACAGCAGCACTTCCTGCAGTCATGCCAGAAGATAAAGGGTTTCATCGGGGGAGTAAAAGGGAAGGAACATGTCAGGAACAGAGCCTGAAAACAGCTCAGATCCCTTTTCGGTATCACCTCAACATATGAACAGAAACACCCCTGCAGAGCCTCTCTGGTATTCATCATCCAAGTCCGAAGGTGTATTTTAGTCATATTCCTCTTTTAAGTAAGAATATTTTAATCCTGACAAAGTATGAAAAAAATAGCATCTGTATCAACATGGTAATGAGAAGATGGAATGAGTTCAGTACCTAATAAGGAGTTGAAATTAATCTCTATGTAGACTGAGGGAGAGCAAAAAGGAGAGCAGTGTTTCCACACACCATGAAGGGGATGGTACCTTCCTTAATGTTCTGTGTTCAGCCAGGCCCTCCGCATTTAATAGTAAATGTCAGGTCAATCTGTCCTGAAAAAGAAAAAAATTCTTTCAGCTCTTCCCATTGACTTGTAAGCTCAAAGAAGGTACAGTGTTTATCATGTGCACCATCTTAGTTATGCTATTAGCATGGCAGGTATGTTAATTAGCACTAAATGCAAAGTAGAGCTGAGGCTGATGTGAATGCTGTTAGTTTTGCAAGCATTTAGTCACAAACCAAATATTGAACAAACTGATATTTGAGCTGATGGTGCAAGAGAAAAAATCAGGGTAGAACCAAACTGCAATTAAAGGGGACAATGAATGTCTGTACAAAATTTCATGGCAGTCAGTCTGGACCAGAGCGGTGGACTGAGCATCAGAACTGGCTCCCTGGAGCCACTACAGTGACTAGAAATGGCAAATCATGTTGGCCATGCTGATGTGATAGTTGGGCTTTTATGATATAATAAAGATTAAGTACAGAAGAAGTGTTTCAAACCAATAACACAATCGAGTTTCACAAAATGATGGCGAATGGATTCCTTGCAAATAAGTTCTGACCAAAAACTTGCCATTTGGGAATGACTTGTCTGCTTATTGATGTGGACTGACTTTGAACAAAAAAATGAATGAGAACAGAGAAAAGACAGGCCAAATGTTATTTACTACAAGTGTTTTCAACGCTGCTGCAGGTCCTCAACATTTAGCTCCAACTTAACTCCAGCCAAGTCGTCTTCTTCAAGTCCTCCACATCTCTCCTCTCTGTAGATCTGTATCTTATTCCTATTATTTCTCTCCCATTCTACTGTCTTTGTTTCCTCCTCTAAGGTATGAACTTTCTTTTTCCTTCGGCTCTCCTGGGATTCATAATAAAATATTCACTGCTCACTGGAAGCACTCCAATCTATTCTCTCCTACCTGACCCAAGAGAGAGAAAAAAACTTTCATTATTATCAGGGTTTTTTTTTTTTTTTTTTTTTTTTTCTAACCCGTGCTACTGTTTCATTCTTCTGTAGCCACAGCGATTCAATTTTTATTTTATGCTGTCTTCAGTAAAGTTGAGTTGATGAGCTTGAGGTCCCTCATATTGATCTTTAAATGGATGATGAAAAAGGCCACTGCCTGTTGGTCAACTGGCCAGCCTCGGCTCTATTGGCAGTGTCCTGTCTGATTACAGTCCAGGGTCTGAAAATGTAATCCACTTTTGGTGCCACTTGTCAGCAGGAGCAGTGGAGGCGGGCTTGGAATGGAATTGAGTTTTGTCAGTTTCAAAGTACACAGTATTACAAACACACTTGTTCATGCAGAGAGCTACCCAAGCCGGTATTTTAATCTTAAAAAAGTCAAAGTTTTGAATGACTTCTTCTAAATTGGAGTGGAGAGCTTCAAACCTGAACCTTTAGAGCTTCTGAATAATGATCAGAGCAGACTGCAGGTGTCATCGTGGCTTTATTGTTATTTTGTGATTGTGGTTTCGTTATTATTTTTAGTTCCACTGTCTCCTTTCATCAGTGTCTTTCATGCCTCGTTCTCGTTGTCTTTTGCATTTTGTGTCGGGAAATGTGTCATTTAAAGGGCTTGTGTTATTTGTTGTCTACGCAGTCATTATAAGACTCTAGGAAAAACTAGAAAGGAAAGAATTTACTTCTGGCATTAACAGGCAAATTTGGTTTGCATTTGCACATGGTACTGATAAGTGTTCTCATTATCTCAACTCTGCTCCTATTATGACTGAATATTAATATGCAAATGAGGTGGGCAGAGCTGGCAGACAAACGTGGTTCATTCCAGGTAAAGAGAAGCAATGCTGCATGTGCGCTCTACCTATTATTCCTTTGCGGTTGAAAGGGCTGCATGTAGGTTTCAGTCAGGAGATGACAGGCAGAGGTGGAGTGAGGTGAGTTTGGTGACCTTTAACTCTCATCATCAGAATTTGGCCAGAGATTTCATTTCCTTGGCTGAGATCCTATTACAATTACAAGCCAGACCACATCTGGAGGTGACCCATTAGCATTCTAGTTGTGAGTCACTCTGTGTTTCTACTGAGACTTTTCCATTTTTGGCATGTACCAGATCTGCTCTGTTATATGCCACATTCAGGAAACGGCCAAAGAGTTTGACCTTGACAAAAGTTCTTACCTTTTCCTCTCTACTCCACTTTTATACATTACCAACATAACTACCGGTGATCAAAATGGAAACACTGTCCCGTTGAAAAGTGTTATAGACTCACTCAGCCCTGTGGGTGGTGAGGTTAAAAAGGTTTGGCTTGCTTTAAGCAGTGCAGGTAGTGACTGACTGATACCTGTTCTTCCCTTTGGGGCTTACCGTACCTGCATGCATTATCTGCTAAGACCCTGCAGAACTGCAAACCCTTGACTCATCAAGGCTGCTGCTGATATCAGCTCTTGAACATACTCACTGCCCTTAACGCTCGCTGTGCATGCCCAGGAATTCTGAAGAGAAAGCTTGGGGGCTCGGACAGTGCACTCGGTGCTCATTAGCCTGTGCATAATGTCCGTGGTCATGATAGAACATATCAAATTGGTAGATTTTTACTTAGTAGGAAAATAATACATAAGTAGAATCAACACAATTATCATAGTAAGCAAAGTAAAACATTGCATAATTTATCAGCTACATGTAAAATTTAAAACATTTTGGAAGCACAAGTTGCTTTTTTTCTTCCACTCAGTACAGCACATAGTGATAACATAACGTGCATTTTTGTGGCTTGCAATACATCTGCGAAACCAGACAGTAAAATTGTCAAAACTGCACATTTGGTTATTAAGAATTTATATTTTGTGCTGAGCTAAAAAAAAAAAAAAAAAAAAACATACTGACCACTGCAGCAGACACACTGAAATTTAACATGAGTGAAATCGGCAGCACTGTTTTATCAGACACACATGGTGGGAGAGAGACCACAGCCAGGTTGTAACAGTGAGTCAGAGAGACAGGTGGGGAGACGGGGGGCAAGAGAGAGAGAGAGAGAAATTTTAATTACAAGATGCATGTTAAAGTTACTTGAACAGAGCTCTCCTCTCACAAAAAGACAAAAGGGAAGCAAAGCAACAGCCTGTCATTTTCAACAGACTTCATCTGTCAGTGTCCCTCTGTGGCTTCCAGCTTGAGTACAGGACGTGTTTTTCCTAATTTTTAATGGCTCAAAACATGTCCAGACTGGTGCAACATAATGGAAGCAGTCAGTAATAGCTCATCAGGCTTTTAAACAAATACTTCCTCAAATACAGCATTCTTCTGTAGGACGAATGTCTGCTTGCAGAAATAGTAGCAGATCTTACTTAGTGGCACTTTATGTAAATCATGCAAACTGTTTCTTGGCTAATTTACATATGTTGTGTTGCAAATTTTGTACTTTTTAAAAAATCTTTATTGTACATTGTTCTTGTCTATTGCACAGCTTTGTGCTTGTCAGGGTATATTTCCTGTGGTGTGTGTGTGTGATACATGAAAATCATTGTATCCTTGAGCAGCATTTCTCTATTAAGAGAAACATGAATACATATATGTCAGTGAGATATTTAGTAGTTAATGCTGATGGCTTTCGTAATTTTATAATTTCACAATATTTGACTAAGAGTGGTGGCTTGAGTCAAACAGTGGACAGTTGTTTTGGTGAAACTCTTATTTGGCAGAAATGGAAATATTTTTCAGTGGTTGATTCCGAGCAATGAAAGAAAAGTCATTACACAGTCAGAACTTAGCTCATTTGCAGACTTGCTCATCATTTGCTCCCCTGTTGTGGCACACTAAGAGCACGTATACTGCAGAAACCACGACATGCTGCTGTGTCCATTAGCAAATGATATGTTTGGCAGTTATTATTACTAAAGATTTTTCATGAAAGTATATATTGTGCTTTGCTATTATGATTAGATTCCTCCGTGGAAGACAGATTATTTTGTTGCAGCATTCAGTAATTGCACTGGCATGAACAGAGGTTCAAAGTGCAATCAGTACAATTGCTTAAGTTGATTCTGTCTATGTGCTTGTTAGCAATTACAATGAGATGGCTCATGTCCAAACACAACCTCCTCTCCCTGTTGGAGACAATATTTAACATGTCAGCTTGAGTGCACTGAAATAGCTGACTGGCTGTGGATCCTTGAGTCTCCCTGCTGGCTTAAGATCAAATCGCACCACAGCTTTCCTTCTCAGGCCTCCCCTTCTCTGTTTCACAATCTACTTCACTCTGTACAAACCAATGGAACGGAATAGAAATAAGACGTGTGTTGTGCTCAATGTCGTTAAAAACAAGACACATTATTACCTCTATAACCACCTTCTTCTGCTGGCAGAAAGCTGGTGTCAGTCCCACGCTTATTTAGTTAGCCTGGTTCCAGACTTCTGAATCACTGCCCACATTTCCAGTTTGTTCAGTGATCCAAAGACTTTCGGGTTGTGCTCAATGACAGTTGTTTCCCCAGGTTGGAGAAACAACAGTGCCAATCAGAGCTTTGCGAGTGGGATTTAGAATGGAGACATTATCTTTCTGTGCCAGTGCCAGAAAATTGGAGGGCAGTAAAAATGCAATGAAAGTAACAGGGATTGATAAGATTGCCGTGGCTGTACATGTTGTTGTAAGTGCACTCACAGATGCAAAAGTTTAAATCAGAATATTTCTTGGAAAAATGCACCAGGTCTTCTCTTAAAAAAGAGATCCAAATCTCAATAAGATCACCTGTTTGAATAAATAAGAATCTATCCCAGCTGTGAGGAGGGTGCAGGCAGAGGTTCTAAAGAGCTGTTCTATAACTGAAGGCTGATGCACTGAACATAACCAGAAGCAGCTCATTAATTTCTGTGGAATAATAGACTAGAAGGTGTCATGCAGGCCACTTAGTGTCTAGATATTTATTAAGCTGATAGAAAAATATTTCATTTCTTCTCTTCTTATGCATAATGAAGCAGATTTTTGAAGATATATCTATATTTACTCATTTAATAAGACATACCTAATTTTAAGAGGGGTGTAGCAGTTTTTACGCCAGCCTGCGGTTAAAAGAAAAATAATGATATTTTGACGAAATTCCATGGTTGACCAGTCAAAGGTGGAACACGGATAATAGACGTGATTCAGATATTTTTTTCTACTGTCCAGATTCTTTCATTAAAGCATAAGACTGGTGATATTCTATATTTTTTTCTCATTGCCGCACTACTAATGAGTATTGTGTGTGTCAAAGCCTGATATATCTTATTGCTCTGTGCCACTGAGCTCCATTGCTGTCAACAAACTATTAAAACACATAAATGAGCCACACGGATTTTCCTTCATTACCATGAACACAAACACTTACTTTTGAGTCCCACACACACCATCCTGCTGCCTGAAATACTCACTCAATGTATATTAATCCACAGCTGAAAATAGCCCCCAACAAATACACTTACAAACACTTACTACTGTTAAAAACTGCAGTACCCAGCAGATTTAGGGAATTACTGAGCCTTTAAAAAAATGAAACTGTATGTACCTGACCTGTTTTTAAAGAGCTGTGTCTCAACAGGAAGCATTTGTTCACCATAGCTCAGACATAGCCGGCCTGTTAACACTGAAGAAACGTATGGATTGAGTTTTCATCAGCCATGTTTCAAAAGAGGTCTGTCTTGTATTTCTTGTATTTCAGGCTGTGAAGACGCCATAGTGCAGCTGGAATTGTGTTTTCTGTATTGAACAAATATTTTAATATTGACTTCAGCCTCACAAGATTCTTTTCTCTGTACAACAGGAGCCCAAGGACAGACGAGTTAATTGAACATGTGCAGCAGTATATACAGTATGGCACTCAGCATTACGGCATTGAAACTAATTAAAACGAGTATTCCCATCACATTCTCACTGTCTCCCTGGGACAGCTCTTTTCAGCTAAAACGTTTCGCGAGTGTTTCTTTTGGAGTGCAGTTAGGGACATGTCAACAACCATCTTTGAACCTGCTGTGTGTGATCGTGTACATCTCGACAAAAAGAGAGATAGATGCGTTCATCACTTCTGTCTGTCCTTTGATCCTGTATGTCGCAGCAAGGTAATATCATCTGTACACTTTTTGCACTGTGCTGACTCCTGACCGACACACACACGCGCACACACACACAAACACACACATCAAAGGCCTCTTCACCAATTGATCAACACACTATGTCAAAGCACAGCGTGCCTGTGTCACCCTTGGGTCCCTGTTCCCCAAACATGTTGCGGCCCGCCAATCTGCTCTTGAAACAGCTATATTCCAAAATACTGACACTTGTGGCGGGTTGACTTTTCTTCTCCAAAGTAAACTAAAATGGCTGCACTTTAAAGAAAGTAGAAAAACTGATAACAAGGCAAAAGACAATCACAGGCAGTTGGTTCTTCACTAAAGGATGTAACATAACACCATGATGAAAAGATCCTCTGCTCTCTCTGTTGAAAGTTTCAAGCTTGTGTTTCTTCTGACAGCAAGCATCGCTGATTGGTGTGGTTGGGTGTGGTCAGACGTGTGGCCTTTTTGCACCTGTAGCCACACACAACACACACCTTGGAGTCGGCTTATACATCACTGCAGCATGGTGAGAAGTTAAACTAGCACAAACAGGATTTTCAGCTGCTGTTGATTTTTAATGTCTGAGCAATGGTTAGAACCTAAAATAAAGTGTGAGCATGGATGTGGGTGTGATTCAAAGTGCCAACAAAATAAAAAAGAGAGAAGGCTGGTTGACAGTATGTTTTTTGGGCCTTACCTTGAATCACGTCAGAAATAAGCTCAGGCAAAAATCTCCACAACATGGCGAAGCCAAGCGATGTGCGTCAAAGAGGTTGCCTCTTAAGTTCTGATGTTAAGTTTGCGTGCCTGTCCAGATAATAAAAAAAAAAATTAAATTAAATCCCAATGTGGAAGTCGTCAACTTAACAGCAAGTAGTCAACAGCTTTCATGAAAAAGGAAAACAGACTGCCTGGTGCGTGCGCTCTCTGTCAAACACAGCAACATTTTCCCACCACACTGCTATGCATGAGCTCTTAATTGGCCTTGTCTGTCAGTTAGTGAGCCTAGCCCGGGAACAAAACTGAAGTCCAGTATTCTCAAGTTCAAAAGAATGATTTTGCACTTCACCACCACCAGATATTCACTTCACTAGTGCTCAGTGTCAACACAAAAAACATTGTGGCCTCTTTCTAGCCAAGCAGAATGTAAGGGTGTGAAGGTTGGGGTGGTGTATGGGTGTCTTTCATGCAGGAGACTAGAGTTGGCCTGCTGTCACAGAACTGGAATTAATGTTTATCTTTTTATGAACCACTATTTTTTCCTTTCCTTCAATGTTTAAGAAGCCTGAACAAACAGGTTAGGTCCAGGATGCCACACCTGGTCTTCAGTTATTAAAGTAGAAGTACTCACTAGCATCTCAGCTTGAAACTTTTCTTTTTCATAAAGCTTACAGTTAGGGCTGGCTCAGGCTCGTTCACAAGAATGTTGACAAGACAAAACTCTGGAGGACATCAAATGGAGAAGTCACTGAAATTCTCACTTTCTACGGTTGGAATAAAGCCAATGTCATCTCCAGCTTCAAGTCATCCCCGACTTTTTCAAAAATCTAGTCACGACCACAATCCTTCTCTAACCTTAACCAAGTGGTTTTAGTCACATTAACAGAATGATAAAAATATTAATCATACTTTGGTACTAATAGTTTATGGTCAATATACATGTTTCCTTGTTATCTGACAAAAAAATTAAGTTTTCAGGGGAAAGGTTGGCTGTATCATGAATAATGCATAAAATACTGCAAAAGACACTCATATTCATGGCATAAACCAAAATGGATTTCACAAGATGCAAAAATGCAGTCTTGCAAACAAAACCTCACAACCATGTCCAGTGGACTGCACGTCCCTGCTGGGACCACAGACAGACAAGAGAAAAGTGTGAAATCTGACAGGGTGAGTCCGTCTGGGCAAAGCCTCACTGCCATCATGCATGATATTGACCTATTGCTCTACTCATGAGAAGGCCCCAGGCATTTTACACATTTGTCTACCTCAGTCTGTATGTATGCTCTCCTAGAAAAACCCTGAGGTATTCTATACATGTGGTTTTGTGTATGTGCCTAGATTTTTATTTTTTTTTTGCTGGTTGTGCATGTGCAGATGTATGTTCATGAAGCACTCTAAGCACTGCACATCTCCTGAATAACTTGACTTGCCATGAATATTTTTAAATGTGTCAACAAGGGACCCGATGTGTTTCCCTTTTGTGCACACATGTCCATGCACACTCACACACTGCCATCTCTGAAGTGTTGGCTGAGTGTACCAGACTGTTCCCCGTGGATGAACATGGATGGGACGTATTGTGGTCTCTCAGAGCAGAAAGTGTGTTCCTCAGCTCTTGTCAAGGCGTCCTGCTCACGTTCTGGGTTGGTATTTTTAACCCAGATTTTATTTATTTATTTATTTATTTGAGTTCATTGGAGTCAGAGGCCTTCTTCCTTTTCATTTTTGACAACCTTTAGAATTGTAAATGATGCACACAAGGTCACTCTGTGTGGGGTTATAGCGCCAGGGGCCTGCAGGGAGTTTCCTTTGTTACAGCTGAACCAAAAGTCAAGTCTGTCACATCAAAGTCAGTAAACTTTCTTCAATTGAATCACATTAAATGATTCAGCTTAAAACTGCTCTGAGAAACACAATGAACAAGTTCAACACAGGAACCATTTTACACTTCAACAATGTATTTTCAAAGAAGGGGTTTGTTGAATTTTCAACAGCTTCTCAGATCAATCGAGCCATTTCAGCTGCTTGTTCTAGTGCCTCTGTACTCCCTAAGCTCCCCACCAAGGACCCATGTTTGACATTTTACATTTTCCAATTGTACCTCTTAAAGAAAATAAGGTGATCCAATTCAATGTCAATTCAACCAAAGTTACGTCATGATACTTTTCATATACAGCAGGTTCCACCAGCATGTGGTGATAGCAACAAGGGAAAACTTCCTTGAATGATAACAACCAGCAACAGTAATAGTACATGATAGTATATGCATGATACTAAATAGATATAATAATAATAGCAATAATGGTAATAAGTACATAATATAACATTAGAAATATGACGATCTGCATAAAGTATATATATGTAATAGTAATAGAAATAGGTGCAACTATGAGCTATGAGCCATGATCCATTGTAACCTGTGACACAAGAAAACAGAAAAGCACAAGGACTCCGGGAAGAAGCCAAGGTCATCACATGTATTCATGGGACCTGAATGCATACATGAAGAGTGGGAGAGAAAAAAGGAAGTGCTCAGTGTATTATGAGAAGTCCCTGGCAGTCGAAGCCTATAGCAGCTTAACTAGGGGTTGGTCCAAAACAAGCTGTCTGCCCCCCGAACTGACACTGGAACATAGTTCCACACAAGAGGAGCTTGATAGCTGAAGGCTCTGGCTCCAATTCTACTTGTGGAGACTTTAGGAGCCATAAGTAAGCCTACATTCTCTGCTATTCTGGTAAGGTACTATGAACTCTTCAAGATATAATGAATGTAAGGCTTTGATCTGTTCACCTACTTTTTGCCAGAACATCTGCTGCAGTACGAGAATCAGATGGAGAGTCTTTAGAGAATTATTGGCATAGCCTGAGAATAAGCAATTGCTATAATGCAAATGGATTAATGACATGAGTTTTAATGAAAATGTAGGAAGGTTGTAAACAAGTGGGGAAACAACATGTAACAAATCTCTTGAAATTGTCAAAATCAGGTGAATTCCTGTGAGAGTTCGGTATAGAAGCAAGAACTTTCAATATTTCCACTCTGGTTGCCAGTTTAATTTCAGTTTAGTCTTGGGGTTCTTTTTCAGACCATAGCCTCTGTGATCAGTCTTCCACTTGATCAGTAATTTGAAGTCTCCCTCAGTAAATGTGGGTGAGATTAGTTCTTTAATTCCTAATGACTTCAAGCACATTCATATTACTCCTGACTCCACTGATTAACCATTTCCCTTGGTGTGAGGCCGAGGCAGTTAATTGAGAAGGACCCGACACCGACATGACTCTCTCGCCGACCTAATCTCAGTCACGTCGATAAGTTTGATATTGATATTGATAATTTTTCTTGACAATTCTTCCTTTTATACAGGCTGTCAGCTAATATGCCAGAAAGTGCTTCAACAAAATCCTAAAGGGACAAGGAAACAACCAGTGAGAGTCAGCTGTGTGGGCTCACGTCATAAATGGAGTTAGCATTGTTCTACCTAGTTGTTTTTAGTGATGGGATTATCTGCGTACAGTCCAACTCAGATCAACAAAACAACTCGAATGTGGCAGAAACAGCAGGAGTGGGTGGGTGGAGGGGAGATAGAGCTGGTATAGTGATAAAGATGCATGATGTGTGAGCACACTGGCTTCAGTCAGCACAATATAGAACAGAACAGAGAGAAATAGAAATAAACAAAGCACTCAACACCCATCCACATCTTGATTTTTTTCTGACCTCTTTTGGCTTCACTCCCCCCCTTGCTGCAGTGATGTACATGTTTACTCCAGGACCCTGTGACATCACTGTTAGGCATGATTACGGAGAACACTTTTTGACTGCAACCAAAAAACTCTCAACCAGAGAGACATTTTCAACCTGGTCAGGCTGATGCTGTGTGTGAGGTGAAGTGGCTCACGGTAGAAACTGTGTACTACACTGAGAGACTGGAGACTGAAATCAAACATTAACATCTGACCTGCTCACTAGCAGCGATTTAAAATGTGTCTCAATGCCCGAAGGTTCTCTTTAATATCAACATTCATTTGAAGCACCGTTCCTCATTCTGCATTGGAAATCAGTTTCTTGGCTACGTGTAGCTACTATTACCACTAAACATTGTAAATCTGTAACACTGGACTTGCAGTTGTGAACCACTTTTTCAAATGTATTGTACATGAGGTCATGCAGGATTGTGGTTATTACTTGCAACTGAAAGGGAAGTTTATGTGGTGTGCCCAGCTGGTAAGTTACCCTGATAACACATCAGTTATGTGCTTCCACAATCTCAATTTTGACAGCAGTGTGTATCAGCCTTATTTCCTTTGAAGCCTGCAGGTCTTACAGTGGGGCCCTCTGTCGTACTCTCAAGGTCAAACAAGTGATGAGTCTGGACAGAAAAATAAATCAAAAAGTATCAAAAGTTACTTAGAAAGTCTAACCTTTTTGAGATGAAAGATTATGTGAGTATTTTTTCACACCTAAAGGCCACTGTGACATACACAGTGACAATGAAACAAAGAAATAATAAATGCTCGGCTGAAAGATTTCAGTGGAGTGTGTCTGTATTAGTGGTTGATGTACTGTGCACTTCAGTCAGGTCTGACCTAAGAGGCCAACTGAAAGCAGACATTTCACAAGATCATGCCCTTTCAGAGTGCAGCGTGCATTGCTCAGCCCTTCTATCAAGTGGCGACAGCACATTGGATCGAAAAATCTGCCGCAGCTGCATAGGCCTAAAATAAAGAGACAAGAGAAGAGACAATAATAGAAGAGAGGAGAGATGAGCATACCAGGAGCCAACATTGTCTCAGATGAGTCACTTCCACCTGCTGCTGATGTTCTTCACCGACTGTTGTTACTTTTAATATCGTGAGGTTGCTGTGCTATTTAGATGTCAGTTAAATAGCAAAAGTCTTCTTTTCCCTGCAGTCTGGGTCTTACTGTCATAGTTTCAGCCAATATATTCTCCACAGCTCTGTTCTGCTTCTGTGCTCAGACGCCCATAAACCACAGTCAATTATTCTGGTGCGAATTTCCTCTGAGACATGTGCAAAATGGGGAAAGTAAATTGATATTTGCTGACAATTGGTATTTTCTCATTTGTGGAGTCTTTGAGAAACAGTTGAGTGAGTGGAGTGAGAGCCGTACAAGAAGAGGCAGACAAAGGTCGGGCTGAAGCAAAACAAGACCTGATGCTGGGGCGCTGCAGGTTAACTAGCTCCCCGACGAAAAGCCGCTGCTTCCCAGCCACCTATCAAAGATCCCCGTCTCCAAACTGAGCTCATCGAGAGAAGCAAATAGCTGAAGTAATCTAGGAGCTCCGAGAGCAAAGTAAACAGTGACAATGTGATACGCACTTCTGGCAAGGAGAGCATGTGAGCGTATTAGGGGGAATGGAAATGAGGGGAAAAAAAATGGGTGCAGAAGGTTAGAGTGAGGAAAGCTGAAGGCAACAGCAGAAATACAGTCCCGTACAAATAATTAAGTTCCCAGAAAAGCAGATTGTTTAAATCTGTAGCTGCTGTCCTTGTTCTCAAGTCTCGAGTCAGGCACGTAGTTTTTGTTTATCAGGCCAGGTTTGAGATATAGTATCAGTCCTTGATATATTTGTTGTGTTGTGCACTATATACGCACACACACACACACACACACACACACACACACACACTCACACACACACACACACACTGTATATATAATATATAGTATAGACAGTATATAGAAAAAGAAAAAAAGATGCATTTCAGTTGTGAGCTATTAAGTCAATATTCTGACTATGTGCAGTCAGAATATGCATCAAGCCTCACTAACCCTGTGTATTTTTCCTTGTCTTGGCAGAAATATGCCTTCATGAAGATCAACCAAATACCTGTTTAGTGTTATTTATCAAGGTTTCCATGACCTCTGAGATTTCTGCTTCCACTCAAATAAAAGTGAATGGAACTCCATTTTTAATGTTTTACTTTCTCTCTTTAACAGAAATACACAGTTCACCCCCAAATCGCCAACCAACCCAGAGACGGCTTTGTTGCTTTGTTGAAATTTAGACAATGACAGAATTCAGCAGTGAAATCTGACTTCCTGCCCTCATATTTTGTGATCAGTTGTGATAGTAAAAGAAATGAAAGCAGATAGATAGATAGATAGATAGATAGATAGATAGATCCCCACAGGGACATTAGAGCTGCAAACATAGTTCTTCATGTTGGAGGTGGATAAAAGAGAGTGGTGAGTACAGGGAAGGCAGGGAAAAAGAGCCTCCAGTTTGTCTCCAGAACACGTCATTGGCCTTGTGTGGTGAGGAGGGTTTGTGTGGATGAAGGCTTTTGGCAAGTTGTGAGAAGCTAATTAAAATGAGCAGTGAGAGCTTGTTGGACATGTCAAGGCCACTCTCAACTATACGTTTAAGTGATGTGTGGACTTCACTGTATGTGCATCTGAGAGAGAGATGAGAACATGAAAGCTTTCTTCTGTGTGAGAGCTCAAAAAAAAAACAAAAAAAAAAACAGTTCACAGCAAATGGAAAGTAAATTGAGCCCAGTTTGCTCAGAGAGGACTGTCTGACAGACGTACTGCTGACTGTCAGTAAGCGGTCAGTCTGAGCTGGTGTCTACCTGCTGTCAACATGCATCCAACTACCCAACAGGCCTGTGAGCAGCCCCTTTTAAACTGTCCTTACACTTTGTGTGATGCTGTTAATGGGGATAATAGAGGGCACTGTCACTCATGTGTATGGTGAATACACAAATGTCTGAAAATTAATGGAATTCATTCCATACATATCAGACCTGTGAGGACAACGCTCAGGAGACAGGCTTTTTAACAGTACCACAGTCATACAATGCATTACTTTTTGTGATCTATATCCCTATGTCAGCTGAAATGCGAGGTTCACTCACTTTTATGATGCTGTATGTTAAGTCATTGTCCTTGTGGTGCTGTTGGATTGTTTGCTGAGCCGGGTGTGCTCATTCTGATGTGAATGTATTAGGAATCTTTGGGTTAATGCAATTCTGTAACCCATCAATATACTGTACATGGCATCTTGATGTGTTTCTATTGTGAACAGGCACTGTGTTCGAAATACAATGGGAATCAGTGAGCCTCTATAGAATGGTGACGCAACAGAATGGGTCCCCGGGCGCCGGTCTGGCTGCCCACCGCTCCTGGTCTGCCGCGGAGGAGGGACGACCAGGATGGGTCAAAAGCGGAAGTCAAATTTCACCTCCGTGTGCCGTGTTTCCGACCATGTGTGTGTGACAAATAAAGGGGAATGTCTCCCCCCGATTCTCTCTATTAATGCATTATATAATTAATAAACTAAAAAGCATCACTTAACTATAATGAGCTGAAGTAGAGTGATGGGACGTTTGTCTTCTGGAAGAATTCAAGTTACAAGTATTGCAACGATCCAAAAAATGTTGCGCAGTGCAGCCCTATAGCAGAGCCGAGCTGCTGTGGCTTAATGTGGCAGGGCTCAGTGCTTCTTCTAACTTGTCAGACTCTGGATAGTTTCCAATTGAAAACAACTGACGGTGTCACTGTTCATTCTTTTTTTGTCACAAACAGTCTTTTTAGGGACAAGAAGACACCATTAACAAGCTCCCGAGTCAGCCGGAGTGCTTGCTTTTCACTAAAATATGACCCCATGACATGCTGAAGACTGTCTGTCAGCATCAGAATAGACAGTAGTTAACAGGGCAGACCCCTGTCACAACACCAGTGGCAGTGATAGCAAGGTAACAATGCCTGTTTTGGAGTCTAATGCTGAAGCTGTTTTCATGTTTTCAGATGAACCAGTGAGCCTTTTGGACAGCTTGGCCAGTTGGGATGTACGCTAGCAGCCCACCTGAGCTTGTTAAGGGTTTACCACCCAGAACTGCCCAAAGATGCTCAGACTATCCTCGGGCTACTATTTTGGAGTATACACGTATTGTGTCTTGACAGCACTTCATTAAACCTTCATTTAGACTGCAGATTAATATTGATGGGACACCATTGTTTAAAAGCACAAATACGCAGATGTATATCAGGACTTTCAGTAACTGTTCCAATGAACCCAATATTGGCCTTTATTGTAGCAGAGAAAAAGTGAATGCAAGTGATGAGTTTTTGCAACACCTCACACGAGTTACAGCAGCTACAAACAAACAGCTCAGGGGAAGAAGCTGTTCCTGTGCCTGCTGGTGCGGGAATGGAGGCTCCTGAACCCCTTACCAGATGGGAGGGGTGCAAACAGTCCATGGTTAGAGTGGGAGCTGCGTGTCCTTCTTAGACACCGCTTACACTGGAGGTCCTCGATGGCAGTTAGCTGGGCACCGGTGATGTACTGGGCGGTTTTCACCATCCGTTGCAGGGCCTTCCGCTCGGAGGCTGTGCAGCAGTCATACCATACTGAGATGCAGTTGGTCAGGATGCTCTCGATGGTGCAGCGGCAGCAGTTAACTAGGATTACATGTTTACAATTACATGCTACAGACTGACTCATGGTTTTCAGAAAGAGCTGATGAGGACCACAAAGACCCACATGGATTCTCTGATTTCATCATTGGTATGGTAACACACTTCCCCATAGATCACATACACCTGCGTGTTCAGGTGTAATGCATAGCAGGGAGGGGATCAGTCAGTCAGTCTTCTCTTTGTGAGATGGATTCAGTTCCCTTTTTCTGAGGGCAGTGATCAAATATCTTGAGTCAGAAATACAAGAGCAAGTCATGTGTATGTGCAGTTAAGTTAATAATTTCCATCATGCTGTGAGCCAACACAATCTGACCTCACGCTGTACACATTACACTAGTAGTTCCCCTCACAACAGCAGGATATAGTGAGTTTACCTTGCTGTTGTTCTGGAGTTGTTCTGATCCTCACAAACTGCAGTAAGAGCATGGTGCCGGCAGCTCTTCATCTAACAGCTCATCTAGCAGTTAATAAAGCAGGTAACATGGCAGAAAAACATATTGTACTACTGCTGTACTGTGTGTAATACCGGAAAGGAGGGGTGCTGTACAGACTTGATGCAACAACAAAGCATTTATTTTGGTTTGATAACATCCTGTAGCTGTAATTGTGTGTGTCTTTGGTACTCCACTCTGCATTTCTTGTGTTGTGCATCGACTTTCCAGTTTTACGTTTTAACGATTACGGAGCCAAATGCTGCAACTCAGACACAGAGGCATGAGTGGACGAAAAGTGAAGAAGTTTAATGATCTTTCCAATAATGTTAAGCAGTCAAATCTGAGAGGTCCAATCACGAGAGCAGACGAGCAGGCCAGAGAGAACAGGTCTGAGAGGGAATCCAAATCCAGAAACTCACAAGGCAGACAGATACGCAGGCAAAAATAGCTCAAAGATTCTTAGTCGATCTCTTGGTTACCGCTTGGGTGAGCAGACGATTCAAAGACTGCTGGTTGGAAGGTCGGTGCTTATACAATGTGGCAGCAGGTGGGTCTTGATTGAATAATTGAAGGTGTGCTCAGGGGAGGAGGAGGCCGGACCAGACCTGCCCACAACGCCCAGCAGGAAACAAATACATACACAAGACAGACAGGGGAGAGACAGACAAGAGACAGAGGGGAAGGGAAACACAGGAACACACTAGGCAGAAGAAAACGAGGGAGACTGCAGATCAAAACATTATGTGGACATATAGTAAATGAACAGTCAGTACAAGAATTACTTTTACAGCAAAAAGCCAGTGAGTGAGTAATGGCAAATGCCTCTAAGAGCTACGAGTGTTAGTAGACCATTTGGAGAATATAATTATACCACATATACAACTAGATGGAAGTATGACTCTCTGCTATATGAATAATGAATCTATAGCTGTTAGAATCAAGTCAGTGGGGTCACATGCTTTTATTATTAGAAGTAGTCGGAGGAGGAGGAGGAGGAGGAGGAGGAGGAGGAGGAGGCGGAGTGCTACTTATAGTAATAACAATGGTAGTATTAGTATCATTATTGTTATCATTTCATTTCTTGCAGGTTTTGATTCAGTGGTTGCAAAGCAACAGCAACATGTGCCAAGGCCAAGCAGAATCTGTGCTTCTGAAGAGCACATCCTCCAAGGAGCAGAAAACGTACAGGATATCGTTTGCATCGTCTGTGTGCATGTCAGTGTGCAATATCATGAAGCTCATAGTGACAGCTGTGACATAATGGTTTTGCAGATCAAGCTGACATCACTGTAATGACACAGAAAGCATGGAAGAGGTCAGATATTTTTTCACACACACACACACACACACACACACACACACACACACACACACACACACAGTCACAGTCAGAGTCAGTCTACTTACCCCTACCCTTAACCCCAGTCGTCACCCTAAAATTTAATGATTTACATGATGGGGAAGCTCAGGAAACATGGCAGTCTTTGAAATATTAAAGCAGTGTGTGTGTTGCAGACATGGGTACATGCTGGTATGTAGTTTGATGGGGACTGATTTTATTTCTGCACTTAACAGTACATCAACCACAACAACAACCAAGTTCCTCTTGTTTCATGGCTTTTGCGTCACAGCCCACTTGACTTGCATACAGGCGACACCTGGTGGCAGAAGCTGTACAGCACATTTACAAACATCAGAACTTCAGAAATGTGAAATTGTGACCTTGAAACTTCAATACTCATCTTTACATTTTTGCAGAATAGCTATTTTCTATAAACTTCCTGCACGTAATGGAATAACAGAGGTGTTGATTATAAAAATGGTGGATGAATGAAGCAGAATTTTTCAAAAACAAAAATAAATAGATGAATCCTAATAAATTGTGGGTCCTTGGAAAACAATACAGAACAGTTCACAGCAGCAAAACTAAAACATTAAACATAACCTCATGAATGCCATTCAACATTTCACATAAGCTATATGAAGGTAGTGTCTGTTGCTGGATCATGAGACAACACAGCATCACTTGACAACAGTAACAAGCAGCTTTTGTCAATCCTTGGACACAGTGAATAACAGAGGTACTTAATCATACGTATTGATTAAGCTCTGGCCAGAGATTTGTTGCAACAATTTGCTGTTAGTATCAATTTATCGTAACAATTATGGCAAATGTGATTATATACTGGCATTTAGTTTTGAGGGCTCTTGGTGGAACCCATTTAGTGTTTGTCAATCACATGTCAGTTGCTTGTTTCTGTACATAGAGATATGGATTTATGGTACTAAATGACACAAACGTTGATTAAGATGTTAAGATGTTACTAAAAACTAAATGACCAACAGATTTGAAGCATTAGTTGGGTATAGCATGAATTTACACTGAATGCTCTGACCACATTTTCTTCTTTTCTTCAGGAAAACATTATTTTGGGAGACAACGAGGCTGACTGGTACTGCGAGGCAAATCTAACAGAAGACTGAAACTCCCCGCTGTCTTTTCGATGGACAAAGAGGAAACAAACTGAAACCCTCCAGGACCTGAACAGTTGGGAAGGTGATTATGATGTTTTTCAAAATAAAAAAGGACCGCGAGAAGTCAGCACAGAATAAAAAAACAAAACAGAGGATAAAAGAAATGGCAGAGTTTTCTCTAGATTTGAATACGTTTGATTCATCACTGTGGACCCATGTACTGGTCATGACAAACTCATGCTGTTCAGCTAAATTTATCCAGAAAACTTTACTGGAGACTGAAAGGCACTGAGTTCAGATCTTACTGGGCTCACTCAGCCTCATCATCACAACTCCCTTTAGTTATTTCTATACTGGGGTTACACGAGATGATCATTCTACAAGTCTGTAGCTTAATTATGGAGCTGGAGCTTGGACACTGCTTGGATTAGCTTGAAGACTGTAAGCAGCTGGAACAGGTAGTCTGGCTCTGTAACAAAGAAACGTTTTTTTACAAAATGTTTGATGCATATCTCAAACAGAAATGTTAAAACAGTAAAACCAGTTTGTGGTTTTACTGGTCTAACTATTTCTTGGTGGGAGAGCCAGGCTTGCTGAAATCTTAATATCGTTAGTGTGCATCAAATGTTACAGACAGTCAGTGGTTTTCGCCTAGAGGAGCTTTTATTTTATCCCACAAATTTTCCAATCAAATTACAGTAAACTACTGGCTGCTGCAGTTGCCAGTGTAAAACTGTTATTCTACAGTGTACCTATTGTAATCTACAACAACAGTTTCTGTCTGTCAAAAAAAACAACGTGATCGTGTGCCAATCCTTTTTGATATATACTCAATTGAAAACAGCACACACACAATAAATATATAATGTTTTAGGTTGGGACAGGAAAAACTAAAGACTGAGAAAGTTGTGGAATGCTCCAAAAACATCTGTTTGGAACATCCCACAGGTAAACAGGTTCATTGGTAACAGGTGATGGTATCATGATTGAGTATGAAAGGGGCATCCTGGGAATGCTCAGCCCCTCCAAGACTCGCCTGATAAACTTTATTCTCAATTTGATGTGTTACCTGACAGAAGAGGGATAGTAGGGTGTCTACATGGTGTGGTCTGTTAGAGGCAGGTACTCTGCCAGGAGCATAGCTCAGTCCCTCAGGGTTCACTCCAATACTATCATCCAAGGACTGAATGAGTATCAGCTTGGGAGACTTCATCAGTATTCAAGTGTAAGCAAAAAAAGCTCTGGGTTGTTAAATTCTGGGGATATTATCCCAACCCTCAAGTACAGGACAGAAAACGATGGTGGACCATTTGCATTCATTGGAGCACAAAGCGCAACAGAAGAGAGGAAGAATGATTCAAGTCGACCTTGAAGGTGTGCAGCGGACACTGAACCTCTCTGTGATTTCAAGGAGGCACTGCTCTGTACCTGGTGGCAGGTGGACAGAAAATACAAGCTTATCAGATCATGTCGTCCAGTAGGTGTGCTTTCACATGGTTCTATCTTGCAATCCTGGAACCCATTGGCTATCATCTGAAGATGATTAGTCTTTAATTAGCTTTTTTTAAAAATGTATCTGCAGTCATGTGCAGATATGTGTTTATTGAAATGAGGAGTAGTCGTCGTCTTTGAACTCTAACTCCATTTTATTTTACTTTTGCTATTCTTACTTATCTTTTTTTTTCAGAAGACTTTTTTCTTTCCTTAAAGTTAATAACCTAGACTTCTGCAGCACATGAATGTCATCTTTCTTTAAACTGTAAATCTCTAAATCTGTAGCTTTTCTCCACTGCCCTCTGGGTTGCCTTCACTTCGAGTCAAAGATTTTTACAGGAGTTGGAACCTTTTGTATTCTAAATACCCAAGACTGTAAAAGGCTGTTTCCAGCCCAGAGGGCATTTCAACCCCAGGAATGACCAGACTCAAGTTAATGTTCACAGTCCAACTGGCTGACAATGTTATCTCTGCAAAACCATGCATGAGTTGGGCTTTTCTTTTTTGCTAAATTAAAATGCTGGTCATAGGATCTGATTCCCTCACATAACCAGGGGGAGACAGCAGAAAGTGTCCTCTGCAGAAACAAGGATTCAATTTAATACATAAGCAAACCTCAAGGGTCAAAACCAGCCAATCATACTATAATATTGCATATTCACCCTTTTTCCGTCGCTGTAAATTGCAAAATCCTGCTAGAAGTAGAGAACCAGGCCTTATTGGAAACATGCTTTTATGAGAGATAGGCCTTTATTGTTAATTTTCTCTGTTCTCTCTGCTTCTTTGCTCTTTTGATAAAGTCAGGATAATGTTCATTAACAGTACAAAAAACAATTAGTACAGCATAATCATACTCAATTACCTGTTGCTCTGAGTTTCTCTTTTTAACCACGCTAGCAACAACAGATGGTGGTGCCAGTCTGTTGGTCTGTCAGGTAGTGTATGACTTTGGTCCAAACTGAACTATTTCAACAACTACCAAATGATTCATTGTCTCCAGAGAAGCCACACTGATGATTTTAGAGATTCCCTGACATTTCCACTAACACCACAAGGTTGAAATTTGTGGTTTTAGGCCGTATAATTTGGTGCCCCTCAGTGAACTGTCATATCTTTGATGATCCCTTATCTTGTTATCTAGCATCCATTAGTCATCATTGTATTTTTTTCCAATTATTTGTTTTATTACTAAACCTGCACAGCAAGTGATAGTCCCAGCAGCCAGAGCTGTACTCTGTACTCTGTGTGCAATTAGCATATGTTAGCTTGCTAATTTTAGCATTTAGCTCAAAGCACCGCTGTACAGCCTCACACAGCCACTATCATGGCTGTAGACTGTTAGTCATGTAAATGACTAACGGGTGGATGGAATAATGGATTTAATGTTTTCATGTATATTTCTGTTGGCCTGAAAAGGTGATTGTCAGAGCACCAGAGTGGAGAGTATGACCTGACTCTGCTGTTGTACTGATGAGTGATGTGGAAAGGTGCATTATTCTGAATTTACAGTGTGAGCTGTTGTTAATTTCACACTGAATGTTTTAAACCAAGTCATTATTTGCTGCACAGGCAAGTCAGCTTCTGAGCTTACAACAGCTAAACCTATGGAGTGGCAGTCTGCAGTAATGCATTTTAAAGTCAATGATTGCACACTACAGGACCATTAAACTGATCTGTAAACAGTCCTCTGTGCATATTGCCAGTAAAAATTGCTCCAAATGTCACAAAATAACTTGTATGTTAATATATTACTGTGCTGCTAAATAAGCAGTTTGCGTCTAGAACCTACCTATTGAACAGGTTGTAAAAAACTGGCTGAATTATCACACCGATAAAGCTATGCTTCTCCCTCACAGACACTCACACTGTGATTGTTACAGATGTTGTCTTTCTTCATAACAGACTGTCACACAATCCACCCCCTGATTCCCAACAATCCCTCTCCACTTTGCACCAATCAGAGCAGAAAATTGTAGTAAAATGAAATTTAAATAAATAACTGTGCCAGCGTCTGTCACGACAGCATGCAGGAACGTGTGTTCTAATAGATTGAAATAGAAATGCATCTGGAAATAAAAAGCAAGGAAGAAAAAACATGTTTGCTCTCGTCTTCCCGTGTGTGATGGGAGCATTGAGCTGTCAGTAAGGGGGTTTAGGAAGGAAGAGGATAAAGGCAACCCTAAGCTTATTAAAACACGAAGGTGTTGAATAGCCAGATTATAAGAACTCCTCCCTAATTTCACAAGCAAAGCAGAAACAGTACCGTCAGTGCAGACCAGATACGCCGCAAACCAGTTTTAAGCTTCTATCATCGTTCAACAGACCACTTTTTCATTTGCATTATCTTTTTCACACCAGTTAGAAGGGAGCGGAAACTTCTCAAGGCATAGTTTTTCCCCCTTTCTGACTTAGTTCGGTCCGTTCCTTGTCTATTTGTCTCTCTCTTTCCCGTCCTCACCCCATGTTTCCTCTCTGTCTCCACATCTAAACGGTTCAGCAGCGAGCAGCAGTTGGTGTTTCAATTAGCTCTGTCTATAACTGGAGGCAGAGATGAGGGCAGCTGCTATGACACAGACAAATAATTGTTGCAAACTTTTCATTTGACTTCTTTGATAAAGTTGCAGTGAAAGACGGGAGAGCTGCAGCTTCAGGGCTCCCACAGCACTATCCATTATGGCTACTATGTGCCCATTAAATAAAACCCTTTTGCACACTCTCAAAACTTTTAAACATGATATGCATTGATTTCATTATGCTGGGTCTTGATATTGCTGGAAAAAAACTGAAAATGAATAAAAGTTCTAAAATGTTTTGTCTATGATGCCTGTAGGCCTTTGTATATTGTTTCTCTTTGTTGACCCTTCAGTTTCCCCATGGTGCCATTACATTACATTCATTTGGCAGAAGTTTTTGTCCAAAGTGACTTTCATATTCCTCTACTCATATACTTAACTTGCGAGGCAGCTGGATTCACGCAATGGTAGAAGTGCAAAGATCAAAGACCAGCACTGATGGTTTTCTCCATGGAAAAGATGGTTTTGCTCCTCTCCCGAGTTTCTATCTCCTGCCATATTCTATGGTTTGTTGATCCGATTGGTTGATAGACAAACAGTTGCTTCATCCAGTCACATGCCAATTATTTTGCCTGCCCTTTTCCAAACAGTTTCCAAGGACGGCCTCCCAGATGGTTCTGTGTAACAAACCGTCAGGTTCTATACTTATACATAAGGATTTGAAGAAGAATTTGGGCTTTCTGCCAAATACGCTTCAAAATGCAAAACCTACCAATTCATGACAGACCCTGCAAACACCAGACTGTATTTTTAAGGGCTTGTATAGTACACAACCTTGATTCTGAATCATCTGCAGCTTGTGAATTTAGTTGAGAACAGAGCTTTCAAATCACATAAAACTCAATTTTATCTTCACCACTTCTGCATATCAAAAAGGCTCAGCGTAAAGTCAGATTGATATCTATATTACCTTAGGAGGTGGCTTGAGACGCATTCCAGAAATAATCTGATATTGCATTTCTCCTTGCCTTATTAATATGACAGGAATAAGTGGCTTCAGTGATCCCATGCCTATACTCATTCATTGTAACTTGCTGTTGTAACATTTATCTGATCAGTGCAACCACTGAATGATCCGTGTGAGAGGGCAACATGATCCCCACTCAGCCATTCAGACGATTCATTTGTGAATTTGTGTGTTTATGGACTCTTGGATTCAAGCTAGCTAAACTGTTGTTGTTGCAACTGAACTGCTAAAGTACAAAAGTTCTTTTTCTGCTGGTGTTTACCACAAAGCTTCAGTGGAGTATGACTGACCCTGATTTACATGCGAGAGGTAGTTCTGTGGTGGCCAAAAGAGAGGCATATGTGGCTCAGTGAAAATGTGAATTAAATTACATCTGAATTTTCATTTGGATGCAAGACACTTGAAACGTCAGTGCTTACCACCATTGTGTGTGTGATGTGTGTACACAAGTGCATGTGTGCCCTTAATTGCATGTACATACTGTGTGCAAAAACTCAAATGAGGTGTTTGATTGGGAAGTATTGTGAAGCATTATATTGCCCAATTCCGCTGAAACATGGGCCCAAGAGGACAAAATTGTGATAATAAAAAAAATAATAAACAGTTTTGGTGAATTGCTGACTGCTGTTGGATTAATGATCTGTGCAGAATTAATTTGCTTCAACTAAAATCAATCATTTGCACCCTCACAGTGGTGAATATTTGTGCAATACTCAAAATAACAAGTGGGAATAGCTAGCTTCTGTTAAGTTGTGATATTTATTACTGTAATTTCCAAAACACTCTGCTGTGTATATTGTTTCTAGTGTGCACATCTGGCAAGTTTTTAAAGCAGTAATTGGCATAGTTTATCCCCCTCAGCTGTCAAACTAGCAAAGCAGTGGAAACACGTAACTACTGTCAGAAATGTAAAATAGTAATAAAAAAAATGAGAACAATAATAATAATAATAATAATAATAATAATAATAATAATAGCTTTTAAAAATACTTTTCACTGGTCCTGCTCATTGCAATGACAAAATACGCCCCTCGGGTAATCCTCTGACTGCATCTAGCGCCACCAGCAGGTCAGAGTTTCTATTTATCCTGTTAATTTTTTAACATCTAAGAAATGAAATGGCAAAAATTCTGGTACAAACATTTATGGTTCTCAGAGGATGTATCCCAATGGCTGCTGATCCCCTGACTTTTTCTTTGTCACCACCATTAGGAGGTAAAATTAGTGGTTTTGAATGAAATATTTCGACTCCTATTGGATAGATTGGTACGCAACTGTAATAAGATCAGGTTAAATTCTTCAGTTGTTCAGTACTTTGGTTTATGGCCAAACTTATCCTCAGGTTTACTTCGTGTTTGGTGCTGATTAGAAAAACGTAACATTTTGGCAAGTTCACACCTATTTATTACATATTTGCATTGCCACTGTGAGCATGTTGGAATGCAGACGTCAGCTTTTGGCTCAAAGGACCATACAGCAGAGCTGCTACTGTAGCTGTCGATGTTTAGGCTTGTTATATCCGTTGATTTCTCTTTTTTTGTTCTTTTTCGGCCAACTGGGAATGGCCAGTTGTGATGCACTGCTGTCCTCATCACTGCTAACTCTTATTTTAGCCTGAGGAACGTGTAGACACACATGCGCTACTTTCCTGACATATGGTGTCGCCAGCTGCTCTTTTGAACCCAGGTATCAGTGGTGGTGGGTAAGTGCCACATGACATTTATGACATGGGGACAGCAAGCAGTTTGACATAGTCTAACTACTCTTTAGGAGTATGCTGTATATCAGTTACAGCTCATTACCCAGTGGAGTCATAGAGTGGCAAGTAATCTTGAGATTGTGTTCATATAAATGCGGCCTCAGAACAGATGTGCATATTTATGCACTCTTATGTTGTGTGTCTGTGTGTGTGTGTGTGTGTGTGTGTGTCCATTTGGCAGTTTTTTCTCTGTATTTAACCATCTGTTAATTATGCACATGCACCTGCGTGTCTGGTTGTGTGTAGTTTGCATATGGGTGTATCCAGATGTTTGTTTTTACACGTGGAAGAAAAATTTGAGGAAACCAATCAGCCCCCATCAGCGTTTGGTGGTTGCTAACAGATGTAACTTCAGAGAGTCTGACAAAAAGCTACAGATGATGTGAGGGAGGATGATTTCACTTTCAGTAATTCACCCGTAAATTATTTCTTACGTTTAGCTCCTCCTGTGAAGTACTGGGTAGAATCTACATGCATAGAACAACAAATTCTGTAAGATTTAATGAAGGTTCAGTGTTTTAACACTCTGTTCTTATGGTAATGTTGTTTTAATGCTTCTGTGCTGCAAGTACGACCGCATTGATCCATACCTGCATACCTCCATGCCTCCACAGATCTGAGTTCAACCCTGCCATCCAACTCATGATAGCACAGCAAAGAAAGCCGGCCCTAGTATGCTGATGGATTATGGATTAGTAAATATAATGCAGTTGCTAAATTTTCAGATTTCAAAATGAAATAATGTGCAAAGCAACCACTGTGCTCCAAACCTTCTCTCCCACATTTAAGTCTTTTTTGTCAAATATGTGTAGAGGAAATCAAATTCCTGCCTGGATTACAATCCAGGAAATGTTAACAGGACGGATGTGTCAACAAAATATTCCACTTATTGAACAGTCAGTGTTATTAATGTTATTTTTTTTTTTTTTAACCATGATGATTGTCCAAAACTGTTGACCTATTCCTGTCACTTCACAGTCACGATTGCTGTTTTGTTTTATTTTGTTTTATTTTCATGTCTTAACTCTTTTAAGTTATTGCCAATAGGAATAGTAAATCCTGACCATCTTTTTGAACTACCTGGCTGCACAGCGAGCTTCCTCTTTTCTAAGGGGTTTCAAAAATTCAGCATGGAGTTGGAAACTTTTCACAAAGGCCTTAGAACATGCTGACTCATGCAGTTCTTGCAGATTTTTCAGTGGAAATTTTCTTTGAAGGTCCTAGTTCATCTCATATCAAAAGGGGCTCTACTGGGATCCAGATCTGGGAACTGCCCTCAGGATTGGAGTTGGAGCTTTTGGTTAAGCATTCAAGCTGGTTAACTCTCAAAACAGCAGAATGAGACACTGAGTGTTTTAAGATATGTTGAAATTAGTGATAGCTTTTGTAATCAAATCAATCAAATCAATATTCCTTCATTTGTCCCGCGAGGGGAAATGTTGCATGTTGCTTTCAGCATATCATCTAACACATCAGTTAGACTTTTACTCCAGATGTTGGCTCTTCCTCAGTAATTCAAACACAAGTGTGAGGCCTGTTTAGAGATTTTCTCCAAGCTAACATATCACTGTACAATAAAACTTTAGTTAGCCAAAGGGCACAGCAAAAGAGAGAGTGGTGAAAATACAAACGTGTTTGTGTGAGTGCATGTGTGTTTGTTCTTATCACTCGTCCTGTCTCTTTGTCTTAAGATTTTGGTCTTCCTCTCCTCTTTCAAGGCTGCTCATCCTGCTGTTGTGGCAGCACAGCTTGAATCTTCCGCTTCGCCTCCTTTCTCTTTCTTTCTCAAAGCCTGGGAAAGATCGATAAGCCAGCACACACAGCTTGATGATCCAGCCTAAGAAGTGTCTTTCGGGAAACTTTAAGGGGTAGCTGGCTCACTGCCATCTACCTGCCATCCTATAATTCCTGGAGCCGGCAGGGAATTAAGGAGACATGGTAGGGATGAGGAAGGACCAAATTTCAATTCATTCAGCTTAGGGGTTTCTTTGAAATACCAGTCTATTTTTAGTTTAAGGAGGTAGCAAGCTAGTTAAGAAGTAAATGAGAATGATAAACCATTACTAGATGAATTACAGCACTTACAGCTACCAAACCCAGTGCTGCTACACTCTGCTAAACACACTGAACCCCCACTGACTCAATAATGTAGATGTGTTTTTTAGCAGCTGGCCCACAGACGAGCCAGTCTGTTATTTTTGCTGTCTCGCATTCCTGTGATGAAATAAATGCTCACTGCTGCCTAAAACCTGACCAAAGCTGACCAAAGTTTGGCAAATCAGACAAATGAGGGATAATACGCCTGACAAAAAAGGCTTTAATCCGATCCCTCTGCTTACTTTTCCATGATGATGAGTGTATTTCTGTTATAGGCCTGTGTTTCAGGGCCGATCCCCAGACAGCCAGGGCCCAATTCAACTGCTGGTGGCAAGTAATGAAGGATAGTTAGCGTACATCTTTACAGTCTACTGAGGACTAAAGAGAAGGCGGGTAAAATTAAAAAATTTCAAAGAGGTGTGGAAGCTTAAGTCAGAATGTGGTTCTCTGAAGGTGGTTCTATGCTTGTGGTTCTAATCAGAATCTTACATACTGTATATGCAGTAACAGTCAAAAGTTTGGACACATTTATTTTTTCCTTCATTTTTACCTTACTTCATGTCCTACATTGTACAATAATAATGAAGACATGAACATATTTGGTATGTTTTATAGTCTTCAAAATATGTCAATATTTGCCTTGAGGACAACTTTGCACACTATCAACATGATCTTAGCCTTGTTCTGTCTTAACTTTTAAAGGGTGAACATGTGTCTGAGCACCATGACATCTGTTTTGGGGTTGCACAAGGGAGGTGACTTGGTCGACTGGTCCACACACAAATGTACATCTGTGCTGAACCACAGGATGTTGCAGCTCTAGACTACATCACTATCTGTCTTTTGGCAATAAAAAAATGGATGGGCAAGAATTTCAAAAGACAAAACAATAAATAAGTGCTGAACTGGGAAAATAATGGCCTGGATAAAATCTGAGGATGCAAATCTTGGTGTTATCTTAGATCTAACCTTCAAGTCCCACATTAGGAGTTTGAAAGGTGACAAAAATTTTACAGGACAGCCATTTACTACACACACACACACACACACACACACACACAGATTAAATGGCTTCTTTGTATGAAGCACTTGGTGCATGTGGTTTCTTTGTTGTAAAGCACCTTGAGCTACATTTTTTCTGTATGAAAGGTTATATAGGTTATATAAATAAAGTTTATTATCATTAAAACCAGCTTCACGAGGTATTCACCTTGAATGGTTTTCAGATAACAGATGCATCTGCAGAAAATCAGCTTTTAGTCTCTGGTCCGATTCCTGACTTTCCATGTGGTGTGGGGCATTTCAGTGTGCTGCCGCTGTCGTTCCCCATCTCGCTCAGTAGCTCCACTAGCTCTGTGCCAGCCAGGTCAGTCATAAGAAGGTGTGTACATCTAAGCCTTCCTTACACTCACAGGTTTTAAAGTCTAACTCCACATCCTCTCCTTAATCCTTCAGATTTTAAGAAAAGGAACGGTTTTGGTTTCATTCACTTAAACATTAGGAGCATTATTCAGCATGAAAAATTGGATCAGCTGAAAATCTTGGTAACACAAATGAATCCTGAAACACTACTGTGAGTGAGTCTGTATTATCCTTGGATGCTTACAACCTTTTTACAATGGACAGAAATTCATGAGCAGGAGGTGTGGCCGTTTATAGAAGAGCTTGTTTTGCTTGTACTGTTCAGTCACAGTAGAAACAGGTTTTGAGGCTTTGGCTCTGTGTGTGTGTGTGTGTGTGTGTGTGTGTGTGTGCACGTGCTGTACTAAATAATTCTATTATTGTGGTTGGAGTGTACAGACCTCCTGCTGCTTCCTCCTCTGCTGCTGATGAGATAGCTGATCTTTTAGTTCCATGTAAAGACTCAGAGATGATTAAACTGAGTGGTTTTAACAAACTGGTGGATTTCGGCCTCTGATTATTTAAAAGAGGTTTGTGGCACTATTCATCTTTCACAGATTATTAATGATTCCATCAGGTCAGATTTAAAAGACCCCTACAAGTCATCTCGGATTGACTTAATTTTAACAAGCAGGAAAGACACCGTTATTGACTCAGCAGCACTTGAGCTAGTTTTCAGTGATCATTGTCCACTAGCTTGCATGAGAACTACCAGGATGAAAAACACTAGGTCTGTGTATGGTGATTAGATGAGAATAATGATGATCTGACAACTGAGACAGGGAAAACACATGGAATAAAAACACAAGAGGCTAAAAAACTAGTGAAACACACAAGGACAGGAAGTGAAACAAAACATGAGATGTGAGGAGAGTTACCTTCAAAATAAAAGAGGAAACAGAGTAAGCAAATCTCACAACCGTAACTCCTGTACATAAAGATGGTGGAACAGCTGAACTTAACAACTACAGGCATATTTCTATCTATTTCTGTCATGCCTATCAAAAATACTAAAATCTCTAGTAAATAGTCAAGTTAAATCATTCCTCTCAGCACTTTTCTTTCTAAGCATAAGCCGATCGGATTTTAAAGAAAAGCACTGTGCAGATCTCTTTGTTGATCTTTCAAAGGTGTTCGATGGAGTCTATCATGCTTTGCTTTTAAAAGGCTTTGAAAACAGAGTGTGTGGCTATTATAAACGTTAAATCTGAATTTGTGCAAAATGCAGTGGGTGCCGGTGAGTGGACCCATCAGTTGTCTACAAAGACACTGCCAGTGTTTCCAGTTGGAGTTCCAGAGTGACTGACACACATAATATGAAAATGAATCTACCTCATTTCAAGGTTTTTTCCACAGAGAGGCCCATTCTCATATGTGCTCATCACTGTTAAAATTGTAATTACTCCCAAACTACTGATGTCCCAAAGTACTGCTCGTATGTACATTCACATGTATACATACATGTACATATATGTGTTACACTGAGATTTAAGGTGAGCACAGAGAAACTCTCTTCATTTAGCAGATGTGAAAAACAGACTTCTACTCAAACACACACACATCATTCTGCACTGTGAAGCTCAAACATCTGAAATAATTAACACAAGTTCAACCAGTTGACCAGTTGTTAAAAATATCTTGCTTGACTCCGCTTTAAAAATCTATATTTTGCTTCTTGCACTTCACATTTTCTCTCTTTCTGCAGCAGCCGGCCACAATAAGAAGCATGAACTATTTTTTCTACCTTTTTTAATTCCCAAGACACACATTTATCTTCCGTGCAAAGACCTGTCTGTCCAGCCAGTGTAATCCCCTTTGGAAACACACACACACTGAAAGCCAGGGTTGGGTTAAGCTAACCAGTTACAGTGTGTGTGTGTGTGTGTGTGTGTGTGTGTGTGTGTGTGTGTGTGTGTAGCGAGTGGAACAGAGTAAAGTGCTGCTCAGCAGGCGGTTTCTATCTGGCTTCTTGTCCGTTGGCTCCCTCTTCTTGGTTTCACACAAATGCTCTGTGGTTACTGTAGTTCCTGAAATCTGTGATACAGGTCATCAGCAGGAAATCCAATGCAGCCATTGTAACATCCGTCTGCTTCAGCAAGAAAATGACCAAGTGCTGTGCAGGGATGTTAGAAATACACCTTAAACTGTATGCTATACATTGGGGTTGGGTGTTTCTCCCGCTGAGAAACTATGATATGTATCAAGAACTTCAGTCCATGATCTGAAACAAAAACGACACGAATAAATGAATAACAGAAACAATTCAGTGTTGATTCAACAGGATGTGATCCATAAAATCTTTCATATTTAACTAAAATTGAACATTTTTCCTCAACTTCAATAACAAGCACTGAATCAGAAATGCCTCAAATAATTATGTCTGCTATATTGACAACTGTAAACACAGGCGTTGCTGCAGAGATGTAAAATGCATAAAAGTTTTAACCAGTCCATAAAGAGGACACACTTTTCACTACAGTTCTGCTGAATGAAAATTGTTCATTTATTGGGCCACACATTTAATTTGTATTTTTAATGACTTTTTATTGATGTCTGTTCCTGTAAATAATGCTTCTTTCGTGTCACATTATATTATTAGCTGACTGTCAGAGACATCATTCATTTCTGACTGTGATGGTATATTCTACTTGGTGAGAGGAAGTACAATAATGTCAGCAAAACTGGGGCAAATTGTTGCAACCACCACCACCAGTGATTTTAAGTGTCACATAACTGGGCTGGGCAGATTGTGGCTACAGTTGTGCCGAAGTAAGACCGACTATGATAGAATCTCCACTGTTTGCTGTCTGTACATGTCCATGTTTTTGCAGTGGTTGTCTTAAGTAATATTGCAGAGCTTTGTAAAAATGAAGTATTGTCAGTAGCAGTTATTGTGGTCAAGTTATGTTAGCTCCGATTATCTGTTACAGAGCAAACTTAAACAGTAAGAGTCAACCACAAGCTAACTGGACCAATTAAGCTATCTGAAAATGTCATTGCTACATTATGTAGATAGCTTCAGGAGGGTATCGAGCTGGAGGCCAACAAATTAGCAGTCCTCCATCATCGAGGTGGATTTGGCTGAAACTCACAGGATAACACCACCATCACCAATTTAATGTGAAGGCAAAGTGTTTGGCTCTTAATTGAAGATAATTTAAATTAGTTATGAACCTTCCTAGCTTTGGCTCGTCGTATAGCTGTTGCAAGGCAACAGCAATGAAAAACCAGAGTACCTGGAGAGCCACCAAGGATTTGGTTTCCATCAACACCTCAAACTCCCATGGTAACTGTAAATACTTACCATGAACAGTCATTCGCAAATTGCAGTTCTTTCAGTTTCATGTCCTTCCCTCTCCTTCAACTAAGAGATGAGGAGTTAATGTTTGCCAGGCTGGGACCAGTATGACGGATGCACTGAGCAATTTCACGTTTAAAAGGTGTTTAATACATGTCTATTACATGTCTGTAGATGTTTAGCTCTGATTAAGTTTATTCAAGGCGGAAAAGTGAACATTTAGTATAAATCAAGTCTTAGCTTCGATGTTGTTTCAACAGCCTTTCAAGGACTCCATAGATGTTTACCCAACATTCAATAAATGGCTCTTTTATAAATTTAAACTTATTTTCTTCAGGGTTTTTTAGTTAAACTGTCTTACTTGCAAATTTATATATATTCAAAACCTAAAAGTATACAAATATTAGAAAATGAAAATACATTTTTAAAAAAAACATTGGATAACAGAGGAAAATAAACATAACGTATAAAATTCAGATGAATTAATCAACAGAAAAAATTTAAAGACATGAAATTCTTTAATTATTGAGGCCAATGCAAGCTTAAACTGAACAAAACACAACATAAGGAAAACAGACTGCAAGCCTTATTTAATTGGTAGACCCATCTCAGAACTCAGATCACCTTGCAAAAAATAATGTAAAATAAATGTAATATGAAATGATGTAAAGATGTGAATTACACAAATAAACAGAAGTTAGCATATTTCCTTTTTTTCCAGGGCTTCAACCTGCAAGAACAAGTATTAGAACTCAGTCTTTAAGGAAATCTTAATGGGATTTTGTCTCTCTGAAAAGTGATCTCCTCATCCCAAACAATTAATTGAAACAAAAGCCAACAACAGTGGTGGGTATACCACAACATAAAACGTCAATGTCTCAATAACTTGTCATGTGCCCTTGAGCATCAATTACAGCTTGACAACGAAGGCTCACGCTGTTCACAAGTCGACTTATTGTCTGCTGAGGCATGGCATCCCACTCTTCTTGAAGGGCAGCCCTGAGGTTCTGGGGTACAAAGTTACGAGCCTCTACATAGCGACTCAGCTGATTTCATAGGTTTTCTATGGGATTCAGGTCAAAGTGTAGGCCACTCCATTTGGCCTGGTACCCCAGTCTCGAGCAGCCGTTCCCTAATGATGCGACCTCAATGAGCTGGAGCATTGTGGTCCATGAAGATGAAATTAGGCCTGTGTTGTTCATGCAGGGGCACAATGATTGGATTAATGTTATTCAGGTGGTATGGGCTTGTCACTGTATCATTCACAGTTCTGTATTGACTGTATACACCTGCCCACACTGTAACACCACCAACACCAAAGGCTCATCTGGTGACAACAGTGGCTGCATGCATAGCGCTCTCCTTGACGTCGCCAACATTGTTGGCGGCCATCATTTCTGCTCAACATGAATCGACTTTCATCAGAGAACAGCACTGAGGCCCACTTGTCCCTCGTCCAGCCTAAATGCTACCTGGCCCATGCAAGACAATGACGCCTATGCCTGGTGGTGTGGTCAGGTACCGTTGCAGGTCGTCTAGCATGCAGACCATGCTGATGTAGACGGTTTTGAATGGTCTGAAGTAACACCTGGGTGCCTCTGAACTCCCTTAAATGTGCCTGGAGTTGAGTAGCATTCATCACCCGGTTCCGCAGGGCACAATGAAGTGGTCATCAGTGTGAGGTGTGGCCAAAGGACGCCCACCTCTATGCCTTTCTGTGACTCTTCCAGTCTCTCTGTATCTCTGTTGCAACCTGCTGATGACACTCTGTGACACTCGAAGCTAAGTGGCCACTTCCCTCTGAGAACATCCTGTTTGAAGCCTCGCAATGGCGAGGCACTGTTGATCAATTGTGAGGTGTCGTCTTGGTCTCATGATGTCAAAATGTGAACAGCATGATGAAGAGTATTGTTTAAATACCAATTCTAATTGTACCAGGAAATTTATTGGTCGATTCATGGATCAAACACCTGTTGTGAATTTTGCCGTTCAGCTCCTTGTTAGAGAGTAGCAAGTTGTGCAAAAAGTGCTGAAACAATGAACATTTGGACATGTGCATTCAAAAGTTTAGAGAAGGTCAAATTAAGTTCACCTGTAAAGGTTATAGTGCATTTTAGGTTAATCCTGAAATTTCACCCAAAAGCCGAATATCCCTAACTTTTTGTGAGTAGTGCATTTTCTGCATGTTGGTTTTCATATGAACAGGTAGATCAGCCATCAGGCTCACTTGATCGATCTACTAACAATGGCTGATGCATTGCTGCTCTGATGGAAATCGAGCCTTTGTTTTTCCTGGAGATCGGACCTGCTGCCAGACAGAACTGCACAGTGAAAGCAAGGCTGATAGGGAACCAATCTAAACACTGATGGTGTCGTTATTCTTTCTCACTTTGTGAGATTAAAGCTTCACTTCACACTCACTGTATTGTGCAAAATGTCACCATTTTACAGACTTGAGTTTAGAGCTGGACTGGTTGCGTTTAGTCCAGACCAGCTCACTATAAACCTGAAAGAGAGAGGGAGGGATTGATAAATGATTTAATCCCACATGATCACACAATGGCTTTTAAGAAATGTGTGCAGTCAATGCATTTTCCATCTAAATAGTGAAATGTGAACAGTTTGAGTGTTCTGAAAAAGTGAGTTTAGTACTGATAATGCTTTCACAGATTGTTACCACTGCATTACAGATTACTCTTCAAACAAGGTCAACATTCGTCAAAGTACAAGTGTGCACTTGAACTGAAACAGGGTTGTAGAGTTGTATAAAACAAGTTGAATTGAAAGTTAAAGATGACGCTTGCTACAACCCTACTCTTAACGGGTGCAGCTTCTCAGCTTTGTTCAACTGGTGGTAATGAATGGCAGTGAGCTCAAACGAACAACTCATTTGTGAGCCTGTGCCGACCTGACAAGAACACCAAAAATAAATCATCTCTATCTTCTCTTGCTTGTGTGTTGAGTTCACCAGAAGTTGATGTGTGTGAGCTAAAGCATTGCATACGTAGAGCTTTTCTGTAGTGTTGAATTACTTATGGGCCCAAAAGTCAGACTCAAACACATTTATTCACAGATTTATTGAAAGGTTGCTGGGATGGAGTTGCTCAGCCAGAATTATGGTTTGAGGCAGGCAGAGACAGCTGAGTAGTTGACTGAAAGTCAGACCGGCAAACACTGGGGGAGGCAGGTAGACAGAGACCAAGGGGGTAAAAGTAACAACAGAATTAAACAAGATTCAGACAAACAAGAGGAAAATACTGACTGCACTTTAACTTGGCCTTAACGTTAGCACACATTGGCAAACTGAACAATATGGCCGTGAGTGGCTGAGGAGCCAGGGTTGATGAGTTGATGGGCTGAAGGTTAGCAGCTTGGTGCAGGTGTGTAGGCTGAGCAACAATCAGGAAACTGGGAGCAAAGGAGTGCTACACCCACAACACTGGGGAGCACAGGAGACACAAAGGCAGGGAAAAGAACAGGAAATAACTGGAGGCAAGGCCATGACTGCAGCAATATT
This sequence comes from Chaetodon auriga, assembly GCF_051107435.1. Taxonomy (NCBI): domain Eukaryota; kingdom Metazoa; phylum Chordata; class Actinopteri; order Chaetodontiformes; family Chaetodontidae; genus Chaetodon; species Chaetodon auriga. Next base: position 5,073,619 of record NC_135085.1, on the reverse strand, counting down.
GATGTCAGCACAATTCATTTGAACACCTTTTTCCATTTGTTACATAGTATGTCTTTCTGAATCATGTCCTAAACTTTTAAGTATAAAACATTTTGTTTAAGATAACATTTGCATAAACACCTAACCCTGTTAGATGTAGATTAAACATACATCCAACATTATATTGCATAGGTGCATATGAGTAGTCCAAACAAGAACTGAGTGTATGACAAAAATAAACCTTTATACTGTAAGTGTGGGGGCATGTAGTGCTTATGTTAAACATTCACATGTTTTTAAACTATGGTCTACAGCCAGGCTATATGTATGTAGCCAAAAAAAAAAGCATAGAGGCGATGTTGAACTGACGTCTGTTGCTCAGTGGCCTAAAGCCTGCAAGGTGGTTGTTGGGCTCGAGGGGAAAGTGTAGGTGTTTTTGGGTAGAAGTTGTGGTCAATGGTTTGTTCCAGTACCACAAACAGAGAATGTGAGGTGTGCAATACCAACTTTACTCACTCCTCGGTCAGCTGTTACTCTGAAAAATGTACATGGTAAATATAACATCACAACTCTCATGGAATTGTGTGGAACAAAAAATCTCAATGCAAATTTAGCAGATTCTTGGGGTCATTATCACAAAATATCCCAAAGCTGTAAGTAACATTAGGGTCAACCTGGAACTTAAGAGCACTTGTCTCAGGAAATTTAACAGGACCCTGATGAGAATGTTTCATCAATCTTTTATTAAGTCTGTGCTCACTTTTCTCTTTTGTCTGCTTGTATCACTCTCTCAAGGTCGAACACAAAAATGTACTCAATGGTTAATGTCTGAATGTCTGCAGCAAAATAACTGGCATTGCTCAGGAAACTCTGCAGGATCTTTAAAACAAACAGTTATATAAGAAAGCAGAATCCATTGTGTCTAGTCGCTCCATCCTTTACATCAACAGTTTCACTTTCTGCCATCTGGTACCCTCCTCAGACTTCCATCAGCTAAAACCAATAGATTCAAACACGTCTTTATACCCTGCCGGCTCCCTCTTAAACTCCTGGAAGAAAAGGCACAGTGGTTATTTGCATGATTTATTTTGTATTTTTTAATTGACTGTTGACAATTTACTCTTTCACTGCGTATTAATAAGTGTCAGTCCTACCTTCAAGAGTCCTAAGTTGTTGGTTTGAGTACTTCATTAATCATTTTAACACTAAAGATGTCATCCCTAAGAATTACTCATCCAACCAAAATGAGTCCAATTTGTTTGCCAGTATGTTAAATGTACAACCACACCCACTGAATTAAACAAAGCTGGATTTGTGGCCATTGCTGGATTTCCAGGTAAAATTGGTGTTATATGTGTAGAACTTCTATATAAAGTATTGTGTCCAGCGTGTAGGATTTAGTGACATCTAGTGGTGAGGGTGTTAGGACCTCCAGTTTTCCCCCATTTTTTTCTTTTGTGTCTTGTGTTTCCCCTCTTCTTCTGTCTTTTGTATGTCTCTCCCATGTCTGTCCAGTGTTCATGTGTCTCCCTGCAGGACCGTGGCTGACAGGTCGGGCCCGATCCCTTCCTCCCAGAGCACAGCTACATTCAATCATTTAACTAAGGCTCACCTGCCGTCACAGTATATCTCCACTCGGTATTTGTTGAATTGTCTGTTTATCTCTATGGTAGCGACAGAGACCCAGCAGAATCTGTTAAGAAGCTTTTGATCAGTTTTCCCTGCTCTGCTTGTATGTGCTCAGGTGCCTTGCCCTTACCTGTCCTCGTCCTTGCCCTGTCAGTCTGCGTCCTGGAAGGAAATTGGATCACAGCCGTCTAGCCTTCTCCTCTTCAAGATCAACAAAAACCCTGAAATCTCTTGACTGCCTTAGTCTGTTTTTGACAATAAGGAAGATGAAAAGACTTTCAACTGTTGCCAGTCTCTGTCCTCTCTGATTTAAATGTGGCATTTGGGTTCTGTATTCAGTTAAACTAAACAGAGGTTGCAATCAACTGAATACACCATGCCTCAACCTCCCCTATGGTGGCCGCTAAAAATGTGAAAAGCAGTAAAGGTGTTATGGAGACAGTGTTTGGTTTGTCCTTTGAGGGCTACTGTAAAAGCATGGTAATGCAACATGACAGACTCCATGGAAGAGGACCCACTCCGTCTTTAGATATAAAGAATTTGTTGAGGGAATGAAAATACAACAATTCTGATTTGCACATGATTATACATGAATGGAAACTCATGAGTCCATTTCTGCCATATTCTGCCAATAGATCCACCTAAATGTTACACACTGGACCTTTAAGTGAATATATCAGTCTAAAATATTTTAAATGGCATCTATCATCTAGTTTATTGTGCGCCTGTGAGTAAGTGAAGTACTGATTCCACAGACCAGTTAACCTGTACACAAATACGCAACTCATGAAACATGATGTCCTTCAACCCTGCCCCATCTCTTTGCTAGCATTGTCTTGGTTCTTACTGGTACATTTTGGAGGAGTCTTGTGGTGGTAAAAACATGATACTTTGTGAATATGACCCATGATCCTGCACATTTACTCTTCAAAACTTGTACTGTAGACACTGCTAGAACTGTTGTTGCTGTGTGATTCAGTTAGCTGGTAGTGTAAATTATTAAAGTGTTATTAATTAAAAGATATTATTAATAATTAAAAAAAATCACCACTTACCTTAATGCTTGACTAATTACTTTTTCAGTGAGTAATGAATTCTATTTGTGCCCTAGCACTTAATCATTGTTTATTGTCATCAGTGACTGGTGTGAAGTTGCACAGTTCTTGCATTTCTAAAATGTGGTGCACTGCATTGTGGGATTGATAGCAGAAATTAGTGTCCCTGTCATGGCTGTGCTCAAAATCTTTCCCTACATATTAAATAGTGCTTTGTATTTACTGGTCGACACACATATCAGCAAGGAATGACACCTGTCCCAGTGATAGTATATGTACATTTTTCATATTAAACTTTGTCATGAGCAAGAGACAATTTAACCAGCTATCTGATGTTGATAACAATCTGGATTGCTTGTGTTTGCTCATTTACACAGAGGATGCTGCCAATCGTCTTCCTGTTTGCTTTAAGTGCATCCATTCTCTCACAGTGGACTCTGTGTCAAGTTACAAGGTGGTTTTCATGATGACCTCCAATACATCAAACTGCAGTCCCACAATTCAGGTGACTTCATCTTTGCTCTGTGTTCCCTCCTCATGTCCAATCCATTGTGCTCTCAGGACAGTTTGGTGAAAGCTGCAGCTATAGCCCACATTTCCCATAATACCATGCTGGACTGAGTAGTTAAGTTTGATGTTTGATGTTCCAAAATACAGATGTTACTTTGTAACATTAGCATTTGCACAACAGTGTTTGTAATGTGTGTGTTCAGAACATGCTGGTTTATGTTCGTGATTGTCATTTCTGTGCTGGTTTATAGTTTTAACCATTCGTGTCGGCTGGTATGTTTCTTGACACTGGCTGTATTGAACATGTGTTGTAGAGTTCTGTTGAATCTTATTAATGGGTTAACATCATCGTTAGCCATTCCATACTTACTAGCACATACTATGGCATTATGACAAATGTTATAATGTCACTGGAGTGTTTTAAGCAATGTGTTATATTAATTTTTGACCTCCAACATTGTTTGCAGATCTCAGCCATGGTGGAGCCATAGCCATATCTTTGCTTTCTTTGATTTAACAGTAAGTATTGGCTAATTAATCTTTACATCCCATCTAAAACCAACTATCAACCGTCGCAAAGATCTTTATTCTCTCTCTACATTTGGTTATTTATTTCATAATTTATTAGCATACTTCTTCATTCTTTTTTATATTTCATCGAGCTACAAGATGATTTGAGAACGAAAGTGATCACAGATGAATGACAAATTAAATTAGTACAATAACTGCCCTTTAGAATTGTATGAACAGTATGACACTCTGTCACTTTTTATTGAATGAAGATGTAAAATAACTGAATACTTTGGGTGTGCAACAAAGGAAATGTTTTGTATCCTCAGAGCTGAATCATATGTGATCAAATTTATCTGAATCACTGCTCACATCACTGATTTTTTTCACCAATTTAAAAAGTGAATTGAAGTGAAACTATTGAGTTTTAGAGTTTTACAGGTGTACAACATCAACAGCCCCATATAGAGACAGACATACTGTGGGGTCCATAAGTGTGTTTCCAGCCACCCATTTTTAAGTGGATTTTCAACACAGAGCAATAAAAACAGACTTAGCGAAGTAATCATGACGCTCATGAAGCATGTGACTTAAAGTCCACATCAGATGTGTGTGGAGTGGCGAGGACAGTGTCATGTTCCTCAAATGAATATGTGAAACAAACATAAATGCCATACTTCATAAATTTTTCATCCGTTTGAGGTTTGCCTGGTGCTCTTTTAATTACGATCTCAATGTGCCCTCTTCTTCTGCAGTGGTTTAAATGGCACCTGACTGGACCATTAACACCACCAGCTGTTTATCTTGATGTATCCAATTCTTAATATTCACACAACAGTGATGAATGGGAACACAAATTAATTTATTTTTTCTTTTGCCAATTTTCTGGAAATTCAATGCTTAATATTTGCACTCAATTTGCATGAAGCATTTCTAGCATTTTTTTATACTATTTTCAATAGCTTACACAACAAAACTATTTTTTTTTTTTTTTTTTTTTTTTTTTTTGTCTGTACTTGAGTCATTAAATGAGTCATTGTAAAAAGTTGCTTGTGTTTGACCAGTCTCCACACTGTGTTTGGATTTCATGTGGGCAGTACTTAGCCACCTCAGACTTGCTTTGTATGTACAGACCTGACAGAGATGGAGTGTGGGGGAGAAAGATGGCTGAAAGAACAATATTGTGGATTTAATTAAATTATGAAATGACAGACAAAACAGAGCGAAATCTAAAGGTCCAGTATTATGGACATATTTACAGACTGATGATTGATTACAGCTTTGATGACAGGTAGTCTAAAGGATATTGAGTGAAGATGTCCCCAGCCGATTCATAGGATCATTATGCAGGTTTTTTTGACTGATCAGCATAAATCACATGACTGCATGATAAATTAAAGGACTCTGCGATGCATTTCTAATCTGAGCAGCCATTGGGCTCCAGGCGCTCTGCTTTGTGTTCCTGATACAATTGTAGCACACCTCTCTCTGCAGGTATTATACATCATACTATGTGCAGTGGTGGAAGAGAAATTGTTATTGTTATTTAAGTAAAGGCAGCTGAAGAACACTGAATACCAAGTGAAAGTCCTGCATTCATAATTTTACTAAGAAGTAGTAGCTATGAAATATATTAAAAAGCAAGGGACTTCATTAGAGCAGCATAAAGACCACTGTGGGTGTTATTATTAGTGCTGCTGAGTGTATCAGCATTGTACTCAAGTATCCGCTCCATGTCGAACTGTCGCTTCAAAATTAACTAGTGTTTGAAAGATGTTTAAAGCCTTCTAAACCTAAACGCAGTCAACCCAGCTGTCTCGTAACGTTAGCTTGTCACAGAAAGAAGGCAGCGGAGGCACCATGATGAACAGAACATGGTCACAGCGAATGAGTGAAAGAACAGGCAGCACAGGAAATGATGTGGAAGCATAAACTGTGGAAGCTAGCAAGGCTAGCAAGTAACTCTGGTCCACAAGTTTGAAAATTCTATCGTTATCAAACTCTTTTACCCATCTGTTTCACCAGGCACTCTATGGCTTCATACCCTCCTGAGAGCAGTCCACAAGAGGGATAGACCACAAGTGTTGCATTTGATCTATTTTGAATTACTGATTCATTGATTATTCATGTGTTAAAGCCCTTATATAATTGACATGAGTGCGTTATGTTAAAATTCACCCATCACAAACAGGGAAATTAACTACAGAGGCCAAAACCATTTTTTTTTCTACCAGGGTGTAACCATGTTCATCTCTGCTGTAAAGTTTTCCATTTTAACATGGCCATCTAAGGAACTGCAGTTTTTGGCTCTTGCCGCTTGTATAATGCTAAATAGGGCTTAACATGTCTGAGCATCACAGGCTTTGTGTTATTTATTTTTACAAACTGTCTATGATTTACTGATCCATATTATGAATCTGTATTTCACAGAGTTACATGTTACACATACACACACACACACACAACAAGTATGAAGGACCACCAGTCTGCTGCAGACATGTGCTCAAGTTAGTAGCATTCATGTTGTGGCCAAGAAGAACCAAGAACCCAGCCAGAGCGAGGCTGCCAAATGAGCCTTTCTGCCAAAATAACTTTAACAGACATACTTCTCCACCCTTTAAAAGGAAATAGAGATTGACTGAACTTGACAGCATGGTATAAATACCCAGAACAGATATTGGCACTTTATCTACCTCATGGAACTGGAGACTGTGGGCTTTGGAGTAATTAAAGTGTTCTAAATTCTAAGTGCATACTAAGAGGATAAAACATTTAGGGGTGGACAATGTCTTAATTAGCCATGCCAAGAAGGTTTTGTCTTTGGTCCAGCTCGTCTGCCCAATTTAAATGAAATTTAATGGAAAATGTGACCATGGGCCAAGTGGGAACTAATGAGTTTTTGGTGTTTGTTGCACTGCCACGCGGTTTTGATGAAGCACTTGACTTTTTCACTCATAACTCCTGAACTGTGAGGCTTACTGAGAATCTGCATCAGGAGCGAGGCACGACTGAAGCTTTCATCCATTCAAACCACGCCCAGCCTGACCTGCGATCAGCCATCACTGACCAGCCATGTCTGTCCTCACATGTCAATATATTGAGTTCAAATTAGGAAACAAACATGCAGTACCCATCAAAGTCTGGACACACCTTCCCGTTCAATGGTTTTTCTTTATTTGCATTATTTTCAGGATTGTACATTAATGCTGAAGATATCAAAACAATGAAAGAACATGTGAAATTATACAGTAAACAAAGAGTTGACACAGCAAAATATGCAGATTTGGGATTTTTCAAACTAGCCAACTTTTGCATAGCTTTACACACTGTTGGCATTATCTTAACAAGCTTCATGAGATAGTTAACAGGTGTGCCTTGTCAAAATATAATCTGTGGGAGTTCTTGCCTTCTTACTGTGTTTAATGTGTCTGTGTTGTGTAGAGGCATCAACTATTATAGTAAAACATATTATAGTAAAACATATTATGGCTCGAACCGCTCGACCAAGTCCATCATTACTTTAAGATGCAAAGATCATTTAATCTGGTACATTTCAAGAACTTGAATGTATCTTCAGCTGCAGTCGCTAAAACCATCAAACGCTCTGATGAAACTGATTCTCATGAAGACCACTACAGGACAGGAAGCCCAAGAGTTAGCCTGCAATTGACACTGATGTTTTTCTTCACCTAACCACAGCTGTTCCCGTCCCTTTAACCATACTGTAGATGCCATATAAACATCCCCTTCCCTGTCTGCTTGTTTCTGCCTCTAACTCAATCAGCATTTTGAAGCATCCAAGGTGATAACAATAATCCGGTACTTTGGAACGTGAGATATTCAGATCGCATCAGCAAAATTCTGTTTTAGTCAGACAAGCTATAGCTCCATCTCTTGCATGTCTGTATGAAACTGTGACAGCCAGAATCTCTAATTCAGTGCAGCTGCATTTGTGTGTGTGTCTATACAAGTAATGTCCAAAATGATAAACACAGATTTCTGCCAATGTCTCTTCCATTGCCACACAGCACATTAACTAGACACTTTCCACTGGACGGGAGTACTTAGCCTAATTTACCAGAACTCTCAGAAAAGCCAAGTGCCAGCTGTTAAGTTGCCACTTGATTTATCTCAATATCAATTTTCCCATAAGCAGGGGAGAAAAGATTTCTGGATAAAAACTTTATTTGTCTGGAATTCATTAGCAGCTGAGGAAACATTTCTTGGATTTACATGTAAATGCTGAAAAGGGGACAAAGAATATAAAGAGAGTGTCCTACAAAAGTTTCATCTGTGGATAAATGAAGTTCAGTTCAGGGCCAAGATGAAAGGTGAGGAAATCTCAAGATCCCTCAAAGATTGTATTGTATAATCAGGCATTTTCACAAATTTTTAGGAACACAGATTCCTTAATATGAGCACGACTGTTGACAGTTGTATGCAATGTGTAATAACTCAGAACAGACTACTTGAAGCTACTTGAATCAGCCAAACAATTCAAGTAGCTGTACATCAATGCCGCACAACAAAACATCCTGTAAGCCATGAAAAAATAGCTCCAGATCCTCAGGACCAAATGCCAAACCTGGGTTAACAGCGCTTCTTCAGATGTTCCTCACTCTCTGCTGTTGTCATATTTTCAGTGATGGCAACAGACAGCAGCCTTTCAGATGCTGATCAGGAGTTTAAATGGTCACTCTCTGAGCCACACATATTTTTGTTTTGGTAATCTCGGTGACATTTGTAATAAAAAAAAAAGCTTGTGATTGCTCAGTTTTATGTTGAAGTGCAGGACTTCACAGCAACTATTTAGTGGTGATTATTTCTCCTGAAGTGGAGAAGCGTTTCCCCAGTGTTTTCACAGGGAGACTGGTTGTGAGACGTTACATTTTTGGATGAGGAGTGACTCCTCTCTGTTTTGACTCTGTGAAGATTAACACTTAGGGGATGCAGCGCTTGTGGGCCTTTCTCTGCTTTTGGTCCGGTCACAGAAGAGACTCTGAAAGTTGTATTTCATATTCATATTTTTGTCTAAAGGGTAAAAACAAAATGTCTTGAAGTGTTTCATATTAAAAAACGCCATGGTATCTCAGTAAAGATCCAGATTAGCAGTGGCTGGTTTGTTTTTCCAGGCTGGAGTAAAAACTGATTTCCCAGCCTTATTGTGCACTAATAGGGCTCATTCTTGTGTGTGTTTAGGCATGGAAAGAGAAAGGATATTATGAAATCTTTTAGTTTGTTATTTATCTGTGGTGTGGAATGTTTTTATTGACTTGTGAAACTTTGTGGCTTTGCTACAGAGATGAGCTATTAAAATGAACTTCCTTAACATACTTTGCACAATCATACAGTTGGGCCAAAACCTATTGAGGCTGCATCATCACCGAATATAGAATAATAAAAAGTGAAAGGTTGCTTCTTTCTCTTCATCTCTCCCTCACTCTTTCTCTCTCTCTCTCTCTCTGCTCTCTCTCAGGGTTAGCTAATTAGCAAATGAGGAATGTATGTCCTTAATTGAGAGAGGTTAGACGAAGAGTCTGCTCTTGGTTCTCTTCAAAAGGACAGTGCTGATGTTCTGTATCATTTCTCTCTCTTTATCATTGTAGTCTTAAAAGCAAATAAAACCTGGCGGGTATTGATCACCATCATTGATTAGACCAGTGGTGCTGCACTAAATGCCAATATAAAAAGAGAGACCCTATAGAAGCTAACAATTAACCAATGAAGGAATGTTTTACTAGACAAACTAATATTTTAATGAACTTATGATGTTAACCTACACGGGGGTTCCTTTGACTGTACCTCAAAAGTCTGTTCATCGTGCATCTTGATGTATTTCAATCGACTATATGTTTGACAGGAATACTGTATATTCATAAACAGCCTTACATGCACTAATTACTCTTGCAGCAGTTAAATTGCACTTTATAATACCTGAAAAACAATCACAATTTAACAACCAAAATCCTTCACTTCTCTTTAAAGCTACTCAATATTGTGCAACAGCTTTCTCTCCTTGGGTTCACAGAAAAGGTAAGCAGGCTCAGCTAACCAGCTGCTAGCAGTAGCTTTATATTTACTGGTGTACAGATATGAATCGATCTTGTTATCTAACTCTAGACAAGAAAGAAAATAAACACATTGAACATGTCCTTTAGGGGGGATTTTGTTGACATCTGTGCATTGTTTTTTTAAAAAGTAATCTTATGTGCTGCTTTTATGATGAAGACTGGTAAATTATTCCAATGAATGACCACCCTCCTGTGTACAGTTATCTTTGCAGGAAGCAGGATAGAGTCGGGTACATTCTCTCAACCTCCAGTCTAACAGATCACATCAGGCCCAGACATGCTGCCTGTTTCTGAACTATGTAAAGCTCATGCAGAAAACATTGCAGCTGCACTGGTCCATGTCGCATGGCAGTAATCCAGATGTGACAAAAGCAAGGGTTGTACATCCAGCCTCAGTGTGCCTGGAGATAGAAACACAGTTTAATGGCAGATATTTGGCATAATGGAAAGACATTTTCCCATGAAGGGTTATACCCAAGAGCTGAGCGTCCCTAACACAGGATTACACTGTAATGATAATTTTGTTTAGGCTATTTGGCCCAGCTGTACAGTCAACCCCATGAGCACCACAGTATGTCTTCATCAGATCATTAATAACCTACTCATGAATCTTTGGCATCAAGGCCTGGCTCTCAATTCGACATGTGTTACGACCAAACTGTGAACGCACACCAGTTTTATGGATACGCGGTAGGGTGTACAGTGGAAACGACTGTAGCTGCATTGGAGTTTTTAATTTACAGACATAGCCTGACATTGTTAAAAAAAAGACCGTTAGCACGCAAGTGCTAAAAATGAGTGATGAGAGTACCTGAGCAGCAGGGGTACAGCGGTTGGAGAGTTAAGTCAGCACCATGATTGAGCTGTGAGCAGTGGGCTGGTGGGGAGCATTCATTCAGCTCTGTAATCCAGGTCCCTTCTCTCATTACTGGATCAACAATGAAACCACATTCTGAAGAGATTCTCCCAGGTGACCTTGAGCCGCCCATCGCTTCCCCCTCAATTTGTATTCATCGGCAATTTCGCCTAAACCCGACCAGCAGTTACTTCACACTACATCAAAATGGCATGTAGGGGCACAACACCTCATCCCACCACTGTGGAGCACGGAGGGGAGGAGGTGAAACAGAGGTGGAGTGAAACGATGAAAGAGACAAGAGAGAGAGAGAGAGAGAGAGAGAGGTGGAAGGTGAACAGAGAGAGTGTGAGTATTGAATGCTTAATGTAATTTCTTTCATCTGTGCACATGTGTCTACATTGTGAAAGGGATCAGTGGCAGAGAAGATTCACAAGGGGCATGGCCCCCGCTACTCCAGCATAGCTCCTGCACCCCAACATTAATAAATGAGCTGATGATATACAGTGTCAGTAATTACTGAAAAACTGAATTGACTGTTCGCTCTCAACCTTTCTTTCCCATTTAATTTTGAATATTGTAACACATGCACCGTTTTACTAGAACATTTCCTCAAGGATTCCGTGTCTGGTCTCTTGTGCAATCATGTAAAAAGTCTTTATTGTAGGTGTGGGTAATATTCTGGTATTGCAAACACTGTGTAATATTTACCTCATGATCTGAAAGCCTGGCACTTTGTGCTAGTAGACTGGAAACTGATGGGCTGACAGGTTCAATCAATCAATCAAAAAAAAAAAAAACTACAACACCCCTTTAACAAATAAATACATTCTATAAAAAAAAAAAAAAAAAAAAAGATCTCACCAGACTGATCCTGTCATCCCATTCTGGAGCTCCCTGACTCTTTGATCCTGCTTCACACAGTGGACGGGGCCGCGCTCCTCCTAACTTTATTAGTAAGACACATACACACGTGCTGTACATATCATAATGCATAGTTAATTGTAATCATACAGCCACATGCAGAGTGTACACAGATACCCACACAACAGCATTATACAAAGCAACAGCTACAGTAAAAACATACAATTTGCAATCATATTATTCAACTTTTAAACAAAATTGAGTTCCATAGTTTGATTGTCCTGTAAATGAGGTCCACCTGCCCAATTCATGATTTTCATCTCTGTTTTCTTATTATGAATATAAAAAGCTTGCAGTTCATATGAAGCCTGTAATGTGTCCAACCACCCCTGCTCTTCTGCTGTGTTCATTACTTTTCAGAAAGGTGCATAACTCCAGCTGACTATGTCAAGTGCCTTTGTATTTTCATTCCCAGTAATTTCACTCATATACCTCTTCAACTGGCTCATTTCCATATCTTAAATGTTATTATTATTATTATTATTATTATTATTATTATTATTATTATTATTATTATTATTATTATTATTATTGTCACACTTTTGGCTTTGTTTGCATTTCACATTAATATATTTTCCCCAACCATTTAATCATCATCATATTAAAGTCATTTGATGAATATTCATGTCCCTGAATTTGTGTGCTGTTGCTGTGATTATTGGGTCATCTGCAATCATGCATCTGTTCAAACATCAGTTGCATAAGCATTATGTTGAATGACACCTCTTTGGAATGAGATAACCAGCAAATGCGCAGTATACATGCACAGTATAATGCCATCTACCTCGATGACACTGCAACAAATCCTTTGTGAACCTTATCAGGCTTAGTATTATTGACATTGTATCAGAGGGATGTTGATTCATCTCTATAGCAATTCTGGAGTTAGCAGTGGTGTTATAGTGGTGTACTGGATTTAGAGATGTTTTGTAATAATGTGCTGTCTATGCGCGGGGGCAAAGCTTGAGATATGCAGACTGGTGTTGCATTAAGCAGAAGAGAGGCGGCACACTGAGCTTCAGCTCAGTGTGTTTACAGACTGACCTAAAGCTGCATCCACCAACTGCTGCCTCACCTGCTGGTTTCTGCTGAAATGCTCCATAGTAAATGGTGTTAATGGTTATCATGACATGACTTGTGTTTAGCCTCAGTTAGCCATGACCCCACAGCATTCTTTGAATACTTTCTAAAGTAACTCTCTGCCAACTCAAATCAATTGTTACCCTTCCAGCATTTGTCTGTCCAACACCAGTGAGGCAGCATTTTTTGCTGAGACCGAATAACTTCAAACTAGACATTCACATTCAAAGTACATCTTTACATAATGCACCACCAAAAATCTCAGTGTATATACGGAATGGTAGAGAGGTCTAAACACAAGGCCAGGACACACTGCTGCCTGTGGAGCTATAAGACTTCAACAAACAATAATACTTTATCTCTAACGATGTGGTCAAGTTTCATAAGATACAGCAAAGTGACAGCAAGGACATTTTCTAAGCGACATTACTCTCCCTCAAAAAATGTATTGTGCATAACTGCCAGACAAGACCCAAAAACCCTTTTAACAATGGCATTTGTACTGGAATGCACAGTGTGAAACACAGATATATTTTTGATGCTCTTAGCAAGCTCTCAGAAGTGTGTTCACACAGGCACACGCTTGTCTGAAAAACCCTCTGAAGCCTCGGATGTTTTATGTCACAGGGTTTGGTGAGTATTTCTGGACTGTGAGGTGATAATTATAATTTACACTCTGCAGGTCGCTGCAGAGATGCAAAGACCGGTAGGAGGCGTGATAGCAGAGAAAGTACAAGGAGAGATAACTGCAGTGTTCATATGGAGCCCTGGGAGAGGCAGAAGTGCACGGAAGAGATGTTAGAGAGACACAAAGACACAGAATAAAACAATTTGACTGTGAAAGGATATTTGCCATTGTATGCGACTTCTCATCTGAGCTTCCTGAGGTGAGTGTGAGGTGAGATTCAATGGCAAACAGTGCTGCAGGATGCCATGTGGTGTATTGTATCAATGTGTTAATAGGTCTGTAGCCCCACTAAAGACCAATACAAGCTTCAATATTCATTCCTTGCCATAATATCAAAGTAAAAAGAGAATTAACTATTGTTCCGCTTTGTTCAGACAGACCCTGAGGCAGATTTCTGATGTGACTGTCTACAAAGAAAATGGGAAGACATGAATCCGAACGGACGTTAATTCTCCTGGGGAGGTGAGAACTGAGTTAAGGATGCAGCTGCCTCAGTTGTAAATGTGTCACGAATCATATGTATTATTTCATAAACATACAGAGACGAGAGGAAAATGGACGGAGTCTGGGGACAAACTGCAGAAAGAAGTGGAGTTTCTGTTGAGTTCTGAGATCAGACAAAGGCAGAGCTGCTGCACAAGCAAGCACACACACACCCACACACACACACACACACACACACACACACGCATACAGGCACACCCGTTGTTACCAAAGTGTCGACTTTCTCACAAGATTTAGCAAATTTTAAGAACAATTTAGTGGCTTTTTTCTCCAAAATGTGACAAACCCGTCAACTTTTTGACAGACCTTAGCTACTTTCCCTTGATGAGTGTCACCAGTAGTGTTGCTTAACCCCCCCCCCCACTAACCCTTTTTGCCTTAACTCCATTCCCTTAGCAAATTAACCGAAAGCAAGGCTCCCAGATAATGTGGAGATACTTCAACTCTGGCCTTTGTTCAATGTGGGGGAGCCACTGAAGTACACCAAGAGCCTGGCAGACATGAGAAAACTCCAAAGCCTTCTGGGATATTGCTCTACCACAAGTGATGAAATTATTCATCTGTGGAGTTCTATTCATCTTCATCTCCTGAAACCGGGGGAGACACCATGACACCACGGTATTCTGGGCCTGGTTGCTGCTGCAGCTTCTATCCTCTCCCTCTCAAGCTCAAATGCTGAAGTAGAGAGACCGCTCAGTCAGATGGGTGCCATTACAAACATACTTGTGAGTAGTTTGTCCCTACAGACAGAGGGACGGATCAGATCATCAGTTTGGTTTGAGGCTGGCTGGGTATGCATGCTATGAGCACAGACTGCCAGATAATGTGCTGCAGCTCTTTGCACTTCAACCGGCTATTCATTTGAGTCATGTCCTGCAGCAGGCTCGAGTTCCTCCTCTTCAGCCCACCACAGTGAGGCTGTGGATCTTGTCTGCGATGTAAATAAATGGTTCATATTTGCAAAAATAAAATTCTCTGTCAACAATTGTGCAATAGGTGGAAAAAATATTTTCAAGGCATACACTGATGTTAAAAATTATCTTTCTACAATTTTTTAATTATGTAAATGACTTGTATGTGTTTGATTCTTGCACACAGACTTACATATAGTGGCATTATTCCATAATAGTCATCTTAAATTGTTAGCGTGGTATAAAGTCAGAATTGTATTGCTTGACTACATTCTGTGAAAAAGTTTAAATCCCTTAAAAAATATTATTTTTTAAATATGCACACAACTCATTTGTATGGCTTTCACTGTCTTTTTAGTTGCCTGTTAGAAAGCAGATAATATGCCACATGTGTGCAAAGCAGCACACATGTCTATGCAAATGTGACGTGATGATGTCAGTCATCTGGCAACTGTTCAGGCAGCCTTTAGCTCAGGGGTGGGCAAACTTTTTGACTTGCGGTCCACAGTGGGTTATAGAATTTGACAGCGGGCCAGGAGCAGATGGATGGAGTGTTTGTATGAACTAATAGAAATGACATGTAAAAGCCATTACATAAAAGGTTTTGGCCTTTAACAGGTAGCAAAGCATGAATATGCAAGAATTATTGTACAAATTATTTCCCAAGTGCATTTTTTTTTTTTTTCATAACACAGTAGAGAAACTCTTGTTCAGTTTCAGTGGGAACACTGTTGTTGGTCTCCCTTTTTAGCCACTGCATCAAAGTCTGGAGTTAGTTTTGTTCTGGCAATTCTCAGGATAGATCTGAGATGTTGGTCAGTTAACTTGGATCTGTGATGAGCTTTATTGATGTTCATGATGCTGAACGTCTACTCACACACGTGAAGTGTCAAGAATGTAGGGAGGTCATGCATTTTTTCTTTATTATTCAACGTTTAATTTAATGTTATTTAATTTGAAGACTACATAATGAGCAACTGACTGAATATGGCAGCATGGAAAACATCAAATTGGTGTAAGAGAACGTTCTTGATAACTTTGAATTGGATGCTGAATTGAGTGCAGGCTACATTTAATGATAAAAACGTAAGTAATATCAAGGTGAAATGTCATTAAGGAAATTGAGTGGTGCCTTTGCCACAGTAGGGTTCCTAATTAGCTTTTTTTCAGTCTTCTGATTGGCCAACATGGCATTAGGGTTAGGGTTACATCACTACCTGTTTGCTTAGCGTGCTCTTGACAGCCCTTCAGTTGTGCTTTTGCATTTTCATATGAAACAAGATTAAAAAAGAAATAAAGAAATAAATAAACTGTGCTTGTGTGGATTGGATGTTTTTCTGAGAACAAAGGAGGAAAAAGTCTGTTTTAAGAAAGACCCATCTATGTGTGGACTTGGCTTTATACGAATAGTTTCTGTGAAACTCTGAGCAGTTTCTTCCAATGAAAAGCTCAGCAGCAGTTTTTGAACTTTAAAGGAGAAAGAAGAAGATGCAAACAGAATTAACTTTGCTGCTTTCACAAAACTCTCCACTTTGATTTTCCTCATCTCTCACTCTTGCAGTCAACCCTCAAATAGACACACACGCACAATCACACTCACATACTATAAGTTAGCACATGAAGCCACAACCTGTCACTTTGCTTTCACAAGTCATCTGTTATTGATGAGCAACAGGCCCTGCCACTCTCTGACTGCATCTCCAGTCGTCTTCCTCACATCACACCATCTACGCCTGTAGCATTTATCACAGTCAAGCTGTTCCAGGTCAAGAATTACTTGTTCATAGCAGGTGCTATTGACAAATGTAATTGGCTTCTCAATTCCTCACACCTGTGCTGGTTGTCAGTACTAATAATATCAAGAAAAAGCCAGCCCAAAGGAGATGATGTGTTTTGCGTCATGTTTGCGTCAAGATATTTCAGCAATGAATGTTAGAACTGTTATACAGTATGGGGGCGCTGTTTGGGATCTTATAAAATAGTTCAGCACTTCCAGGTCCAATGACAGGCAAAGGAGAAGCTCCACTGTTTATTTTTATGTGCAAGTAATCGTTACCATATACAGCCTAACTTTGAAAAATGGCAGTGCCCACAAAGAGGTACACAGCTGCACAAGCCTTCTGAATCTGATCTGGATGAAGTGCC
The DNA here is from genome assembly GCF_051107435.1 of Chaetodon auriga. NCBI lineage: Eukaryota > Metazoa > Chordata > Actinopteri > Chaetodontiformes > Chaetodontidae > Chaetodon > Chaetodon auriga. The sequence goes on along the minus strand of NC_135085.1, from coordinate 5,056,757 downwards.
AACAAGTCTGGTGACAGTGACACACTTCGGCACGACAATCGCAGACGTGAGGCGGACGATGGTGTTGACACTGAAATTTCTCATCCATATCGAGGACATGCTGGGTTGTACAGATAACCTGCCGACTTGGCAAAAGAAGGCAAATAGGAAGTGAGAACATGTAAATATGAAGTCAGTATTCTGCTTGAAAATGACTAAATGCAGTTTTCTCAAAATAGGGTTGTTGTGTTTTTTTGGCTCCTGCCAATTCCTAACAAGCAGATAGAACATGACTCACAGAACAAAACACTCGGTCTTGAAACATTAGTGAATATGATCAAAAATGCTGGTTGTGGTTGGCAACATAAAAATAATACTCTCTTGAGGAAAGTGTTAGCATTGGCAGTATAAACGGCAGTGGCTGCCACATTTCCTACGTTTTTCAGTTGCTACAGGCTCAAATATGCAGCAGCTTATCACACCAATGTGTTAGTCCATCTCTCAATACCTTTCAACTTGCCCACCCTGTCTGCGCCACTCAGCGCCAAGCACATTCATTCCTACTGAAAACATGGACCTCAGTCAACTAAATATAGCTTTATTTTTCAAAGGGTCAGTAACTTCCTGAAACAGCTGCTAGCAGTTATTCAAATGGGAGGAAACAGTAGATTTGTTTGGGACTGTTTCAGCTGTGAACTAATACAATTTGGTGCTCTAGTGTGTATTAACAGCAGCAGGACAGTGTATATGGAAATAAACTACAGTCTGTGTGTGTGTGTGTGTGTGTGTGTGTGTGTGTGTGTGTGTGCATTCATGGTGAAGAAGGAACCTGTCACCCAGAGCAACAGTGTGGCTCACTGATGTGTTTTCAATAGTTTTATGTGTAAATCGTGCTAAAAATGAATTACACAAATGTCAAGTTAGAAATGTTAAAACTGATGGGGCGGCATGAGTTTACATATGGAGAAGAAATAGATAGATATGTACAAACCCAGCCATGAAAGGTGACACGGAGTGCTTATGTAGCCTTGCTGAAGAAGCTTTGCTGAATAAAAATCAAGAAGATGAGCTTGTAATCAGTCTGTGCACACCAAATGGCTTCTGTTTGCAGATGGAATTAGGGAAACACTTTGTGAATATTCTGTTTGGTTTTAACAAATGGCTGTTAATCAGATAGTGAGCCATTCACGCAAACACACTAATACACACATATTTGGTGAAAACCTTGTTTAATTACCTGTAGTGGTTCAGCACAGACAGACTGAGAGTCTGATTTACACCTTCACCAAAGCGCTGATAAAAATCAAAACATTTCCACTGCTCTGTCTTTGTGTGGCGCAGATTGTGAATGACTAACCACAGCAACAGCAAGGTAACAGCTCTTTTTATACGCACTACAAACCTACACTGGCTCCACAACTCTAAAGCAAATTCATGGTTACCTCCACAGCAAATCTTGATTTGAACCTGTTATGGTTTTAGCAGAATTCACAGGACCCAATGCACCGAGCTCTCGCTACATTTTAATTCAGGTTTACCTCAGTAGAAGCAGAAATTGTAAAATTTGGCTAATGGCACATTTTTAGGGCTAACTAACTCTAAAACACACATTAATGTAGAAACTCACTATCCGATTAACTAAAACTATAAACAATCCATAGTGCAACACACTCTTAACGTAATGTAATATACTATTACTATATTATTATTATTAACTATTATACTGTGATATACTCTATATACAGGAACCAGTGCTCCCAATATGGTGGTAATGTGCACCCTATTCAATTTTAATATGATTTATTCTGGGTTTCTTGTGTTATCATGCATTGTTGAAAGTTTACAAGAAGGTAAAAAGAAGCAAAATAAGTACAATCACCACCAAACTTAAATGAAAGTATGATCAAGTAATTGGTATAGTCACTCATTTCTTCTCCTCATTAATGAAAAACAAAACAAAATAAAAATGAGCGCAGTAAAAATATTAAGTGGAAACAGAAATAAGCCAATTAAAAGTTTACACCTTATGTCAGCAGTGGAGTTTTATTGAGCTCTTGGCCCCTCTCCATTTTGACTTGGCCAGTCGGGTATTGGTTCAGCCTGGAAAATAAATGCGTAAATAAAAGAGTTGTTTGTTGTGGCTCTTGGTCGATAATTAAAATTAAACAAGTTTAAAGCAAAGGACCATGAATGGACCTCAGAGATTATTTATGCACAGACAAAAGAAGTCCTCTGTCAATGTAGAAAACTGTGTTTCCTGGTGGATTATTCAGTCCATGGAAAGCATGCTAACAAACAAAGGCAGGCGAGGAGCAGTTCCCTCTCTCAAACTAGTTGAGCCCATAGTGTTTGATAGTATCACCCACTTTCTATAAATAAGAAACAGCAAAAATCACTAATTAATCAGAACAACTCACCATTTGAAAATCATGATGTCCACCACATCAACTATCTGCAGTCAGTTGAGATTTTATTCTTCTTTATTCTATCTGCCAGTGTAACAAACCATATGAAAAATGATGTGTGCTTTATATATGACCAGCCTGTCAAAGGTGCTCTATGGAGGGTTTTCTGCATAAGGAAACACCTGCACAGTACAGCGAAATGACACATACTTCTACTGACTGCAGGGGGTGGGAACAGCCTGTGGTGCTAATGTGCAATAACAGTTTGCAATATACTAATAAAAAGAATCAAAGACTGCAAGCTGATGTGAAAACACATTCAAAACATGAAAACAAAGGCTGACTTTAAGGGGTAAAAACCCTTTAATATGTTTGCAAGGCTACCAACCCAGCAGACACAGTGAAGCATTAATATTCATTTGAAGTTTAGATGTTTGCAGCCCATCCAAGTCTATAGTCACTCTCCTTTGAACTCTGCTTTTGGTCTCCACCCACTCCTGAGGGAAATATCTGGCTCTTTATCTGCTAAATGCTCCACTATGTTCAGCAGCTTCTTGCTAACATTACCATTTGGTCTTGGGCAGGTGGCGTACAGCTGGTTTGACAAAGCTTTTTCGCTGGCAGCTGTCACTGGTCACAAAGTTGATCACAACCTCGCAATGGCTTCCCGGAATCATCAAGAATATTAAGAAGCTCCCCCTTTGCTTTATTTCAACCATTTCTGACTGCTAGCTCACCAGGCTAATGCAGTGCATTGGCTAAAACTTACCTTGTCTGTCTTCCCATCTCCCAATGGGCAATGTGTACTATTTGCAACACATTGTGTAAAACCAACCCAAGGGTGGTTATGGGTGTGGAATTGATGAATAAAAAGGGTTAGATAAATTTATTGTAGTTTAGCACAGTGTTTCCCAACCTTTTTTGACCAATGGCACAAATATTTACATTAGAAAAATCACGAAAACCCCAGCCCCTCCCCCTCCTGCTCAGTGCCTACACACAGATGCCACCACACATCATGTAGTTGACCAATCACGTGCGGCTTGAACAGAAAAAAAGTCGAGAGAAAAAAACACAAAAAAACAAAGCGGCTCCCGCTCTGGCTCCCAAGCAAGAGCCGGCACCCAATCGTTCTCTTCAAAGAGCCGACTCTAAGAGCTGTTTCATTCGTGACCAACACATCACTAATTCCTCTACCTGTTCCACTGATATAAAAGAAAAAAACGGCGCAACTTGGTGGGCGTAATCCTGGTAATTCTCTGCGAGAGAAATACAAGTTGTGGCGTGTGAGCATGTGAACGGGCTGAAATGCATGTGTCTCACATGTGTCTCACGCCCAATGGATGAGACTTGAGAGCTTTGCATACAGGAAGATTTACCTGATTGGTGCTCTAAGCCTTAGAGCACCAATCAGGTGAAATTGGATAATCTTCCACGGCACACCTGATGATTTCTCACGGCACACTTATGTGCCGCGGCACAGTGGTTGGGAAACACTGGTTTGGCAGGTCTTTATGATAATTTCAGGGGTGAGACCAGCTCTGACTGTGATCTGTGATCAAGGAGGACATGATAGACAGACTGGGATAAAATCATTTGTTATCTCAGCTAAATCATTAAAACACACAGTTAAAAGGCTAAAAGATCAAATCTTAAGACTTAGAGCTAAAAGGCCAAAAGCCACTCAGCTGTCCATGAGGAGGGCAACGATGTGATGTTCGGCCAATCCCTGTATAGCTCAACAGTGGCACTCCTGTTTCTCCTCCTCGGCTGCGCTGGCTCTCTTCCTCCAGCTTCACACTCTGAGGGTTGTCCAACTGATACACATAAAACTCTCGGCAGTATCTTGTGCAAACTTAATCAAACAACACACTGTTCTCGTTCACAAGAGTGCTACTACTTGCCCTTAAGGATATTCACACTGGAGGTGGAGCTGCTCGCTCTTCCACTGTGTGTGTGTCATGTTGTAACACTGAATTTCCCTTGCTGCCGGTTGGTGGTTGCCTCTATTTCCTGGTCTCTTCCTGGTGTCTTCTTCTCCACCTGGCCAGTCCGCGTGGCATCTGCCTCCATCTAAACACGCTCCATCTCGACCTGGCCGGTAGCTACTAGCCAGGTCGAGATCCCAGAGCCAACCTCACACACGTCCCGCTCGTCAGGGTTTTTCAATCAAACGCTTGCACTTCTCACTCGTGATTGATTAATTATACCAACCATTAATTACTGCACAGGTGTAGGTGATCTTACGTCAAGTGACATTCAATGGCCAAAGTGAACTCTCCAATGTTACTTAAAAGCATGTAATAAAACCAGGATCAAACAATAAAAACAAGGATTAAAACACATCTAATAGAAACATAAAACATGCAATAAATTGCATAAATTCCAAATAATCACAATAAAATCTACTTCCGCCCTGTGACAGTTGCACACATCGATGCAGACGACTGGCAGAGAATTCCATCTGAAAGCTACATTTGAAAATAATTCAACCCAAGTCTGACTTCATGTACAAAAAAATCCCACTGTTTTACCTGCTCACAGGACCCACAACGTGTTAGGTCAGGTTTGGGTCAGGTTGCTGAACTCCAACACTTACTCTAGTCATTTCACACATTGTTAATACAAGAGTCTTTGGCATGTCTATCACACACTGTTTCACTCCCTCTGCAGGTTCATGCATGCAAAATTCCCACTGAAAATAAGGAAAACATCATTTTAATGTTTTATAACATGTCAAGAAGCTTCACGTCCGTACCACATGTCCTTGTAGACTGATGAATAAATATAATGATATAGTGGCAGAGCATGGAGAAAGAAATATGGTGTTCACTTTGCATTCCTTGTGAATGTAGCTTTTATCAGTCTTTTTTCCAGCTTTTGAGGGAAGAACTTGCTTTTTTTCCCACATAATGAATAGGACTTATATTCAGATTCAAACTTTTGACATTTTATTACATATTTCTTAGTGAATTTCTCCCCATCTCCTCTAAAAAAAAGTGTAATGTGGAAAATGTAATATATCAATTTAGCAGGTGATGTCACCCTCAGGCTACCTTTTAAATTTTCTAATATCTACTCATATGCCTCCAACTTTGCCAATATTAGCAAGTACAGTAAGTGACTGAAAAAACTCGCCTGAAAGCCTTGAATCTAACATCATGCTGTTGCTTGAGGCTTCACTTTAGATGCTGAACAGATGGGTTACTGCAAAGGAAAAGGAATTCATAAGCGTGCACTGAATTATCTGTTCTACTCATTCTATGCTGTAAAATCAAGGAGAAACCATGATTCCTGATTCATGATGATGAAAGAGAAGAGACCAGCAGAAATATGACTTCTAAGTTACATATTACGTACAACAGAATGCACAAATAAATGGCCAGTGATTTGTTTAAATCTCTATTTGTGCCTCTAATTTGCAGATTGTATAACAGAATTTGCTCATCAGCTTGGCTTTCCCACCCATGTTCTGGAAAGACCCGCCCCTACTCTGCTCTTTAATTGGCTCTGACTGACATTTTTTTGTAACCTTAACCATCTAACCAAACCTCTAGCCCAACCCTAACCAAGCAACAAACACCAGCCAATCAGAGGGATGGGGAGGGTGTTTTTGGACATTTTTAACTATTGGTGTTACGAAATAATGGTCCCTCAGAACAATGGACTGTCCTCCACTGGTGGCGATGAATAGTAGGGAGGGAGTTTGAATAATTATTGAAAAGAACATTGCTGAAATAGAGGATTTGAAATGATAGAAGACTGTGACTTTAATATCTGCACGTGGAAACTGCAGCATGCTTAATGCATACTTACATTTATGCTACTACAGCACTTTGAACAGGCGTTCAAATGCTTCACCTACACAGGGATTCTCAAAAAGTCAGGTCCAAACACATTCATGCAAACACACACACATGCTCACACACCAAACTACATACTACAGTTGCTTCAGACCCTCTGTACACAGTGTTTTAATTAGACAGGCTTCTTTGCTTCAGCAACAGCAGCAGGACCACAAGGTGTATGGGTCACTGATGTCTGTCTAGCAGGACAGCCTGGTCTGTGTTGTGGCAATACAAAAGAAATAAAGGACAACAGACTTATGATAAATACGTTTCTTTTTCAGCAACTGGAGAAGAGTGTTTCATCCTTTCACCCGACATGGGACAGTCAAATAGGAATACAGCAGAAGCGTGTCCTGATATCCTGTGGGTACAGAACAAACCTCTGGTTTAAACAGGTGTTAGTGGACAGCAAAATGCTTTATTCTTGTTGTAATATAGGTGCTGGAATTGGCCCAGGAGTTCAGACACACCAGAAGTGAAAAATCAATAACTGTTTCTATACATTATTGTAGAGAGGTCATATAACAGCAGAAGAAATGTGGCTGAATACTTTTCACTATGATAAAAAAGTCAACTTCGTTCACTTTTTAAACAAGTGTCACACACACAGACACACACACACACACACGCGCGCACACACACACACGCGCACACACACACGTTTGGGAGCTGCTAAGTGCCTTGCATCAGGGGGAGTTATGGAGGAAGTGATACTCACAATTTCACTATTCCCAAGTCACTCCACCCACTGAGTTAACACATGGAAATTTAAAATTGTCAAATTTTGTTTAATCTCACGTCCATAAACTCAAGACTGCGGTTGTGATAGATATGTGTAAAGTCACAACATTTTGGTGGTTTTGTTGAGACGCAGGAAGTTAATGTGTGACATTAAATGCCAGTAGAAGGCATAAAAACATGAGTCACAAAGGCAAAAGAGTGAAATTTAACATGCGGGCTGTTAAAGGTAGTCCGGGGCATCTGCTCTGCAGGTGTGCAGGAGTGTAGTAAAACTGAGCAGAGGCCATGAGAGGCAGAGCATCCTTGAAAACCTTTCCCATGACAAGCATACCTTAAAACTCACCGCAAGACAGAGAGAGCATCCATGAGACCATGAGAGTGACTCTACACATGTCTGGAATAATTAAAGACTCAAAGTTGTTGTAAACAGTATTTATTTTGTATAGTATTTAGAGGTTGACTGCACAGTAATGAACTTATTTTTAGCAAATATTATCATTATATTTGATTCCCCTGACATTTCTAGTGATTGCTGATCTCATTTTTAACTCATTATATTCAAGGCAACAACCATTTCATCACATTTAAAATTGTCCCCTTGTGTCCACCTACACAAGCATCACTCGCCATTGAAGGCGTCCAGCCAACAGGTTTGAGGAATGTAAAAAAAAAAAAAAAAAACTATCCTTCGACTTTTTAAACAGAACAGCTTGACGGAGAGACGAGAATCTCCGCTCAGCTCTCAGCTACATATTTTACATTTTAAGTGCCTGTCTGGAAATATGTCACTCAATTTGCCCTTAACTGACAAAGTGAATGCAGCAAATTGAACGCCACATTCAATCTCATCATAAAAGAATCATGAGAGATGTGTAACATGCTACATCTAACCCTTGTCTAAAACTGTGCGTAACAGACACAAGTGAGAACATTGTAATCTAATTTGCACCAACAAATCTTATCACATCACAGTCAATGATAAAATCCAGCCACACACACATTTCCAGAGGTGGAAATAGTTGCAGCCACTGCACAGCTCACATACAAGATAGAAGGGATGCAAAGAATGACTCACCCATGTCTATCTATCTATCTATCTATCTATCTATCTATCTATCTATCTATCGTCATATTTAATTAATTAGGTTTAATCTCTTCACACAAACAAACACAAGGTACTTTTACTGCTTCACCTTCTGCAGCCATTCTGTATTTCTAGTTACTAAGAAGAAACTTCTAATCCTACACACATGTTGAGTGGCTGAGTGGTTGAGGCAGGGTTGGGAGGTGCTGGTCAGAAAGGTGTATTTGTGCATGGACTGAATTAAGGAGGGTTATTTAGAGGTTCTCCATACCATTATTGAGGTTGATTTTGACACATATTTAAGATAAAATTAACATTATATCATTTCTGCAACCTTCAATTCACTTCTTTAAATCATTTAACTCATGCTGTTATTTGGAGGAAATGTGTGTGTGTGTGTGTGTGTGTGTGTGTGTGTGTGTGTGTGTGTGTGTGCGTGTGTGTGTGTGTGTGTTTCTCTAAACTGCATTACTACCAACCTTTAATGCAGCCTATAAAGGACCCCTGGTGTGCATAATCAAGATGAATTTTAATACCACATCCTGAGTCACATTTTCAGACTGGCTTTTTAATGTCTCTGCTTCTATCAAGTTGCAAAGTTGTGAACACAGAATTATCAGTGTCCCCTTTGGCTATAATATCATGTCAGGCTGGTTCCTCTACACTAACTCTCTCAGTGAAGTGTGGTCCTGGATGTAAGTTGCGCTCATAATGTTGAAGACAGTTTAATATACAGTAGTTCTACATTTACAACCGCCATCTATCAGAGTCAGCTGTATTCAATACCTTTTACTTTTACAGTGGATATTACATTTCTTTTATTACAGAGCCATCAGTCAAACTGTGAAGGCTTTTCAGAGGCACAGCAAGATGTACTGCAGGTTGTGGTGAATGTCATGTAAAACCTTTTACGATCATGGACCAAGTGATAAAATGAAAAGGGGGATTATGCACAGAGAAACCTTAACTACTTGAATAAAGCATTGTAGCAGGTGGTATTTTTGGTCATAATGGTATACATTTTCTTCATATCTTTACGTTACATTTGCGTGCTCATACCACAGCCATAAACATGCCGCAGAATATACAGAAATATGCAAATTTGGCACTGGTTTAAGTGTTTTCACTCAGAATACATTAGATTAAGTGCCAGGTTCTATCCTGGGTTTCTATTCAAAGAGGAGTATTATGATTAGAACCTGCACTCCCACAAACAGTCCAATTCAGGAAGGATTAGCCGGGTACTCAATGTAAATCCCAGTAATCTCCAACTTCGTCATGTTCCAGGCGTGTATGCGGGGGGAACCACTGTGCCATTTTGAATTGTCATAGCAGGAAAAAGAGAAAAGCACAGCAGGAAACACACAGCAGTGATCATTAGCATTGTTAATGAAGGCTCCCTGCTGGAGAATCAGTATGAGCAATACCAAGGCATTGGCAGACCTAAGTAATTGAAGCCATTACTAATGTTATTACTCACTCATATGCATCAAAATGTTTGCCATGACAGCATTAGTGACCAACAGCGAAGGGAAAGAGTTGGATATGAAACTCGATGGCCGATAATTTACATTTTAAACTTGAATACACTGCAATCACTTTTACAGCTCTGACAGCGTGTTTGTCTCAGTTTTAATCAACAAATATGTCTAGACTGACAGTGTGAGGGCTTAAGTTTCACTCACGACCTACAACTGATTGCACATTCTCAATCTCAACTCTTTCCAAAATACAAAGAGCAGTATGTTAACATTCTGTGAGCAACCGTGATCTGATTTTATGTCTGCAGACCATAGGGCAGGAGTGACACCGAAAGAAGTTTGTTACTTTGCTGAGAAGTTAGAGGTCTGCAGCCTGTTGCCTGCAGCTCTTCATCTAACAGCTCACTGTGGCTGCTCCATCTTTTTCCTTTACTCCCTGCAAAATTTCAAATTGACTCACTGTCGGAAAAAGCAGAAAGTGACCATGTTGATGAACTCTTGATGAACGACAGTGAGAAGTGCATTTCCTGAGACGACTTCACAATAAAAGTCAACTCGTCTTTCGCCAGTAAAATGCTTTTAATGGGAAGCTGCAGCTGTAGGAAATGTTCAATTTGCATTATCAGTAACGTGATGAGGCATTTCTTTCAGAGATGTCTCCACAGACACCCAGTTCATAATACTGCAAATATCTTCATATTGCAATACTTTCATCATTGAGCCGTAAGCTCATCGCCATTGTGTTAGTTCATTAACAGACATTTGTTTAAATGAAAATAATAAGTAAAACTTTAGTCACTGGTGCTGATGTATTATCAGCTCATAAAGGTGTGTCAACAGCTGTCTATTTATACTTCCAGCAGGCACAGAGCAACCTTAGCATTTCTATACAGTTGCTTTTGGTCTCCACCAACTCTTGATGCAATTGTCTGCCTCTTTAGCAGTTAATTGCTGCACTACATTCATTAGCTAATGCTCATTTTATCTGTCTTTTGTTTGGTGATTTGTAGTGACTGTATAGTGGGGTTCTTTTGGAGAAAACAGCTATGTCCAGCTGCTGAAAATGAGGTTGATGAGAGCAGTGAGAATAGACCAGAATTGTAAAGTTGTGGCTAATAAAACCACAACAAAGAGTTGAAAGAGACTAAAAAGCAAAAGTTAGGACAGGACTGTTGGAGTGGACTGTCACAACCTTACCTGCTGCCATTGTTTCCTCAGCTGCTCACCAGTGCCCTCAGTTTTTTTCCACTCTCGGCCACACCCACCTGCCTGCTCACCTGATCACACACCTGAGACTCATTGCAATCAGTGCAGTATGTAAGCTGCTCTGCCACACTCACTGGTTGCCAGATTGTTGTTCTCCTCATGCAAGACTCTCCAGCTAAATCTTGGACTGATCTCCTGTTGCTGACCCTGCCTGTCTCTGACCACGCCTGTTCCCCCTGTTCCCCGGTAACCATCTTAGCCTTTCGTCCCTGACCACAAGCCTTGCCTTTTGTTTACTGGTCATTGTTTGCCTGAGTGTTTGAGACTATGATTGTGGCTGTTAATCTGGCCCTGCCTATTCAAGATTAAAAAGTGGGATAAAAGCTTTACCTGTGTTGTGGTGGTTCTGCACTTGGGCCCGAAACCTGCTCCATGACATGGACTATCTTACAGGGTACAGAGTTTTCTCCTCTCTCTGGCCATGGTGGGTCTTGGTAAATTAGTAAACCGCAGATGTAGCATAGGAACTGCTGTAAGCATATTCCACGGCTGGGTTATGTTCATCCCTGGCTAGAGGTAATCAGGTTTCGGTATAGACGAAACTATCACCGGCCAGGAGGAGTGTCATAGAGGAAGGGAGACTGTTCAATAATTTACCTGATAAACAACATCGGTGTAAATTTTATCCAATAACATACAATACCAAAAGCAAAGAACACAGACCAAGGACAGCAAAGTGGTTCGAAATGGCCCACCATGCGGGAACACAGAACAGGGTGAGTGATGTGCAAAGGAAGTGGAGTAAAAGCATCATGTTTGTGTTTGTAGCAGGTGGATGTGGGTGTTGGCGGTTTGACAGTACTGTAGTTGCTCCCAGGAAATGTGATCAACCAAAGTTTCAAAAGTTAAAGAGTGAGTCTGTGGGAAAAACACACACAGGCAGGGATGCTGAATTAATGTTGAATGAATTCTGAATGCACTAAATGTTTTATGGCCAACCAAAATAAGGCATTAATTTTACAGTAGACAGCAGCGCACTTTGCCTCACCAAAGCTGAACCACATTGGCAGTCAGACTACGTTTTGTGTCTGTCCTAGCCTTTGGCAGCAGTACAGCCAGGGTTATACTGAGCACCTTCACAATTCTGCATAGAACTAGCAAAGCCCCCTGAGCATTTTTGCAAAAACATAAAACTTTTTCCCATTCTGTTCAGGAGCAGGCCAGGTCTTTACCCAGATGACATGTCAGGGGTGATGCATGTGTGTCGGTTAGTCTTGCCACTAACACATAGTAGCTGCATACTCAAATCAAGCAGTGCCATTTTCCAGAGTTCTGCCACCCGACCCAAACACATGGGACTCCAACAATGTTTAGGGTGCAGGGCATTTTGATGTGTAACCCACATCAGGTTTGGGTCAGTTATGTTCAAATGTAACTTATTGTAAAATCTCTCTTTGCTTTCTCTGTGCCAACCGTCGGCAACCAGACATGTCATATGACTATAACCAATGCATTGCATTAGCTTGATGAGCTAACGGTCATTGATGATTGAAAAAGACAGCCTCGGGTCAGGTTTGGGTCTCATATCTGGCAGTACTAGTCAGGTTCCGCCAGGTCTGGTCTTAATAGCGTGGATACAGGCCAGGTTCAGGTCTTAGTTTAAGGTCCAAGTGGGCCTCTAATACAATTACCAGCACACACAAATTTAAATTCTTAAGATCCTGACCCTGAACAAAATAAAAACAGGAAATGAACATTGACAACTAAATCTAACTGTCCATGGAGGATGCACAGAGAACTGTCCAGTGCTTAAAGTTGTCTTATGACACCTTCCAAAGAGACTGCAGATGACACTGTATAAACATAATGTGGGGTTGTCCAAATGTTATTCTGGTTTGTGGCACTAATGTCTGAAACGTCCACTTGATGCGGCTGTGTCACGTTCCACTTGCGCAAGCTGTGACAAAAGAAGACCCAACAATTGAAGATAGTGGAGTGGATGAAAGAGAGGTGCGTGAGGTGTGAGTGAGGTGCTTGGCTTCAAGCATCCGTTGGACATTGGCACACTGACACGAATGGCAGCAGATCACAGAAATGACAGAGCCAGATTGCAACATAGCTGCAGGCATTTGGAGGTAAATCCTGAGCGACTCCAAATACTGACAGTGTTTTCACCTGGAAGTCTGCCTCTTTCTCTCTCTCACCAGCGCTGGCATCAATAGAGAGCATCACGTTTATGCGGTCTGCCTCACACCAGCAATGACAGTGTTCTGCATCAGGCCTACATACGACAAAAACTGGGGCTAGGCTAAGGCTCCGACTTACTGGACTCCTCACTGCGTGGTGTGTTTGTGTGTGTGTGTGTGTGTGCATGTGTGTGTGTGTCTCAAAGATAAACAGTGGCATGGTGGCACTCCCTTAGAGGCCTGTATAATTCAATCCACTGAACCTTCAGAGGCAGTGTGTGTCTGAAACACTGACTGCTGCTGAAATCAGAGGGGGTAATTGCCTACAGCCAGTGTTTGAACTCGCAGACACTGGAGACAAGGCCTTGTTCTTGTTTCTGTTCACCACACTGAAGGCCCACTTTCAGCCTTTTGACTCCACAGCGAATAGGATAAAGTGTCTTTGGCTCTCAGGTGTGCATGTGTGTGTGTACATGCAGTGGAGTTGTAGTGAGCTGGCGGCTAAAGAGACGTCTTGTCAATGTCACTAGTGTGTGTCCCTTTTACAATGGAAATAAAAAACCTGGAGCTGATGATTGATAATTGTGACTTTTTCTTATATTCAGATCACACTTCATCATATACAAATGCAGGCACAATTGAACAGATACTCAATAAATGAAATTGCAGTATTTATTCGAAACAAAATTGTTAAATTTGATACTGGTCGTATATGAAGAAAAGAGCCAAGTTCATTTTGGGGTGCAGCACACAACAAACTGTCACATAGATTATCAGCTTTTGAGGATGATACAGTGAAGGACTGCTAGTATCTGTCTCTTTAGCTGTTAAATGCTCCACTATATTCACCAGCTAGTTGCTAACATTGTTAACATTTTTCTGCTGCTTGGAGTTAGACAGGTACTGTACCACTGTACTGTTCATATCAGCTATTTTTATTCAGTCTTAGTCTTCTCTCAAATGTCCATGCCCTGTTTCTTTCAGTCATGTTTAAGTTCACTTAAAGTCCAGTTATTTTAGTCTCATCTTACTCAAAGAAAAACTGTTCATCCAAAACTATTTCAGTCTAGTTTTAGTGCTAGAACAATGAAGAGTGCTGACATCCTTGTATTTGTTTGTCATTGCGTTATATTGAACATTGCAGTCAAGCTCGTTTAGCCAAAATCTTTAATGCGTTGTCGTTTTAGTCTCTAAACTTATTTCGCAGATGTCTCTCTTCATCTGATGTGAAACACAGGTTGAAGGACTCAGAATGCAGCTTTGCAGACAGCGTTTGGTCTGGTGGTGTGATGGTATCACTGTAAGGAAATCAAATCATATTCATGTTGATGGTAATGTGGACAAATAAACACAACAGTTTTATGTCAGTAGATGCATGTCAGTCAGTTAGTAAGTTAGCTGCTCAGGTGTTGTCAATTTGCTGTGACCTTGCTATGTGTTAGCTGAGACTCAGTGTTGTGCGATATTCATGTTTCTGTTTTCATTTGAATGGCCAGGATAACCTACATCTAACAGTTCATAACAACAATTTACAACAATGTGAGGATGTTTCACACTACATCAGACAGCAAACCTGAAGACCGACATACTGTTTGTCAAAGCAGCCACAGCAGCTACAGTCAACAACACGGAACTAATGCAGGAGAACTGCAGGGAGGTGAAGATGGAGAGACGGCGCCTGGACGCATGCGAGAGATGTGACCCGTGACCAGTTCATCATAGTTTATTGTAATGCAGCACAGTGAGGATAGAGATGTTTGACAAGAGAAGCTTAAACCTGGATCTATCTGTCTGTCGCTGTTAACACAAACCCCACTCTGCACTGTACTTCACACTCTTCCCTGATAAACTGCAGAACTGAAGCGTAACATTAGAATTATGATCAAATAAAGTTTTTACATCACATCAAAACTTCTGCCCATTTTCTCAGAATGTTAGGAATGCAATCTGAATGCCTTAAACTTTCTCCTCGGCAGCAGACCGCCAAATGGTTTCACTTTCACTATGCACTACTTGCCAGTAATTTAGTGTCCCCCAGCTATAAGCCTCATAGCCCACCATCGAAGCTGTGTGCATACAAGGCTGTTGTTAGTGATTTCAAGGTGTGTGGCTTTTAGCTAGTTAGCTCACTAGTATTTGACAGAAGCTCCCACTGCTGCTTTAAATAAACCTGCATTCTAGCTGAAACATCAGCATATGCCACACAGTTTGCACCTGCATTTACTGACACACACATGCGCTCTCTCGCTCTGATTTACTCACTCACTCACACATACACACACAGTCATGGTCATGGTAAAAAAGGATGAAATTAACACCAGTACAGTGGGTTTATCTGAGCTTTTTGACTGGAAACAGCTGCCTGCTGCAGCTGAAAGTGACACTGAGCACAGTGTGACTGAATGAAACATTAAATTTGCGGGCTGGAAAAACAAAACAATGAGCTGACAGATGCTAAAACCTGAGCGGAGCCGAGCTGCAGAGACAGGTGATTGTTTTCTGTCAGTACAAATAAGATCTTTTATATTATAATGTTTGTTAATAAAAAAAAAAAATGCAGCTGTAATTAATCTTAATCCCTTACATCACTAATTGTAATAGTGTCCACGTATGATTGGAATGGTTTCAAAATTGAAAAAGTATTTTGCTGTGTTTATTTTGGAATGTAGATTTGTCCCTTTGTCACAATATTGGACTGATAAAAGGGGCTTCATCTCAAATTTGGCTTCTTTCACAGAAACAGAACATTTTCAAATGAAAGTAGGTAGAAAAGGGGTTACCCTTAGTTCTTGAATATGGTGATATACTAGATATCTTTGTCCAGTACAATGCTGGTTTTTGCCTTGGATTTAAACAGACCAAAGAAGACATAAGGTTTGGTTGTTCATTGTACCTCATAAATCAAAAAGAGTGATGTGACATGCATCAAAACAGCTGCACGTATTGTTTTCTATGTAAGCCCCTACACTGGCAGTGTCTTTATATATGTCAACCCATAAGGCCTCCAAGGATAAGCACATCCGAACCGCTTGTTTTGTATGAGGCATCTGCCATATGACACAGACGTCAACTGCTTCAAATGACGTGATGTGATCAACGTGTCTTGGACTCTTGAGCTTGGCATGGTTTCTAGTCACAGTAAGTGTTGATTAATGAAGTGTGACAACTCCCATTGTTTTAGTTCACTCTTCTATTAACTGCATCCTTTAACTTTCATCATCTCATATATTGTGTTGTTCAAAATATTCAGTGCTGCAGTCTTGTGTTGTACAACATATCATTTAACTACTTCTCAATACAGCTGTTGTGTCTGCAGCCAAGATAGAG